>NC_052627.1:107989070-108306154 GCF_016161935.1 Mauremys reevesii | reverse complement strand
GCGCACCTAACTGGAATGCATATGAGCAATCACTCGAGGAAGAACAGAATTTTAGCACATCCATGGGACAATTCATGTGTGTTCCTTTCTTTTTGTGCTCATTGGCAACCCCCGAAGGGGTAGACTGTCCACCAGGGCTTGGCTGGAGGGCTGAGCATCTTCTAACTGGACTAGCACATATCTATAGTTGGACTAGTGTGGTGGAGTGCCCAGATGTTGAAGACCAGAGGCTGGGTGAATGCAAAGGCCTGGCTCAGGCGGTAAGGGGTGCTCTGGACATGGAACATTATGACAAAGGGTACCAGAAATCGACAGGGATTTTTACAAACATTTGTTGAGCATTCTCCCCAGACTTTTGGAGTTTCACCTGGGATTTTAACCAAAACTTGTGGATTTCTCATTTAGTTTTCAGCTCTACTTTGGCCCCATTCCTCAATTTTAATACTAGATTTTGAAAGACATAAGGAGAGTTGTTCAAAAATGATTAATATAAGAAAGTGAACAGTTGCTACTGGATCAAATGTAATAGAAACCTCCAAAAATCTTGCAAGTAACACAAGTAAACACCAGGGAGGCAGGAGAGCTATTTAGCTAAAGGATATGTTGGCAACAAGGACAAATGGGTATAAATTGGCCTTTGAATACATTTAGTTTGGAATTAGAAGACTGTAGTTAACGTAATACAAATCACTTTCACTCTAATTTTAAGACTATTTTAAAGTGTCTTAATTATTTGAATAATCACAGGACTATCTAATAGTCAACCTTGTTGTTTTGTGGTTAGTGCACTAACTTTTGCAAGATCAGAATCCACTCCCACAGGCCAGCAGGAGCTGAAAGAACTTTAGAGGCAGCACAATTAGATTTTGCTAAGACAGGAATACCTCTGTGAGTCTGAAATAATCTCTATAGGCAAGCGAAGAGTAGGGATGAGGAATTTAGGACTGAAAGGCACCTCCTGGTTCATCAAATCCAGTCCCCTGCTATCACAGGGAACCCCATCACATAATCCCATTCTTAAACTTATCAAGCTCCTCCTGAAACCTAGTTAGGTTGTTTGCCCCCACTATTCCCACTGGAACACTGTTCCAGAACCTCGCTCCTCTGATGGTTAGAAACCTTCTAATGTTCAGCCTACATGTATTCATTGCCAATTTATACCCATTTGTTCTTGTGCCAATGGTTTTCCTTCAGCTAAAATAGCTCTTCTCCCTCCCTGGTTTTTATTCCCAATGTATTTAGAGAGAGCACTCATATGTCCTCTCTCAGCCTTCAGTTATTCAGGCTAACCATGCTGAGCACTTTTAGTTTTATCTCGTAAGATAGGCGTCTCCATTCCCTGATCATCCTCATAGCACTTCTCTACACCTATTCCAGTCTGAATTCATCTTTCTTGGGATGACCACAACTACATACAGTATTAGAGGGGGTCCAAACACAACAAAATTCACCATGGAAATCGAGGAGGTCAGGATATGGAGAGTTTTGGCAGCTAGAGAATAAGGGTTTGGGAAGCACGGAAAGACTTGAATAGCTTGCAGGAAAGATCATTTTGTTGTAAAAGAGAACTGCAATGGATGGTGCCTGTCTTAGCTTTTGGCTGCTTAGAAGAACTCAGATCACCCTGACTGTACTGCTCCCTGCTCTGCTTGTGACTCCACTTCTTAACCTCTACTGCAACTGTCTCCAGATTTCCATCTTCTCTTGCAGAGAGGTCTGATTCTGTAATGTGCTGAGGAGGACCTCTTCAAGTGCTATGGATTTCACTGGGAGCTGCCGGGGCTCTGTACCTCTGAAAATCAAGCCATTCTTATTTAGAAAATTAAATAGGAATTTAAATGTATATTTGTACTTAGTTTGAAATTTTGGGCCTGAGCATTTTGTGTATTTCCAAACAAAAACTGCATTAAGATAGAGCTATGTTTGAGGGTACATCTCAGTATTTTAATAAAACGAACATAGTTGGATGTTGTAATTATTCCAAAACTAATCAAAACCTTGGAAATTCAGAGTTAAGGTTAAACTTAAAAATATTCAAAGATATTAACTCTGCCCTGTAGTAATATAATGCAATAATTATGCTAGTCTGATACATGCATTTTAATATTTGCAGGTCAGGATGAGAGGAAAAGGATTTTTAAAGACACATTAGATTTCTTTCATATTTCTTTTTCCTAGCCAGGTCACCACTTCCCCATAGCAGCTTCTCTAAGACTGGGGAAGGGAGTGGATGGCTTTTGGTATGTCATCTAACTGAAGAAAGCACCTCTGTTCCATAGCCTCTGGTACCTACCACTGGGATAATGAAAGCCAAGCTTATAAAAATTAGTTCAAAAAGACCCCAAAAGGGAGAGAGAAGGAAGAATTGGGCAGAATCTAGCTAACTTTTGGATCTGTTGCTTAGTAGAAAACAGATACTATATCATCTCTGGCTTTTCTGAAATGTCCTACTAAATTTCCTTAAGTACCTAAATCAATATTTGACTGAGCTTCTATACATAAAACAGAATTTTTCAACCATGAATACCTGTAGAAAAACCAATCCCATAAGCACATATCTAGCAGATGGATTTATGACACTGTAGGATGCCTCGAGATCTACTGAAGTACCTTCATGATGTCTTTAAAAATTCTGTCTTTGCTCTCAACGTAAGAGACCACATGGAATGAGCCTCCCCAAGATATAGAGTAGCTCTATGGGGAGAAACTTTTCCAGATACCACCACCAAGAAGCAGCAGAACGAGTGGAAACTGAAAGCAGAGACCAAATCCCAAGCTTAACTCAGAAGCAGCAGGAGGAACCCCACCAAGGACAGGCCATGGAGCAGAGCCCTGATTAATCTGTAACAGATGATTCTCAGGTGCACTGAGGTGACACCACAGCTGAGCTTTCTATTCACTCAAAAGTGAGATAAGACTAACCTGGACTCAAATGAAGCCAAGAAAAAAAGCAGGACTGAAATCCCCTAGCTTCTCAGATGTCAAGTCTTTAAAGCAGGCCTATGCTGAATACACAGATCAAAAAGTCCTATCAATGCAGACAAAGGATCCAGCCTCCTTGATTTCAAGGAGATACTCCATATTTTCTCCATCCTGCAGCCTGGTAAAGGAAGAAAAGACAGCCACTCTTCCTTTTTTATTTTCCTTGGGAAAGAGTGAAACACCATTCTCTTCTCTCTCTTTCTAGTTGCTTAGAAGAGAGTGAAGTGCCACTCCTACTTCCACCCACACACATAGAGAAACAGAGAGGTGAAGGAAGCAGTTCTTTTTCCAGCACCTGGGTTAGTCGCTGCTCTGTTTAAAACACAATAGGCAGAACAGATACAAAGAATGTAGCTCGGACACATACATGCATGTCGTAGAGAGCAGAGCACGCTTATGACTGGTGCTCTGTTGTCCAATTAGTCTAGTAGGTCCAAGAAGAGTATTAAGTCAAAACTACCAGGCAGAAACTGAACTCTTGCAAATATTTATCATCAAATTCAAGGGAGAAAATGAGTTGTGTAGCCCTTCTAGCAGGTGACTAGTTTACTCCTGAGTTAGCATCAAGATCCAAACTGACTTGTCATCCACACTACCATACACCACGAAATTAGCAGGGTCAAATCAGTGACAGCAGTCATGGAAGTGAAAATGTGGAGTTATTGAATGCTAGTGATTGAAACCTGTTATTTGATAATTTGGATGGATTTAGAGTAGCAACTATGAGATAAGAAGAACTATATCCCATTACTAATCCCTTGAGATATCCAAGTCCCCCCTTTAAAAAAGCATTTTCTTGTTAAAATAGAAAAAACAGCTTCGGAACAGAAAATGTTTAAATGCTTCAAGAATCCACGGAGTGAAGGGAGAAGAATGCATTATGGGAAAGGCAGAATTCAGGATCAGAATGCAATTGGAGGGATAGCAACTGCAGGAGAGGAGAGGTAAACAGCACTGCGCCGGCGGGTCCTAAAACGAGGAAGGAAGGAAGGAAGGAAGGAAGGAAGGGGAGACAGAAAGGAAAAGAAGGAAGAAAAGAAAAAAAACGCTCAGAACTCAAAACTGGAGTAATAAAAGCGATCTGGGATTGAAAAAAATATCCCTAAATTATGTGATTATTCAAAACTTTTACTGCATAATTTAATGTGAAAGACATGCTTCTATTACCTTTCTTTCGAAAGAGTGCATTTAGGTAATTTTCTGCTTGGCATTCAATCTTATCAGTGTTGGACTGGCCCTGAGATGACAGTTCCTCTGTTGGTGTTGACTGTGAAGAACCAATAATTGGGGTACGATCCTAGAAAATGTAAGATGGCAACAGATCTCAATAACAATTATAGCTTGTTTCTAGAACCCAGGACATGAATGAATAGCATAAATAAAAAAAGATTTCTGCCAACTTAACATTCCTCCCTACGCCCCAGCCAAAACAAACAGTGTGAATCCATATGGGAAATTTCATTCTCCAAGCTCTATTTTTAGACCCAATATTGGAAAAAAAAATCAGTTTCAACAATTTATATCACGTTCATACTTACACTGACTGTTTCTTTGTGTAAGTTACAAAAGGAACATTTTTCATCCATTGACCAATCAGTCAGCTCTTCTGGCTCACAGTCTTAAAAGAAAAACAATTAAAATGTTTTATTTAAAGATGAGCAAATAGAGATTGTTTAAAAAGGAACAAAGTGTGATCAATTACAAAGTTAAAATGTCTACTCTAACATGTATTTATCAGTACGATTTAGTTGGTAGTATTCTACCCGCCAGATCAGAAGGCTTTGAGTTCGATTTCCCACATCAGAATATCTGGCTCGCGATCAAAGCTGACAATGGAGTTTGGGAGTGTTATTCTTTAAAAAAAAGGTAAAACCCAGTGGCCACTTTGGCTGTCTCTTGTGGTTATCCAAGTCATATTTAAAAATCCTATGACTCTTTTCAAAAGCAGCATATTAACTTGAGCACCCTGGTTAATATTCTTCCTTTCAATAACAAAAAGATTTGAATGTTAAAGCAACCTGTAAGCTACTAATAAGGGCACAGTGACTTTGCCATTTAGCAATGCAATTGTACAACTACTGTGCAGTAACTAATGTTGTACTGATAATGTATATAAATCTACATTCTACTGTAGCACTGGATTAATACATAAAACTTCCTAAATACAATATACAGAATATCAATACAGTAATTGAACAATCTCATCTCTTTTTCAATGAATATATACAATATATAACCGTTCTCTTCCTTCTTTGGTCAAAAACCAAAATAGAGCTGCCATATGCCAAAGTCTTGATTTTGCTTTGCTAAACAATTCAGGAAGATTAAGAAAAATAAAACAATAAACAGTTGTACTAGTTTTTTCATGTGAACATAATACTTGTGAAAAAGCTGCCAGACTGACAAATCCAGAGACTGAATTCCTCTATCAACAGACCAGATACAGCACTGTCAGCACTTGTGTAAACTTGAATGAAGCTCAGTAGCAGAAAACAGTAGTAACAAGAAGCTGAAAATGAAGCTATATGTAAAACAAACATTCTTGCTAAATGGCAATGTGAGAAATAAAATATATATAAAAAGGGGCAAAGTCAAATTATTTGATTGGCTGATAAGAATTCTGAACCTTAATGAATATATCAAAATGGAACATTTAATAATAAACATAACATTTTGCTGTGGGAATTATGTTATATTAATTCATGCCTAGCTGAATTTAGAGCATGATGTTGACACATTCTGTATGAATTAATATCACACAATTCACTGTCTTATCACATAATTAGACTCATATATCCATTCTTATTGCTCCACTTCAGATTCAATCTCAGGCGTTAAGGCCTTGTCTACTCTAGGAAAAAGAATTGTTATTGACAATGACTGTCAGCAATCAATTTAGCTGGATCTGTAGTTGAAACGCTTACACTTTAAGACAGGGGTTCTCAAACTGGGAGTTGTGACGTTATTACATGGGGGGTCACGAGCTTTCAGCCTCCACCCCAACCCCCACTTTGCCCCCGGGGGGCGGAGGGGGGATGTGTCACACTCAGAGGCTTGCTGTGTGAAAGGGGTCACCAGTACAAAAGTTTGAGAACCACTGCTTTAAGAGCAAAGAGGGAAATACTGTTTGGGACATAATTTCCAAAACTGTAATTAAAAATTATCATCTGAGTGAGTTGCTGAAACAGTACTGAACACAGTTTGGCCTTGCCTACAATTTGAACTAAAGAGTTTTTAATATTGGTTCAATTAAACTGACTGCTGACAATCAGTGCTAGTAACAGTTGGACTTAATAGTGCAGACAAGGCCAGACAGAATTTCTGCAGAAAAGTCTAAATCCTCAGATGATACCATGAGGTTCTAACACAACATTATGCATACTGGAGAAGTGCCTGGTATCCATGGCAAATACAAGTCAGATGCCACCGCATATTCCAAGTGCATGGCTTTTAAACGTCAACATGGCAAGGGAATTCTGCCATCTTCCACTGAAGTGAAGGGGTTCATCTAATTCCTTCAGTATCAAACAGTTTCTAATGAGGATTATTATATTTCAGACAACTATACTAGTTTCTAAAATCTATACATAAATTAATGTAACTAATTCTTCACAAGTGTGTTAGAATTCTATCCATTTAACAAAGACAGGTTTTCAAAGAAAAAAAGGGAGGAAAGAAATGCATTCCAGAGCAGAGAACCTTCTCACAGAGTATGTCCTACATACAGCGGCCTCTCATTTAAGCCAGGAGATAGTTAGCTAGAGTCACTTTAGGACTATTTAGGGTTTCTCAAGTTAAAATCAATACCGTAAAACTTCACCTGGAAGTCTGTGGTGAAAATTATGGAATACAGGTTTAATGTGTAATTTCCTATGAGAAATACTATTTAATTAACAAAGAAGATAGGTTATTGAATTGAATATCAACATGACTAATGCAACCAGCTTGACTTGTATTTTTAAAAAAATTAGTTCTGTTTGTTTTATTCTGCCCTACAGTACTAATATTCAAGAGAATTTTATACTGGCATTGTGCTATATATTTTGTATTTATAGTATAAAAGTTATCGGGAGAGAGGGGGGACGACTGTGACAACAATTGGTAGTTTTGACAGCTGAAGCTTTTGGCAGCCAGGAAGGAACAGCAGGTAGTGAGATATGGGATAAGCATATTAGCTGAATATTTCTGCTGGATGACTTTAACAGTTCATAACTTTTAGAGCTATTGTTTCAGGCTGTCTGCAGACTCTGGAAGACATTTCTTTAGAATCAGCTCATGTTTTTAAAGCTAACTCTGAAATCATAAAAGAGGTTTGGTTTTGTTTGTTTTACATGAAAGCTTGGATTCTAGAGCTCAGTTTTGTGGCAGGGGTTGAATTTTGTGAGAATTCCTCTGTCTTGGAATCACAGAATACAGTGTTTCCTACTATACATAAGGCTAATTGGAGACTGTTCCTGAACTAGAATAACAGAAATGTAGGACTCAAAAGGGACATTGAAAGGTCATCTAATACAGCCTTCTGCACTGAGGCAGGACTAATTATTATCTAGACCAGGGGTCCCCAACCCCCGGGCTGCGGACCGGTACCGGTCCATGGCCTGTTAGGAACTGGGCTGCGAACCGAGCGCACAGCAGGACATGAGCGGTGAGTGCACAGCAGGACATGAGCGGCTAGGACATGAGCGGTGAGTGAGCTAGCAAAGCTTCATCTGTGTTTAGAGCCGCTCCCCGTCGCTCGCATTACTGCCTGAGCTCCGCCTTCTGTCAGATGTTAGATTCTCATAGGAGCGCGAACCCTACTGTAAACTGCGCATGCGATGGAGGGAGTTTTGCACTCCTTATGAGAATCTAATGCCTGATGATCTGAGGTGGAGCTGAGGCCATGATGCTAGCGCTGGGGAGCGGCTGCAAAAACAGATTACATTAGCAGAGGTTTCACTGCACAGAGACCATAATAAATCAATTGTTTGCAGACTAATATCAGAACCCTATCAGTGAGTGGCAAGTGACAATTAAGCTGCATCTGGTGGCAGGCTTTATAGTGGCAAGTGAGTTGATGTACTTCAATTGTACAGCTGCATCTGGTGGCAGGCTTTAAGTCAGAATCCGACACTTATATTAGTCCACACGGGGCCCGCCCATTATTTTATTTACCACTTCCGTCCGTGCCTCTTTCCCGCACAGTTTTGGTAAGCCCACAAGCTAACCCTGGCCAAAATGAGTAAAAAACAAACGTCGCTGCAAAGCTTCTTTGAAAAGGTGGAAAGACCCAATGATGAGACAGCAGAAGACTCTAAGACGGCCAACAAAAAGAAAGCTGCATTTAAAAGAAAATACCAAGAGTCCTACTTAAATTACGGGTTCATTGCAACAGGTGACTCACATTCTCCACACCCGCTTTGTATAATATGTGGCGACCGGCTATCCAACGAAGCCATGAAACCTTCAAAACTGCTTCGCCACATGGAGACCAAGCACCCTGCATTAAAAGACAAGCCTTTGGAGTTTTTCAAAAGAAAAAAATGTGAACACGAAGAACAGAAGCAATTACTGAAGGCCACCACTTCATCAAATGTGTCTGCACTGAAAGCATCATTCTTAGTGGCTAACCGCATTGCTAAAGCTAAGAAGCCCTTTACTATTGGTGAAGAGTTGATCCTGCCTGCTGCTAAGGACATTTGTCATGAACTTTTAGGAGAGGCTGTAGTTCAAAAGGTGGCACGTGTTCCTCTTTCGGCTAGCACCATAACTAGACGAATTGATGAAATATTGAGGCACAATTGTTAGAGAGGGTGAATGAGTCACCGTAGTACGCAATCCAGGTTGACGAGTCTACCGATGTTGACAACAAGGCAACAATGCTTGTTTTTGTGCGATATATTTTTCAGGAGGATGTGCATGAGGATATGTTATGTACACTTTTGTTGCCAACCAACACCACAGCTGCAGAACTATTCAAGTCTTTGAATGATTACATGTCAGGAAAACTGAATTGGTCATTTTGTGTCTCTATATGCACAGACGGAGCAGCTGCCATGACTGGACGGCTTTCTGGTTTCACTACTCGGGTCAAGGAGGTCGCTTCTGAATGTGAGTCTACGCACTGTGTCATCCATAGAGAAATGCTAGCTAGCCGAAAAATGTCATCTGAACTTAAAGTTTTGCAGGATGTGATTAAAATTATCAACCACATTAAAGTACATGCCCTTAACTCATGTCTGTTCGCGCAGCTCTGTGAGGAGATGGACGCAGAGCACACACGTCTTCTCTTATACACAGAAGTGAGATGGCTTTCTAAAGGTAGATCACTGGCCAGAGTTTTTGAGTTACGAGAGCCGCTCCAGAGATTTCTTTTAGAAAAACAGTCACCACGGGCAGCACATTTCAGTGACACAGAATGGGTCATAAAATTTGCTTACTTGTGTGACATATTCAACCTGCTCAACGAACTCAATCTGTCACTTCAGGGGAGAACAATAACTGTGTTCAAGTCGGCAGATAAAGTGGCTGCATTCAAAGCCAAACTAGAATTATGGGGGCAATGAGTGAACACTGGGATTTTTGACATGTTTCAAACATTAGCAGAGATTTTGAAAGTGACTGAGCCAGGGCCTTCTTTTTCCCAGCTGGTGCATGATCACCTATCTCAGCTTTCAAAAGAGTTTGAGCATTACTTCCCAACCACAAAAGATCCCCGAACTGGGAAGGAATGGATCCGCGACCCATTTGTGAATAAGCCAGGTGAATCAACTTTATCCGTGCTAGAAGAGGATCAACTGCTTGAGATCACAAATGACGGTGGCCTTAAAAGTATGTTTGAGACGACTTCAAATCTCCATACGTTCTGGATTAAAGTCAAGGCGGAATATCCTGAGATTTCCACAAAAGCACTGAAAAGCTTACTTCCATTTTCAACATCCTATCTTTGTGAAGCAGGGTTTTCTGCAGTGACAGCAACCAAAACGAGATTACGGAGTAGACTGGACATAAGCAACACACTTCGGGTGTCACTGTCTCCCATCACCCCCAGATGGGACCATCTAGTTGCAGGAAAACAAGCTCAGGGCTCCCACTAATTCTGCATTATGGTCAGTTGTATAATTATTTCATTATATATTACAATAATAATAGAAATAAAAGTACAAAAATAAATGTAATGCGCTTGAATCGTCCCAAAACCATCCCACAGGTCCGCGGAAATTTTTTTTTCTATGAAACCGGTCCCTGGTGCCAAAAAGGTTGGGGACCGCTGATCTAGACCATCCCTGACATGTGTTTGTCTAACCTGTTCTTAAAAACCTCCAATGAGAGAGATTCCACAACTACTTTGTTCAAGTGCTTAACTACCCTTACAGTTAGAAAGTTGGACCGCGGTCAGTCATCCAGGTAAGGGAAGACAAGACTTCCCTAACGTTGGAGGTGAGCTGTTACCATGAAGAAACATGTGTCTTTGTGAAGACTCATGGAGTGGTTCTAAGTCCAAATGGGAGAACCCTGTATTGGAATTCAAGGTCCCACCTTGAACCTCGGGAATCTTCAGTGGGCTGGGGTGTATGTTGATATGGAAGTAGGCATCTTGCATATCTATGCCGTAAACCATATGCCTTTTTCTAGCAAGGGAATGATGGCTGCAAGCATGACCTTATGGAATTCTGGCTTGCAAATCCAGAGGTTGAGGAGTTGGAAATCCAAAACTGGTCTCCATCACCCCTTCTTCTTGGGTAGCAGGAAGTAGTTGGAATAGAACCCCTGTGTCCTGAAAGACTGAAGAGACTGGTTCCACTGCTCCTCTCTGCAGGAGGGAGTCCACCTCTAGGGCAAGAATACTGTCATGAGAGTGATCTCTAGGGGGTGGTTGGGAGGGAGCTGCGAAGGAGGCACTGTCATAAACACAGCCTCTCCAAAACAAACGATGTCCAAGACCCACTTGACTGTTGTTATAGTTCTCCATGCTGGTTGAAAGAGTTTAAGATAACCCACAAAAGAGGTAGATGGTAGGAACGTTGGTATATGGAATGGTTGACGGCTCTCTATAGTCGCACTCAGAAATACCATTTTCATGACAATTGAGTGTGTTGTGCATAGGTCTGTGTTGCCAGAACAGGTGGACTGATTCTGCGTACCAGAGGACACTCTGAAGAGGCTCCTAGGCAGTAGAAATGTGGTGATCTATAGCCTTGGCGTAGTGGTAGGTGATAAAAAAATTTTCTTTGGTGCCAGTGTATAAATGCCCAAGAATCGTAAGGTGGCTCTAGAGTTTTTAGTGAGTGTAATAGGTCGTCAGTTTTCTTGTTCAAGAGGTGTGACTCAACAAGAAGGTCTTAGATTGTGTTCTGCACCTCTCTAGGGAAACACGTGGAATGTAAACAGGATTCTCTCCTCATGACAATTCCCATTGCTAATACACATGAGGACATGTCTGCTGAATCAACTGCAGCCTGAAGTATGGACCTGGAGACCAACTTGCCTTCCTGTAAAATTGCCTGGAAGCAATTAAATCCTGCTGGGTAACCTGTCTGCAAATTCTTTCATCTAGCCATAGGGAGGGGGATATATCAGTGGTTTGAGCATTGGTCTGCTAAACCCAGGGTTGTGAGCTCAATCTTTGAGAGGGCCATTTAGGGATCTGGGGCAAAAATCGTTCTGGGGATTGATCCTGCTTTGAGCAGGGGGTTGGACTAGATGACCTCCTGAGGACCCTTCCAACCCTGAGATTCTATGACTCTAAGTCATACTTGACCATCAGTGCCAAGTAGTTAGAGATCCGGAACTGCAGTCCAGCCAAGGAGAAGACCTTTCAACCCATAAGGTCCAGTTTCTTACCTTCCCTGTCTGCCGGGGCGGAGCATAGGTGTTGTTGTTTGGTCCACTCCAATGCAGCCTGTATCACCAAGAAATTAGGTGGATGATGTGAAAACAAAAATTCTGACCTCTTGGGGGGGGGGACGGGACGGGACGACATAATATATTTTCTCGGCCCCTTCAGAGTCAGTACGCATATGGCTAGGGTATGCCACATGGTGCGTGCCAGTTGAAGAATGGCCTCATTGATCTGTAGAGCCACCCTTGCTGGTACCGATGTGTGCAGAATGTCTAGTAACTGATGCTGACTGTCCTGCACCTCTTCTAGTGGGATCCCAAGAGCAGTGGCTATACTCCACAGCAGTTCTTGAAACGGTCGATAGTTATCTGGTGGAGAGGAAGATGTCAATGACACGGCAGGGTCTGGAGACAACGACAAGAGTCTCTCCAGATCCACCGGTACCGTCAGAGCCAGGCTAATCGGTGCATTGTCTAACTCCATTTCTGAATATCAATCGGACAAAGGTTGTGTGGACGAAGTTGAGGAGTTCTCCCAAGATGAACAGGACGGCTCTGAAGGCGAATACTGAAGCCATGAGCTCCAATATGGCCAACTCAGTTGATCCTGCTGTTGTGGACCCTGCGCCCAAGGAGCCGGTACCACTTTTGCCTTACCTATGAAGTGGGAAACTACAGGGTGCCGTCAGAACCCTTCAGTAGTCATGCTTCCAGAATGAGAGTGGCAAGCAGGTGAATGTTCGTATCCTCAGAATTGGAGAAATCTGAGGCCTCCGCAAATGGCAGTGCTGATGGAGCCATCAGAATAGGATGTGTCAGAGCGTAGGTGGCAGATAAGCACAGAGAAGCACGCAGAGACCTCAGTCCCTCTAAGGCAAATAGCTTGTGGGGGCCAGGGACACTTCCGAGTCTCCCCAGAGTCAGTGGTATCTGGTTTGTTGATGGGAACAGAACAAGTAAAGGCATCAGTCTCGGAAAAGACATTTCTTGGGATGCCAGCAGAGCTGAAGTAGGCAGAGCATAAGTGTCTGAGATCAGTGTCAACAGATCTGGTGAGTGGTTCAGCCTTTTGTCGCTCTTGTGAGCCCTGGAACGAGTCGTTCCTCTTGGGCTGGATTTTGAGGACAATGCAACGTCTTTCTTGGATTTGGAGGAAGACTTACTGCCATGCTTCTGAGACTCGTGGGTAGGCCATGGTGCGGACTCCATAGCACTGGTACCAGCAAAGCCAGGTAGATGTTGTACAGTAGGGGGCGCAATCTCAGGTTGCTCAGACCAATGTACAGTGGGGGTTCCCCGGCTAGGATCCGATTTCAATCCCTTGTCAGCTTCCATTAAGTGCTTTTTGAGGCGAAGAACTTGGATTTCCCACACATGGACAAGGAAGGAGAGGCAGATACTGCACCTGAATGTGACGTGGGGTTCCTCCAAACAGTACAAAAAGCACTGGTGCTGGTCGCAGATGGAAAGCAAGCAAACGCAGGAAGCACAGATTTTGAATCCTAGTGTCTTTGGCATAATTCACTACCCAGGCCCAGGTAATGGCGGAGGGGAAAGACTGGTTGGCAGGAAAACAACCGAAGTGGCATCCCATGTCCTTAGCCCTATCAACTACTATGAAACTAGGAATTACCTATAAAGAACAATAAAATCCTAACTATGAATAAGGACAGAATCAATTTTTCTAAAATTTGTTGAAAATGCACATTAAGGACGAGATGGCAACAGAAGCTCTGAATCAGACCACGAGGTGGTGAGAAGGAACTGAGGACACTGGCGGTCTGCCCCACCCTGCCCTTTATCGCCTCGGGTGAAACAAGGCAATACAAGGGTACACGTGTGGACTACTTTCAAAAGCTCTGGCTCTGGGCGCATGCACATAACCCTCAGTGGAATACAATAGAGATGATCACTCGAAGAAGAATGATGGATTACTTGGCCCAACTGCCACAATCTATGCAGTCTCCTTCACATCTCTGACTCATTACAACCAATGAAACTGTTGCATGCAAATCAGATGAGACTAAGGGTGGCGATTAATTGAGTTGCATCTGATGTGCAATGGTCTAGGACGGTTGGCATAGAGAGATACATGACTTACTGTTTTATTACATACAGATTTCAGACAATGCCTACCTTACAGAACTTTCTAGGTTATCACAAATCAAGTCCCATGAAGTTTCCCGCCCACAAAACATGTGCCCCCCCATCCCAATTAATCAATTACTCCATCCCAATACACTTCCTATAGCAGGGATAGGCAACCTATGGCACGGGTGCTGAAAGCAGCACGCAAGCTGATTTTCAGTGGCATTCACACTGCCTAGGTCCTGGCCTGGAGGGCTCTGCATTTTAATTTAATTTTAAATGAAGCTTCTTAAACATTCTGAAACCTTATTTACTTTACATACAACAATAGTCTAGTTATATACACCTCTACCTCGATATAACGTGACCCGATATAACACGGTTTCACCTATAACGCGGTAAGATTTTTTGGCTCCTGAGGACAGCGTTATATCAAGGTAGAGGTGTATTATAGATTTATAGAAAGAGATCGTCTAAAAAAGTTAAAATGTATTACTGGCACGCAAAACCTTAAATTAGAGTGAATAAATGAAGATTCGGCACACCACTTCTGAAAGGTTGCCAACCCTGTCCTATAGCACTGTTACTGTTTTCTAATAGGCACAGCAAGAAGCTTGATGTTCTCATCACTTCCCTTTTAACTTTTAGAACTGTTCCATTTGGTGGATGAAAGTAAAGCATAATATTTCTAGTCTCACAAAGCTTTCAAGTGTTATGTTCTTGCAAATACTCCAGAATGACACAAAATAACATCCCCCCCCAAAAAAACCCCACAAAACAGACACCCATCACTGTCTTCCTCAGAAAAATCCAAGATTTTTTTTTTAAATAACTGAAGGAGGAAAAAGTGTTTTCCCCTCCACAGTTTCTCCTCTATCTGCAAAAGATAGCAAAGCAAAAAAAGACAAATACCTGATACAGCATCAAGTGAACCAACTGATTTGTTTAGCAAAAGTTATGCTCCTGGAGTTTGGGGCCAAGAGATTCTCTAATGGATTGGGGGAAAAAAGGCAAGAAAAGCTTGTTAATTAAAATAAATAAAGATCCAGCAGGACCATGTAAAGAGTAGTGAAGCGTTGGGTCTACTGATATAGTCAGACACTGACATGTTCAATAGTTGGTGAGTGAAGGAACATGAAGTCTGAGGGATTCATTGATTCAAGAAGCCTCAAACTTCTCCAAGCGTCAGTGCTTTGATATTACTCAAAAGAATGAATTTATTGATTCTAAACATAAAACTAACAATAGAAGAAAGAAGAGTTGAAGCCATGTTGGTCCCAGAATATCACAGACAAGGTGGTTGAGGTAATATATTTTACTGGACCAGCTACTGTTGGTGAGAGAGACAAGCTTTTGAGCTTACACAGAGCTCTTCGTCAGGCCTGGGAAACTTAATCAGGCTATCATAGCAAAATACAAGATCGAAAGAGACTGTTTAAGTTGGTCCAATAAAAGATATTACCTCACCCACCTTGTCCCTCTAATACAAAGAATTAAGACACCAATTCAGCAAGGTATTTAAGCATGAGTTTAAGTACCTTGCTGAATTGAGCCCCAGGAGAAGAGGCAAATATGATAAAATGCAACGTCATTCAAAGCTATGATGTGGAACTAGACAGTTGTAACCAGGAGTTCCATTGCTAAAGGGCAGTCAGAAAGACTCTGACCAGTGAAGCAATGGATGTGAACTGAGTACCTCAAGCAAGCATAAGATGACTGCTAATGTGTTCATCTATGTAGAACTTGGGAGTTAAAGAGAGTTCTTGCCAAACCTCCTGGATGCCACTGTAATACCAATAAACAAATTTTTAAAAAATATAGTCGGAGGTCATCCCAGTCTGACTCCTTCCCTTTCCCTTACTACAGCTGATCTGGTACTTCCTTGGTTTAGTGTGCTGCCACTGTAGCAGATGTGGTATGAACCCAGCAGGGGTGTCAAACATATAGCCCAGGGGTTCAGAACAGTGGTTCAGGCATCCTGCCAAAATAATGACAGAAAATGGCATTTTAACAATATGTATCTCAGCCAAATCTGAGTGGAATTTCATGGGACACAGAAAAGGCACTTCTGCAGTCCAAGGGAATTCTCAATGTCAAATATCAAACGCCTATTGCAAACAAGGGAGATACGAGACCTTTTCAAAGAAAAGATTATACATTCTTTATAATGGAAAGTGTTAGACAAGCTAAATAGAGGGGTCACTACCAGCTTCCCCATTAATATATCCCATATATATAAATGCACCAATTATATAGCAGTGAGATCTGTCATGTAGATCATCATGTTCCTTTACCTGCATCATCTGTATTCTACCCATTATCCCAATACTACTAACATTCCATGCTTCTGAACTGCTTTCAATCCACTTACAAAACAAACTATTAAAAGGTTTTTCTTCCTTGTATGCCCCAAATTTAAAAATTCCAGTGCCCAAGGAATATTCAAATCTTGTATCACTAATAGGTTTAAAAACCAGTCTCTTGTGCCCACTAGTAATTCTGTCTAGAAAAGGAGTGATTTATACCATTAGAAAGCCAGGAATGCTCCCTTCCCTTTCCAAATGATGAAGTGTATTTGTTTCCACCACAGTACACAGTAATCAGTTATTACTGTATCAGACCTAAAACTGTGACATTATTCTGGAAAAGTTATTTTTAGGAACATGTAAATATTACATAAACATTTTATAATCTCTTTGACTGATGGCACACCTGGCTTTACAGATGGAGGTAACACAAAAAACTGTATCAACAAAAATTGTAACAATTTTTTTTCAAATTTCCCTGAAAAAAAAAGTGAGACACAAATGCAAAAGATATAAAATGATGGAACACTGTAAAAGATTTTACTAACAAAATGATTTACATAACTTAATCATGGATTTGTCACCTTCAAATAATGCAGTTATTCAAATTCATTCCAATGAAGCTTTTACACCTTGCTACACATGATCTGAGCTCAAAGAGCCGAGAACTACATCTATCTCACACATTGCCAATAACTTAACACTTATGACACTGTCAGTAACAAATTGTGAGGCAATGAAAGGTAAGACAAGGGAAAAGATTTTGAGTAATCAAAAGTTTTTTTCAATAAATTATGAAAATGGACTTGACAGTGTCCTTTCTTTTTAAAAATTCAGGCAAGTTCATGTAGGCTTCCCCTGTGCTGTTTTAGTGAGAAACCATTAATATGGCATCATCATTTACCAACATCACACCACAAAGTACATTTTCCTATCAACTTGAATTTAAATTTTTAATTGTTTACAGTTATTCCAGCATAACTCTGCAAACTTGGAAAAAGAGGATGTTACATGGATGCTAGAAGATGACTGTATTATAAAAATTTGCTTAGCCTCTTAAGAGTAGGTGATTATGCAAAATGAATAGCTGTTGAGAACTAGCTAATTCCTAATTAATTCTGATAGCAACAGTCAGAGAACTTAAGCTGTTTTCCTTCCTTTCTGAAAGTTGCTCACAAAAAGAAAGGGATACAGTATTCCAGAAAAGAAAATCTTTCCTGTGCCAGATACTTAGGGATGCCTAGTTAATCCAGGCACTTCATTACTAACAAGTTCCAGCTACTAATTCTGTATATGTACAGAAAGTATGAGGATAGGAAGGAGGCTAAGATGAAAAAATGAATTAGAGAAAACACAATAAAGTTTCACAGCTTCAGATTTCCTTCTCAGACTTCTATAAATGCTTAAAAATAAATTTTCAAATTAAAAGAAAAGCTAGCAAATAAAACCCAGTGCACTAAATACAGGGTCATTTACCTTCAAATAAACTGAGGTCTCTTCGTAGCCTTGGTCCATAAAGCCCTTCTAAAATACTTTCAAAACCTGAAAACAAAAGAAACATTTAAAATGGTGAACAAAACCCTTTAACTCAAAATAAATCAACCAACCAACACAAAAGCCCCAACTAGGCAAATACTTTTTAAACATATGTAGCAACTAAAAATTGTTACAATTTACCGGGTAGAAATATTTTTTCCTTTATCTATAGTGCCATTCAACAGAATTAGAAGATCAACCTAAGACAAGACAATTGCCATCTGTACCGAATCAGCCTATTAAGCCATGCCCCAACAACCTTATCAGATTTAAAAATAACTACAAGGAATCTTAAAGGTGAGACGATTAACCTCATAGCTTGTCCACAAATGAAGTAGTATTTTCCTTTCATTGAGAGGTAGGCTCCTCTATGACAAAAATGTGAGCTTCAAAATATAAGGTTCTCAACTTTGATCTTCAGAATTATATAATTACAATATGCATTCTAATAATATGAATTTCTACAAATGTATCAATTATGAACTTTTCTAGACTAACGCAAAGCTTGTTTCCTCTTTTTTAATTATAGCTAAAATTATATAATAGTGCACTATTGGGGGGAGGGGGAAAAGGCTCTCCCAAGAATTCTTCCTAGCCTCACGCAAAAATTTAAGGATGAAAATTAATTTTAAAATTAAGGATGAAACAAATCAAAATATTTTCAAGATTCACCATTTTACTTTAGGCATCTGGAAATATCAATTAAATAGGACTACAATGGAAGAAAAGATGATGTGTCAGGAGGCAATTGACAAGAGGAAACAGAAGACGTTGTTCAAGTCTACTGCTGGAAATGGGGGAGGAGTTTCCAACACTGTGTTGGAGTGGCAAGAGGGAGTCTTTGGCCTGGTCGAATTTAGCCGCGTTAGGTAGATTTAAAAAATGACTGCGTCCACACAACCAACCCCATTCCATCAACCTAAAGGGCTCTTAAAATCGACCTCTGTACTCCTCCCCGAGGGGAGTAGCGCTAAAATCGACCTTGCTGGGTCAAATTTGGGGTAGTGCAGATGCAAATTGACAGTACTGGCCTCCAGGAGCTATCCCAAAGTGCTCCATTGTGACCGCTCTGGACAGCACTTTGAACTCCCATTCACTAGCCAGGTACACAGGAAAAGCCCCGGGAACTTTTGAATTTCATTTCCTGTTTGGTCAGCGTGGAACTCAGCAGCACTCAGCAGCACAGCTGACCATGCAGTCCCCCCAGAATCGTGAGCGTAGAATGTTTCTACACTCCCCCTATCATCGAAAAAAAAACCAACCAACCAAACAAAAAAAACACCACACTCGCGATGACATGTTTTCCGAGCTGATGCAGTCCTCCTGTGCTGATAGGGCACAGCTTAATGCATGGAGGCATTCAATGGCAGAGGCCAGGAAAGAATTAAGTGAACGCGAAGAACGGAGGCAGGACATGATGCTGAGGCTAATGGGGGAGCAAATGGACAAGATGAAGTGTCTATTGGAGCTGCAGGAAAGCCAACAAGAGCACAGACCCCCGCTGCATCCACTGTATAACCACCTACCCTCCTTCCCATGTTCCATAGCCTCCTCATCCAGACGCCCAAGAACGTGTGGGGGAGGCGCTGGGCAACCAGCAACACCACTGCAGAGGATGACCCAAGCAACAGAAGGCTACAACTCAAACTATTTGATTTGGAGTGTGGCTACAATAAGCAATGTGGCCTTGTCCTTCCCTCCTTCCCCACCCAACCCGGGCTACCTTGTCCACTATCTCATTTTTTTTAATAAAGAAAGAAAGAATGCATGGTTTCAAAACAATAGTTACTTTATTTCAAAGAGGGGAGGGTGGTTGTCTTACAGGGAATTAAAATCAGCAAGGGGGGTGGGTTTGCATCAAGGAGAAACACACACAACTGTCACACCGAAGCCTGGCCAGTCATGAAACTGTTTTTCAAAGCCTTTCTGATGCGCAGCACGCCTTGCTGTGCTCTTCTAATCGCTCTGGTGTTGGCTGCTCAAAATCAGATGCCAGGCGATTTGCCTCAACCTCCCACCCCGCCATAAACGTCTCCCCCTTACTCTCACAGATATTATGGAGCACACAGCACGCAGCAATAACAATGGGAATGCTGGTTGTGCTGAGGTCTGACTTAGTCAGCAAACAGTGCCAGCGAGCTTTTAAACATCCAAAGGCACATTCTACCACCATTCTATAGTTGAACTGCTCCTTACTACTGTCCAGACTTCATGAGCCATGGAAGCAAGGGGTAGGCTGGAGTAGGTGCAACTGCGCGGTGCATCTGGCCGGGAGAGCAGCCTGAGGCAGAAGCCTCCAGCTCGCATGATATTCCAGGCAGGACTGAATCTCCATGAGACGAAACTTAAGGAAGAGAATGAGCTGGAGTCTCTGGCTCTCATTCGGTACTCCAAGAGGAGGATGGCCATGTCTGTCCAGGCGCCCATGATCGACCTTACTGAGGAGGATTCCAAGGAGTCCTCCCCGAGCAGCAGTACCATATCTGCCAGCAGCACCCAGGACCAGAACAGATCCCCCGAGCTCGTCGCTGGGGAGCAAGAGAGTAGAGTTGCAGGGGAAGTGGTGGAATACCAGGATGGGTATGATTTTGGAATTGGGGAGCTCATGGGGGCGGAGATCAAGCGCTTCTCCTAGTGGCCTGCAATCATCGTCTCCTACAGAGTCAATCCAAACATCAGGCAATCTCCGGAATGCACTGGGTGCAATGGTTTGGGGATGGGAAGTTCTCCGAGGTTTCAGCAGACAAGCTGGTGGGTCTGATGGCTTTTAGGCAGCATTTCAACCACTCCACCTTTAATAAGCTGGTTTCCAATCAATGAGCCGTAGACCATGCCCTGGAGATTGCTAGGAGCCGGGCAGGGAAGACCTTCCCAGAACCCAGAGCCAAGCGTCTAAAGACTAACTTCTGCAACAACAGCAAGCAGCGGGAGGAGGACAACCACAGCAGAAAGCAAATGGTTTCCGAAGTCACAAACAACAACAGGAGCCTTGAAGACAGTCTATGCCTGGGGTGTCTCAAATAACCTGCAATACCATGTCATTATGTTCATTTTTGGTACTTTTCTTCCCTCTAGAACTTTAAATTTAATGATATTTAGTCATCATTACTTTGTTTCAGCTAGTTACTTCTTGAATTAACTCCTGCATCTTACTTAAGAGTATATATAATATATGGAGATATACCTATCTCATAGAAAGGTCATTGAGTCCAGACCCATACCTTCACTAGCAGGACTAAGTACTGATTTTGCCCCAGATCCCTAAGTGGCCCCCTCAAGGGCTGAACTCACAACTGTGGGTTTAGCAGGCCAATGCTCAAACCACTGAGCTATCCCTTCCCCCTACACGGAGTCTTTCCTCGTACTCTAGAACTAACTGTTTCAAGAAGCAGTCATTTAAAGTGCTGAGAAATTGCTTCTCATAATTTTGCCCTATAGTGTCATTTGACCAGTTTACACACAGGTAACTGAAAAAGCCCCATTATTACATTGGCATGGTAGTTCCACAACAGTGAAGGTTACATGAGATTTCCATTTTAATTATGGTGAAGAGTCTATGAAAAGAATCTGTGTTTTGCATGAGAAGAATTTGAAATGCTTATTGAAATTTATGAACTGCTTGAATTTCTATGGCAGTTTAAAGTGATAAAATATAAAGGTTAGTTTCTGTTTTTTTAAGAGTAGAGTGACAATTTTTAAATTTATTTTAGCATCTGACATTGTTTTAAAAAATGATCTTAAGACATACTAAAGTAGTCTGATGTATGAAATTAAATGTGTGTGATTCTTTGCTATGAGTAGACGGGAAGAATGTTAGAAGAAATAACTATATAAAATACATGGCAAAAGGTTTTAAAAGTTACTGTATTTAACATCAATATTTTGTTGTTGCTGGTCAAAGCTGACATAGTTACTGATGACAAAGTATATGCTGACACCATGACCCCACATATTGAGGTTTAAAGAGCCAGACTGTATTACAGTTGAATCTTCCAAAGTTGTGTACTGTGGTAGGAAACAGATGTCTTGTTACATTATATCATCCTAAACCCTGTCATTAGGCTAAATACAGGAGTAACTGTATGAATGAAACTATCAGAGGGATAAATACCAGGATAAATAACTCCTCCCCCTTCCTGGTATTTAAGTTACACACCAATGTTGGCACAAGAACAAATGGATACAAACTGGCCATCAACAAGTTTAGGTTTGAAACTAGACGAAGGTTTCTAACCACCAGAGGAGTGACATTCTGGAACAACCTTCCAAGGGGGAAAAAAATGCTAACTGGCTTCAGACTGAGATTAATAAATTTATGGAGGGAATGATATGATGAGACTGCCTACCATGGCACATAGCCAATCTGCAACTGCTAGTTGCAAATATCTCCAGTGGCCAGTCATGGGACACTAGATGGGGAGGGCTCTGAGTTACTACAGAGACTTCTTTCCAAAGTGTCTAGCTTTTGGGTCTTGCCCACATGCTCAGGGTCTAACACACCCCCATATTTGGGGTTGGAAAGGAATTTTCCCCCAATTCAGACTGGCAGATTCACCTTCCTGTGCAGCATGGAGCAGGGGTTGCTTGCAGGTTTTAACTAGTGTAAATGGTGGATTATCTGTAACTTGAAGTCTTTACATCATGATTTGATTTGAGGACTTGAGGACTTCAGTAACTCACCCAGAGGTTATGGGTCTATTACAGAAGGAGATGAGCGAGGTTCTGTGGCCTGCAATGTGCAGGTCAGACTAGATGATCATGATGGACCTTTCTTGTAATCTATTAATAGAAAAAATTACATGTAAAGCATTTGTCACACTTTTCACTGCTGGTGTTACTCACTGACAGGTAGAGAGGTATGCTTCACACTGATAGAGACATGGAATGCAAGTACGGATAATACTGCTGCAGCTGCTGTTAGCCAAACTCATTTTTTGGAAATATGGGATTGACTAGGGCATGTTTCAGGAAACAAGCAGTCATGCAAACTACTACTTCTCTTCAGCTGACTGGTTATGTTATCATTGCTGTGACAAAGTTCCTCCTCTACCTTGGTGGGTCCTGCACTTATTGGCAGATTTTGCTAACCTCAGAGATCTTCCTGTGTTGGATCAGGAGTTGGGAGGTTTTGGGGCGAACCCGGGTCCACCCTCTACTCCTGGTGCCAGCCAAGGGGGCCTTGTGGACTGCAGCCAAGGGGGCCTTGTGGACTGCAGCCAAGGGGGCCTTGTGGACTGTCTAGAGTACCTTCTGGAACAGCTACACGACAGTTACAATTCCCTGGGCTACTTCCCCATGGCCTCCTCCCAACACCTTCTTTGTCCTCACCACAGGACCTTCTTCCTGATGTCTGTTAACGCTTGTCTGATAACCCTGTTATCTTACCCAGGGAAAAGGGACCTGCTTAACCTGGAGCTAATATATCTACCTTCGACCACTCTCTTGTAGCCATCTAGCCTGACCCTGTCACATTGCTAAACATAATGGTCTACCCATAGCGTATTTACTTCACTGATTTTTCCTTGGTGATTAAATGTTAGAGATAGAGACCTTCTCAAGGTATGTTGAGACCTCTCACACCATACAGAACAGTCAATACAGCCAGCAAGCCTCAGCGATGCTGTTTCTCTCTCTCCAGCTCTCTGCTCTGTCCCTGGAGAGAAACCCCCCGTAGCACACCAATTTTCCTCACAAAAAAGAAAACTACCATCATATTTTTGGTTAAGGCTGAATCAGGACAACCCCCTCCCTCAAATCTATCCGGACATTTGAAAGTGTGGAAACAAGTTAGAGAAAGAGTTTTCAGTATTCCTTGTCATTTTCACTTCATCTACAATGCTGCTGATCATGCACTCCAAAAGGCATTTACTTCATTAAACTTAGTCACAAAATGTTAACAATTTCAGCAGGGCTGAAGCAAAATAACTAAATAAAATAAACTATGAAACAGATGTATCAATAAATTGATACAAGTATGAGGTCAACATCAAGATTTTGTGTGAAAGAATTGGCTAAAGTGGGATACTTGTTGTTTCAGTATACGTTGGATATAGATTCACAAATTCATAGACTCTAGGACTGGAAGGGACCTCGAGAGGTCATCAAGTCCAGGCCTCTGCCATCATAGCAGGACCAAATACTGTCTAGACCATCCCTGATAGACATTTATCTAACCTACTCTTAAATATCTCCAGAGATGGAGATGCCACAACCACCCTAGGCAATTTATTGCAGTGTTTAACCACCCTGACAGTTAGGAACATTTTCCTAATGTCCAACCTAAACCTCCCTTGCTGCAGTTTAAGCCCATTGCTTCTTGTTCTATCCTTAGAGGCTAAGATGAAAAAACGGTTACCCACCTTTTAGTAACTGTTGTTCTTAGAGATGTGTTGTTCATATCCATTCAAAGTAGGTGTGCGCGCGCCACGTGCACACCAGCCGGAAGATTTTCCCCTAGCAGCGTCTGTAGGGTCGGCCCTGGCACCCTCTGGAGTGGCGCCACTACGGCGCCCTATAAAGGAGCCCACCGACCCTCCAACCCCTCAGTTCCTTCTTGCCAGCACTCCGACAGAGGGGCAGGAGGGTGGGTATTGGAATGGACATGAACAACACATCTCGAAGAACAACAGTTACTAAAAGGTGGGTAACTGTTTTTTCTTCTTCGAGTGGTTGTTCATGTCCATTCAAAGTACGTGACTCACAATCCTAACCTTAGGTGGTGGGGTCGGAGATCACTGCTGACTGGAGTACTGCACGACCGAAGGCTGCATCATCCCTAGCCTGGTGCGTGATGGCGTAGTGTGCCGAGAACGTTTGGATGAAGGACCACGTGGCCGCTCTACAAACCTCCTGAGTCGGGATCTGAGCCAGGAACGCCGCAGAGGAGGCCTGCGCCCTAGTGGAGTGGGCCGTGACCGAAGGGACAGGGGTCTTAGCTATACAGTAACACTCTCGGATGCAGGTCGCGATCCACGAAGAGATTCGCTGAGAGGAGACTGGGAGCCCCTTCATCCTATCCGCCACTGCGATGAAGAGCTGAGTTGAGCGTCTGAACGGCTTGGTACGCTCGATGTAAAAAGCCACGGCCTTGCGGACATCCAGGGAATGTAACCTCCGCTCCTCATTGGAAGAGTGTGGTTTCAGATAAAACACCGGGAGAAAAATATCTTGACCCATGTGGAACTGTGAGACGACCTTGGGTAGGAAAGCCGGGTGAGGTCTAAGTTGGACCTTGTCCTTATAGAAGACAGTGTACGGGGGCTCGGATGTTAACGCCCTGAGCTCCGACCTGCGCAGGAAGGCCGCCACGACTGCCATGCACTTCGTGAAGACCCTTGGAGCAGCTGACAGGCCGAACGGGAGCACTATGAACTGCAGATGGGCATCGGCCATGACAAACCTGAGGTACCGACGGTGTCGGGGAATTATGGCAATGTGGAAATAAGCGTCCTTTAAGTCGAGGGTGGCATACCAATCTCCTGGATCCAGCGAGGGAATAATTGAGGACAGGGAGACCATGCGGAACTTGAGCTTTCGCACAAACTTGTTCAGCCGCCGCAAGTCTAGGATGGGTCTCAGGCCCCCTTTCGCCTTCGGTATTAGGAAATACCGGGAGTAGAAGCCTTTGCCCCTGAGCTCTCAAGGGACTTCCTCAACTGCCCCTGCCTCCATGAGGGACTTCACTTCTTCAGTTAGAAGTTGCTCGTGAGATGGGTCCCTGAAGAGGGATGGGGAGGGGGGCTGGTGGGGCAGGAGGGAGGAGAACTGGATAGAATATCCCCTCTCTACCGTGCGGAGCACCCAGCTGTCCGACGTGATTCGGGACCAGGCACGGTAGAAGGGGGACAGATGTGACCCAAAAGGTAGGAGTGGAAGGATCCAGAGTCTCGATAGGTACGTCACCCTCAACCGTACCATCAAATAGGGGGTCTAGGCCCCGATGGTGATCTCGATTGACTGGATGCCTGGCCGGAGGGGTGGCGTTGGTGACGCCTCCTGCCATTTCTGCCCCGCTTGCGCCCCAGCTCCTGGCGAGTCTGAGGCTGGTAGGGGCGTGGGGCCGTCTGCAGCCTAAACTGCCTGCGCTAGGTCGCAGGGGTATGCAAGCCCAGCGAGCGAAGCGTGGCCCGCGAGTCCTTTAGGCTATGCAGACATTTGTCCATCTTTTCTGAAAATAACATCAGCCCCTTGAAGGGGAGGTCTTGAATGGTCTGCTGGACCTCATAGGGCAGGCACGAGACCTGGAGCCAGGCTCCCCGCCGCATGACCAGGCCCGTGGCCAGGGTGCACGAGGCTGAGTCCGCTGCATCTAAGGAAGCCTGGAGAGGGGCTCGGGAGATCAGCTTTCCCTCCTCCACTAGGGCCGAAAACTCTGACCTCGAGTCCTGGGGAAGGAGCTCCGTAAACTTCGACATGGCTGAACACGTGTTATGACCATATCGGCTTACAATTGCCTGTTGGTTGGCAATGCGGAGTTGTAGGCCTGCCGTGGAGTACAATTTTCTACGAAAGAGGTCGAGTCTTTTAGCGTCCCTGCTCTTTGGTGTTGACCCCTGAAACCCTTGACGCTCCCACTGGTTGGCCACATCCACCACCAGGGAGTCCGGGGGGGGAGGGTGTACAAGTGTTCATGCCCTTTAGAGGGAACGAAATAGCGCCGCTCCGTTCTCTTGGCAGTAGGGGCCAGTGAGGCTGGCGTTTGCCATAAGGTGCGGGATGTATCCGCTATAGTCTTTATCAGCGGGAGAGCCACCCTGGATGGCCCTGAGGGAGCCAGGATATCTACTACAAGGTCCGCGTCCACCTCGATTTCCTCGGCTTGGATTGCGAGGCTCTGAGCTGCTCGCCGGAGCAATTGTTGGAGGATTTGAGTGTCCTCCAGGGCCGGTGCCGTAGCCGTGCCCGAGACCGCTTCGTCGGGGGAGGAAGACGAGGAAATTACATGGATCGGCCCTTCCTCCGGTGCATGCAGCCCTTTGGGGTCCTGCGGCACACGGTACTGTGGTTGCGGTGCCGGTTCCGATTCTAAATGCGGCACCGCAACTGGTACCGGGGTCGCCAGTGAGCGGCTTGGCGTATCGGGCGGTGCCTGCAGAGCCCGAACTGAAGCCGCTGCCCAGCTAGGGGGTGCTGAACTTGGATATGGCACACCCCTGCCCAGCGACGGTGCCGGTGGAGGAGGCAGCAGCGCTGGGGCCACCGACGCCGAGGAGACCAAGGCCGACCTCGATCGAGGACCAAACGCCTGGCCTACCAACTGGTGGTAGGCCCAGGGAGTCCAAAACAGCCACTGTGAGGGCGGATGCGATTGCTGCTGCCACTGTGGGTAACGCTGGTGGCTCGCCCCCAAAACCGATCTCCTGCTCCACGACCGGCTGGTGGAGTAGGAGTCTGCCTCTGAGTCTGAGGTCTCTGAGTACGAGAACCTGGGCGGAGGAGCAGCACCCGGTGCCGTTGGAGAGCGGTGCTGAGGCGGTGGGGAGCCTCTTATCTAGTCCGGTGCCACCTTAGCGGTGCGGTGCGGGGAGGGAGGCGACAGCATGGCCGGCTTGCCCTTCGATTGTACCAGGGGACGGGCCGCGGTAGGCAACTCCCTACGGTCTGGGGAGGCCGGCGCCGGGAGTCCCATCAAGTCTGAGGCTGTCTTGAACACCTCCGGCGTCGAAGGGAGGCGCAAGTCTCCGCTGAGGTCCGGGGATCTAGGCCGGTCCGGACTCGACCGCCTTCTCTGCGGTGCGGGAATCAACGGAGCAGCCGAGGGGTGTAGCCCAGCCTGTCCACTTGCACCCGCAGACGGCGTCAGCCTCGGATCCTGGTGGGGAGACCATTCCCTCACCGGCTTTCTCTTCTTGGCGGGCACCGGCGATGGTGAGCGGTGCCGCACTAAGGCCGACTTCCTATGACCCGACTCCGTCCGGTGCCGGGTTTTAGAGAACTTGGGCTGGGCCCTAAGTCCTGATGTCAGTGCTGGGGCGCTCCGCACCGAGGAAGACGTGCTGGGCACCGCCTCGGCCGGTTCCGGGTCCGAGGGTGGCCTCAGGGAAGCCTCCATCAGGAGGACTCTAAGTCTTTGAGCTCTGTCTTTGAGAGTTCTCGGGTGGAAGCCTCTGCAGATAGAGCACTGGTCCTTTTGGTGGCTCTCTCCGAGGCACCTCAAACAAGCAGAGTGCGAGTCACTCTTGGGCATGAATTTCCCGCAGTCCTTGCAGAGTTTAAACCCAGGGGACCCGGGCATGCCCCAGTAGGCGACGATGACTGGAGGGGGGACCCCCCCAACTACGAAGAACTATATACAATAATCTAAGTAAACTAACTAACTATATACACGGACTATACACAAAGATAGGACATTGCTAACTTGCTATGCGCAAGAGAAGTTCCAGCTAGCCATCACCGGCAGTAAGAAGGAACTGAGGGGGTGGAGGGTCGGCAGGCCCCTTTATAGGGTTCCGTAGTGGCACCACTCCAGGGGGCGCCAGAGCCGACGCTACGGATGCTGCTAGGGGAAAATCTTCTGGCTGGCGTGCACACACCTACTTTGAATGGACATGAACAACCACTCGAAGAACAAGTTTTCTCCCTCCTCCTGATGACACCCTTTTAGATACCTGAAAACTGCTATCATGTCCTCTCTCAGTCTTCTCTTTTCCAAACTAAACAAATCCAATTCTTTCAGCCTTCCTTCATATGTCATGTTCTCAAGACCTTTAATCATTCTTGATGCTCTTCTCTGGACCCTCTCCAATTTCTCCACATCTTTCTTGAAATGCGGCGCCCAGAACTGGACACAATACTCCAGCTGAGGCCTAACCAGCGCAGAGTAGAGCGGAAGAATGACTTCTCGTGTCTTGCTCACAACACATCTGTTAATCCATCCCAGAATCATGTTTGCTTTTTTTGCAACAGCATCACACTGTTGACTCATATTTAGCTTGTGGTCCACTATAACCCCTAGATCCCTTTTTACTGTACTCCTTCCTAGGCAGTCTCTTCCCATTCTGTATGTGTAAAACTGATTGTTCCTTCCTAAGTGGAGCACTTTGCATTTGTCCTTATTAAACTTCATCCTGTTCACCTCAGACCATTTCTCCAATTTGTCCAGATCATTTTGAATTATGACCCTATCCTCCAAAGCAGTAGCAATCCCTCCCAGCTTGGTATCATCTACAAAGTTAATAAGCATACTTTCTATGCCAATATCTAAGTCGTTGATGAAGATACTGAACAGAGCCGGTCCCAAAACAGACCCCTGCGGAACCCCACTTGTTATACCTTTCCAGAAGGATTGGGAACCACTAATAACTACGCTCTGAGTACGGTTATCCAGCCAGTTATGCACCCACCTTATAGTAGCCCCATCAGAGTTGTATATGCCTAGTTTATTGATAAGAATATCATGCCAGATCGTACCAAATGCTTTACTAAAGACTAGGTATACCACATCTACCACTTCTCCCTTATCCACAAGACTCGTTATCCTATCAAAGAAAGCTATCCGAGTGGTTTGACATTTGTTCTTTACAAATCCATGCTGGCTATTCCCTATCACCTTACCACCTTCCAAGTGTTTGCATATGATTTCCTTAATTACTTGCTCCATTATCTTCCCTGGCACAGAAGTTAAACTAACTGGTCTGTAGTTTCCTGGGTTGTTTTTATTTCCCTTTTTGTAGAAGGGCACTATATTTGCCCTTTTCCAGTCTTCTGGACTCTCTGCTGTCTCCCATGATTTTCCAAAGATAATTGCTAGAGCTCAGATACCTTCTCTGTTAGCTCCTTGAGTATTCTGGGATGCATTTCATCAGGCCCTGGTGACTTGCAGGGATCTAACTTTTCTAAGAGATTTTTAACTTGTTCTTTTTTTATTTTATCTTCTAAACCTACCCCCTTCCCATTAGCATTCACTATATTAGGCATTCCTTCAGACTTCTCGGTGAAGACCGAAACAAAAAAGTCATTAAGCATCTCTGCCATTTCCAAGTTTCCTGTTACTGTTTCTCCCTCCTCAGTGAGCAGTGGGCCTACCATCTCTTTGGTCTTCCTCTTGCTTCTAATGTATTGATAAAAAGTCTTCTTGTTTCCCTTTATTCATGTAGCTAGTTTGAGCTCATTTTGTGCCTTTGCCTTTCTAATCTTGCCCCTGCATTCTTGTGTTGTTTGCCTATATTCATCCTTTGTAATTTGTCCTAGTTTCCATTTTTTATATGACTCCTTTTTATTTTTTAGATCATGCAAGATCTCATGGTTAAGCCAACGTGGTCTTTTGTCACATTTTCTATCTTTCCTACCCAGCAGAACAGCTTAGTTTTGGGCCCTTAATAGTGTCCCTTTGAAAAACTTCTAACTCTCGTCAGTTGTTTTTCCCCTCAGTCTTGATTCCCATGGGACCTTACCTATCAGCTCTCTGAGCTTACCAAAATCCACCTTCCTGAAATCCATTGTCTCTATTTTGCTGTACTCCCTTCTACCCTTCTTTAGAATTATGAACTCTATGATTTCATTATCACTTTCACCCAAGCTGCCTTCCACTTTCAAATTCTCAACAAGTTCCTCCCTATTTGTTAAAATCAAATCTGGAACAGCTTCCCCTATAGCCACTTTTTCAACCTTCTCAAATAAAAAGTTGTCTGCAATGCAGTCCAAGAACTTATTGGATAGTCTGTGTCCCGCTATGTTATTTTCCCAACATATATCTAGATAGTTGAAGTCCCTCATCACCACCAAATCTTGGGCTTTGTATGATTTTGTTAGTTGAATTAAAAAAGCCTCATCCACCTGGTTATGTGGTCTGTAGTAGACTCCTAGCATAACAGCACCCTTGTTTTTTCACCCCTTTTAGCCTAACCCAGAGATTCTCAACACTTCCATCTCCACCTCAGTCCAAGTGTGCACATTTTTAATATATAAGGCAATACCTCCTCCCCTTTTGCCCCCATCGATCTTTCCTGAGCAAGCTGTACCCATCCATACCAACATTCCAATCATGTGTATTATCCCAACAAGTTTCGGTGATGCCAATAATGTCATAGTTGTATTTATTTATTAGCACTTCCAGTACTTCCTGGTCATTACTCATGTTTCTCGCATTTGTATATAGGCATCTAAGATACTGATTTGATCTTGAAGTGAATACCTCTGCACAATGCTATCAGTATTGAAGAGGATATGAAAACAGCCACAACTACTGGAGACTTTTCCCTTGTTTCTTCCATGCTTCCAAGGGGATGGATGGATAGGATGGATTTTGGTGAAACCTTACTGTCACTAAACTTAGTTTGTTAGACTTTGCTGCTTTGATCTCCTTCAACTTTGAGCACTTGGGTGTCTTTTTCTTGAGCAAAAGGCTAGTAATAGACCCTAGTATATTTGTATTTTTTTACAGTTCAGGATTCGTATTCAAAAATTCAACTGTGTGCGCCTCTCCACTCTTTTTTTCCCCATTTGATTTTATGAAATCTTTTAGGTATACCATACTACTTTAGTATAAAGGTCTATTTTGACCTCACTCTCTGTACCCACAAGACCCTTCCCTCTGGTGTATTACTTCCAGGGCAGAGAGCTTGATAACACCTTTCTAGAGGGCCCGGAAGCCCTGGACAATGTTGCATCAGAGAGTGAAGATGAATCAAGCCCAATTTGCTTTTGCTCAGCACCAAGACAAATTGTTCAAGAGGACACCAAGCATGAAGAGGACAATGGCTACATGGATTAAAGAGGGCACTTGGCATAGAGCTGGCTAAGCCTGCACCCTGTGAGCATAAGTCATATGTGTTTATAGTGTCTTTAAGCACTGGCTTAGGAAGACGCTTTCTGAACATTGTGGAGGGCGTGTTATAGACACACCAGGCCAGTAACATTATAACTGCATGATTTAGATTTCAGGGGATATAGCTTTCTCTCTCAAACCATCTTCTTTAGAACAATACAGCTGACAAAACATCCATCAATAGGCCCTGGAATTCCTGGCTTAATCAATCTGTTCTTCGAAATTGCTTGGGTGGATCTACAGCCTTCAGCAATTGTGTAAACAGACACCAGGTCCTTAATGGTACAGCAGAGTAAGATGTTACAATTTGCAAAAGGATCCATAAACAGTTTTAATGAATATCCAGGTTTGGGCAATCAAGATGGGACCAACTGGCAGGGGCTATATCTTGTTTAATAAACCTTTGTTTTAATTGAAATAGAAAAATATATTTTAACTAAAACATAACTAAAAAGACAGTTTTTATCCAGAGACCACCAAAAGGGATGTTCCAGGAGGAATACATATATTACCGCTATCAGTTAAGAGTGATAGTGATCAAAACAATGTGTTAACAGACATTGAAGTTTTGACGGAAAAAAAGTAGTATGATGATATAAAATGAGCTTTTTGGAGAGACCATCAGATAGTCCTTTTACAACAGAAAGCACCTTTGGACAGGGTTGATGCTGCTAGACTACAAGACAGGGTTGTAAAGGTGTCTAGAGTGGCTCACAAACATGGGTGCCAACCTCAGGGCAGCCTGTTACAAATTAGGGCACAAACCCCACACTGGTTTTGGGTGCTCAAATTAGATTTCAACAAGTATTAAATGTAAACTCCCCAAGCACTATAACAGCCTTAATATGGAGTCAAAGACAATCTCCTTGGGCACATCGGTTTATCTTTCCACCAGGCAACCCTGCCTTTGTAATAGATGGTCCCTTACACCAAAAATCACAATACTACTCAGGTTACTCCCACTCCCAAAAGGACCAGTCACTTATCAGAGATCAGTTGTACCTTATACCACTCAGACAATGCTTGCAGCTAATCCTTTAATAAAAACACCTAAAGATTTATAAACTAGGAAAAAGAAATGAGTTATTTACAAGGTTAAAGCAGGTGAACATACACACACAAACGAGTTACAGGCTTAGGTTCCAAAACGTAACAGAAAGCTTGCATATCGCAGCAGCTTCTATGATCGTTAGAGCTAACCCAAGCTAAGCAGCTTGGGGATCCCTTACTTATGCTTACAAATATGGTCCTCTCCAAATTCCAAGTAGAACGGTGATATAGTTCCTCCTGATCAGGGATTTTTATTCTTTTCCTCCCAGCGTTCAAACTTATAGAACTGACATCAGTGCCTGTCTCCTCTTCATAGGTGTGTGTGGCGGGGGTGCAATCAAAGTCTTTGCCCTTTGATGTTTCACAATGGCTCATTTGGTTTCAATGGGCCTTCTTCTGTGTAGGACCAGCACTTTGCATAACTCATGAAACATGTTTACAACATCATCAACACTTAATGTAACTTTATACTCTGGGCTACGGATGTTATAAGAGATCAATATACGCAGCACTCTACAAGCATTTCAACTAGGGCTGTCAAGAGATCACAATAATTAACAGTGTGATTAATCTCACTTTAAACAATAGAATACCATTTATATAAATATTTCTTGATGTTTTCTACATTTTCAAATATATTGATTTCAGTTAACAGAATACTAAGTGTACAGTGCTCACTTTATTATAAATATCTGCAGGGTAAAAATAAAAAATATTTTTCAATTCACTTAGATTGTACTACAGTACTTGTATTATCATGAAAGTTGAACTTACAAATGTAGAATTAGGCACAAAAACTGCATTCAAAAATAAAACAATGTAAAACTTTAGAGCCTACAAAACCCCTCAGTCCTACTTCTTGTTCAGGCAATTGCTTAGACAAACAAGTTGGTTTACGTTTTCAGAAAATAATGCTGCCTGCTTCTAGTTCACAATGTCACCTGAAAGTGGGAACAGGCACTCTCATGGCACTGCTGTGGCCAGCATCGCAAGATATTTACATGCCAGATATGCTAAAGATTCATATGTCACTTCATGCTTCAACCACCATTCCAGAGGACATGCTGATGATGGGTTCAGCTCAATAATGATTCAAAGTAGTGCAGATTGACAAGTTCATTTTCATCATCTGAGTCAGATGCCAACAGTTGATTTTCTTTTTTGGTGGTTTTGTAGTTTCCGCATCAAAGTGTTTCTCTTTTAAGACTTCTGAAAGCATGCTGCAGACCCCATCCTTCTCAGATTTTGGAAGGCGCTTCAGATTCTTAAACCTTGGGCGAGTGCTGTAGCTATCTTTAGAAATCTCACACTGGTATCTTGTGTTTTGTCAAATATGCTGTGAAAGTGTTCTTAAAATAAACAATATGTGCTGGGTCATCATCCAAGACTGCCATAACACAAAATATATGGCAGAATGCGATTAAAACACAGAGCAGGAGACATACAATTCTCCCCCAAGGAGTTCAGTCACAAATTTGATTCACGTGTTTTAAAAAAAAGAGCATCATCAGCATGGAAGCACGTCCTCTGGAATGGTGGCCAAAACATGAAGGAGCATATTAATGTTTAGCTTATCTGGCACGTAAATACCTTGCAATGTGGGCTACAAAAGTGCCATGTGAATGTCTGTTCTCACTTTCAGGTGACATTGTAAATAAGAAAGAGCAGCATTATCTCCCACAAATGTAAACAAACTTGTTTCTCAGTGTTTGGCAGAATAAGAAGTAGGACTGAGTGGACTTGTAGGTTATAAAGTTGTACCCTGTTTTGTTTTTTGAGCATTTATGTAACAAAACAACAACAAAAAAACCTACCACGAAAGCACAACTTACAAACGTAAAGAGATTGCACTACGGTACTCATATGAGGTGAATTGAACAATACTTTACCTTTTATCATTTGTACAGTGCAAATTTGTAATAAAAATATAAAGTGAGCACTGTACACTTTTATTCTGTGTTGTAATTGAAATAAATATATTTGAAAATGTAGAAAAACATCCTAAATATTTAATAAATGTTAATTGGTATTCTATTGTTTAACAGTGCAATTAAGACTGCAATTAATCGGGGGGGCTTAAATTGCAATTATTATTTTTTTTAATCGTATAAGTTAACGGCGATTAATCAACAGTCCTAAATTCAACTCTAAATATTAATCACATCAACTCAACATTTATTTTAACAATGTTAACACACAGGTGAGCCAGGCTGGTTCCAGCTACACATCTGTCAGTGTTCATTAAGGCCTAGGGACATGAGCTAGTACCTGGTCTGCAAGCTTACAATGGTGTGGTTACTTTATAACTCTGTACATCTACCTACCCCCCTTCCCCCATCTATACCTTTCTTACTAATCATGATTCATCTTTATTGCAGAGGGAGCTATTTAGTATAGAACCAAGAACTTTAAGACGTAATGTGGAAGGGCCAGATAAAATTCCATTTTAACTATGCCTGTGTTTAACGCTGATTTAAAAAAACTAGTATTTAAAACAGCTTGTATAGGGATTTGCGCATCTGGAGAAATAATACAAACTAAAATTTTGCTTGCTCTTTAACCAAAAGGCCCAAGTACTTGTGTGGGAAAACAGAAGAACCACGTGCCAGCACAACTTTACTCTGAGTAAGAAGATAAATTTCTAAAACTTTTCTTTTAAAAACTTTTTTTTTTAAAAAAAGGGGTGTTTTTAAAGTTAGTTTTAATACTTACATTGTTATTTGTTGTTTAGATACATATGCAATGTGTCATTTTATTCTATGGCACAACATGTCTTTGCCCCCAGAAAAGGGTATACATAGGTGTGTGGTTTTTAAAAGTAGTTTGTTACAAATGGTTTGGTTTTGGGTATTAACATACCGGGTTTTTTAAACTCTATCCAAGATTTTTACTATTCTATATATGCACCTATTTTGAAATGGGTTAAAAAGTTAGTATATGTATTGTAGCGATACATGTAATGCCTTTATCCTGTAGAAAAAAAGGTTTGTATGTATGTCCCAACAAATTAGAACTTCCCAGAAAAGGAGATCAATGTTGTGTAAAATAAGGAAGTTTTTCCCCCCTCTGAGGGGAGGGAAGAACATGTAGAATGGTGTTTGCATGTTTTTTATAATAGGAGAATGGGGAAACGTGCTAATATTAAAAAAATGTTTGTCTGTGGCTAGAGAAACACTGTTAAGTAGAAAAGAGGGAGAAAAAGAGCACAGGCATATCTAAAATGGGATTTGTAAAGCATTGTTTTTAATATATAGTTTTAAATAGTAGAAAAACAGCCCAATTAAGACAGTTTAATAGGTTTTCCACAGGTCAAATCAAGAGAGGCACTTAGACCGTGACATAAACAAACTCAAAAGAAAAAAAAAAGAAAAGACAGCAGTAAAGAAAAATTCTCCAGAGTCAACAGCTGATAAAGCTGAACCTTAGTAAATATATTCTGATTTGTTTGGTTATTTAACTGGTTTTGTTTTCAAGCAAATAGACACGTGGTAGATTTTTGGTGAGAAAAATTATACAGTTAAGTTTTTTGTGAATACTGTAAATAAATTTGTTAAAGCTCTCTGTGAATACTATGATTCTTTGAAGAGAAAGGGATAGGTGGTTTTGTCTCAGAGGTTGCAACACCGGATTTCCAGAGGGTATGCAAGTTTTTAGGGGTTAACCTGTAGCTCAAAACAAAGCTGACTAGGCGTGAATATAAAGTTGTGCAGACAAAGAGGTGTAAAAGGGGTTTGAATTCAAAAGAGACTGCATAGGGTTTGAGATGGAGTGGAGTTGGGATAAGAAGAGGTTTGTATAACAACAATTGCTGGAGAAACAAAAGAGGGCTCAGTATTTGAGGGATAAACAGACAGCACCCGAAAAGTTATAGGCCATAGATTCTGGAGTCAGAAGTGACAATTGTAATCATCTAGTATGACCTCTTCTTTTGTCTCTGCTATATAACTTCCCCAAAATAATTCCTAGATCATCTCTTTTAGAAAAAACATCCAATCTTGATTTAAAAAGATTAGTGATGGAGAATCCACCATGATTCATGGTAAATTGTTCCAGTGGTTAATTACTCTCACTGTTAAAAACGTACACCTTATTTCCAGTCTGAATTTGTCTAGCTTCAACTTCCAAACCACTGGATCATGCTATACCCCTTCTCTGGTAGAATGAAGAACCTATTGTTAAACATTTGTTTCCCCACATAGATATTTTAGACTAATCAAGTCGCCTCCATAATCTTCTCTTTGCTAAACTAAATAGATTGAAGGAGCTCAGTCTATAACTATAAGTATAATTTCTAATCCTTTAATCATTCTTGTGACTTCTCTGAACTCTCTCCAGTTTATCAACATCCTTCTTGAATTGCAGGCAACTGGACACAGTATTTCAGCAATGGTTACACCACCACCAAATATAGGGATAAAAAATAATCTCATAAAACCGGAAACTCTAATGTAGGAGTATACATCCCAGGACTACATTAGCTCTTCTGGCCAAAGCACTGTAGTGGAAACTCATGTTCAGATGATTATCCACAATTACATCAAAATCATTTTCAGTTGTTGCTTCCCAGGATAGAGTCTCCCATTCTGTAAGTATGGCCTACATTCCTTGTTCCTAGATGTATACATTTAGCCATATTAAAACAGATATTGTAGGCTTGCATACAGTTTATCAAGCGATCTAGATAGTTTTGAATCAGTAACCTGCCCCCTTTGTTATTTAACATTTCCCCAATTTTTAGGTCATCTGCAAACTTTCAGTGATGATTTTATGTTTTCATCCATGTAATTGATAAAGATGTTAAACAGCACAAGGCCAAGCACCAAATCCTGCGGGACCTCACTGGAACAGATTACTCAGTTAGTTACATTTTGAGACCTATCAGTAAGCCAGTTTTTAATCCATTTAATGTCTGCTGTGTTAATTTTATATCATTGTTTTCCTTTTTTCAATCAAAATGTCCTGCAGCACCAAGTCAAAAGCCTTAGAGAAGTCTAACACTATTACCTTTATAAATCAAATTTATAATCTCCTCAAAAAGAGAGAGATCAAGTTAGTTTGACAAGATCTATTTTCCATAAAAACATGTTGATTTCCATTGATTACATTACCCTCCTTTAGTTCACTATTAATCAAGTCCCATATCAGCTTCTCCATTATCTTGCCTGGGTGACAGGCCTATAATTACCCAGTTCATACCATTTCCACCTCACAATGGACCATTGTCAGGATTCTTTTTGTTCCCAATATATTTAAAAACTCTTTACTATCCCTAACTCTGCTGGCCATATATTTTTCCTTGTGTCCCTTGGCTTCCCTTATCAATTTTCTGTACTTCCCAACTTCTGATTTATATTCATTACTATCAACTTTCCCTTTCTTCCATTCATACGTATATATTCATTTTACAGCTGCCTTCACTTCTCCTCTAAACCAGGTTGGTTTTTTTATTCAGCATAATCTTCTTCCTCAATTAGTGGGTCTATGACTTTTGGGGCATCTAGTAACTGAGAATCATTTAAGAACGTATTGACATTTTTCTGATTAAGTTCTTCCTCGCAGCTGATTTGGCTCATAATTGTTTTCAGCTTTGTGAAATTGGCCGCATTAAAGCGCCAAGTAAATATGTTACTGAGTTGGACTCTATTTTGTTTGCATATTTATAAATGTAAAAAAGTCATGGTCACCTGTACTAAGCCACCATATTAGTTTTTAGTTCTGTGATAAGTTTCTCTTTATCTGTTAGGACAAGGTCTAAGACACGATTCCTCTATATTGGTTGCAATACTTTGAGTTACCCAATGCCAGCATTGTTAGAGATCCTGATGAACTCTTTCAGTATCTATTGTGCCCCAACTTACGATGTTTTATCCTACAAGTTTATAAATTATGAAACAACCTATCTTGGAAGTACGCAAAAGAATGCCAGTCTCCCGCAATATATACATCGTTTATAGCCCGTTTCATCATGGCTTATGCCTCCTTAGAACTGTAATACCAACAAGGGAGGTTGCGAGAGTGTTGTCTGTATCATGACATGGACTCAGTGATATTTGTGAGACAGGAGGAAGATTGGAACCCCCTTCTGGAGAATTATTTAGGACACCTCACAAGTAACAGCCCACCAGAGCAACACATCATGAAGTTTGTGTCAGCATGCCCAAAAATGTATGAATATAAACTGTCAGGAGGAAAGCCTTGTAGGAAAGTCAAAGGGATCACCTTGAATGTAATAAACTGTGAAAAGATAAACTGACAGTTTGAAAGATCTAGTTCTGGACTATAGCATACACCTAGGCACAGCAGCCCTCTAAAGGAACACCTGACGTCGCCATGGATTAACTAGGAAGCCTATATAAATCTGCCCCTACACTAGTCTGCTGCAGCTTAATTTTTTTTTGGGGGGGGGGGGGGCGGCGAAGAGAAGATTGTAGGGACTGAAAAATAAGGGTTTGCATTCCGAAGATTTGTATTAAACATTATACTTTTTTAAAGTCTGATATTCTTATGGACTCTTCTGAAGCTTGTGTTTTTATTCTGATCTGATCAGAGTAGAGGTATAACCACGCTAAGCTTACAAATAAACAAAATATATAACTCATCACTGCTCCTTTATCAGTTTCTGGTGCATCCCATTTCGTATCGCTCTTCTATTCCAATATCTTCATTGACTGAGAGCCTTCTGGGGCAGGAATGATGTCCACATCCAATACCTATTTTTTACTACAATGAAGAAAAGGATTTTTAGAAAAAGTTATGGCCTCTCTATCCCAACAGGGGAAGAGGACCTTGAGGCTCTATGAATAATTCTTTGGGACCAGAGCTTCCATTCCTTGTGCACTCACTATATCAACAGGAGTTTTGTAGGGATGACATAGAATTTAAACAGAGAAAAAACTAGTTTGTCCCAGTTTAAGGCATTTTCTATTTTACAAATGAGTTCATTAGTGCACAGCACATTACACTTACTTTTAGTTACATAAGGCAGTAGATTTGGATATTAATTTAGGATTGTACAAATAAAACAAAACTGCAGTGAGCATGTTACTAGCATATATAATTAAAATACTAAACATCAGAATGTCTGTATACATTTTGGTTCAATATTTTTTCAAGGAAGTTATATATCAACTTTTCAGTTTTCATTTTAATACAAACAAACGTCAAAAACATTTGATTATATAAAAGTAATAAATAAATAATAGAGAGTTGCAGACTTGAAGCATCAAGCAGTCAGAAGCATGCAGTGTTGCAGACAACTGGTCGAGATCCATTTGGCCATCCAGAATTCTGTAGCAGACAACCAACTTTGATGTAGTGGATAGACTGAGCCTATTCTAAATTCTGAATGGGTGTATCCAAAGCTCCAAAAGATTGAGTCTATGCTTGCTTAACTTGCTGGATACGGCAACTGCACCACCAGTTCTATTGAGTCTGACAGAGTACCTGCATTCAGATTTTTCCATGTCACAGTAGAAACTCTTTCCTTGATAGCAGATGAAAATATTGATTTAAAATATTAATTTAATGCAAGAGGGCTTTGCTGAGCAAAACACTGCCTTGCAATTTTTTCTTGTTCAGCTGACAGTTTCTTTCCTGCGTATTTTGGATTAAGGAGGTCGGCCAACGTGTACAGGAGTAATTGCCCCATTAAATCTCTTTTTGTACTTCAGCTTTGTGTGATGCAAGACCTTCATTTTTCATTAGATACAACCAAACTTCACATGCAACAGCAATTGCTGATGTGTCCCTTTGGAGTATGTCAAGTGGCACAGCAACTGGTTTCAAATGACTGATCAAGTTCTTTGCTTCTCAGAAAAATCCCTTGATTATTAATTATACAGAACACCATCTTCAAGTTCTGTCTCAAGATCACTCACAATCCTAAAATAACGCAGCTGATTTTTAACAACGTTTCTGGGCATATTTTTTAACTGTTCCATTGTGTGGCACCAGGGATTTGAGGGTTAACAGATCATTGGCATTCTTTTAACCAGGCTCCAAGCTGATGGGGATTAGAAAAACACTTTTGTAAATCTACATGTTTTATCAAACCACTTGGGATAAGGTCTTGTCCAAGTAGATTTAGCCAATGTGATACACATCCATATGTAACCAAAGTGTTGTCATCTTGTTCCAAATCACTTCTCATACTTCGCACTTTTTTCTCATCTTGTATTAACACTTTTCCGTGTGATCTGTTGCATGCTTCCACCCTCAAGCCATCAGTAACTGTATCTAACAGTTCATCTGCTACAGACTTTCGACTGGGTGCTTTGCAGTTTGGTTTTAGGTAGCTGATCATTGCCTGAAAAGTTGTAATCACAATAACCTAAAAGACACTATTACAGCCATAAAAAAAAATCTGCAATTTTTGTTTGAAAATTGTGTTTCAGTTCTGGAGTTGTTTTTGTTACGAACCTATCCATTTGTGGCTGAAAAAACATACTTCCTCCTCGTTGTCTCTGGCCAACTTGGCTCTGCTTTCAGTTGATGTATTTGGCAAAAGCAATGCACTTTTAACAGTACCTTCATCCTCAGAGTCTGATTCTAACACTCCTGAAAATTTAGCCAACAGCAGCAGTTGTATGTCTGTTTTTGCCACTGCAATTTGTAAAAAAAATTTTTTCCTCATATGGTCTGCCTTCCCACTATTTCTTTGCAGTTTTTGCATCAAAGACTCTTTGCCATCTTCATGAACTTTCTCAAAACAACCATGAATTGGGTCAAGTGGCCTTCCACCTTTGCTCATGTGGAAATATTTTGATTTGGGTCACTACACTTGAAGTTCAGTTACAGCAACTATACTCCAGCCAGCCAGATCAAGAGAGAGTACTGACCTAGACAGTTTGTTTGGGTTTTGAGGTCAATTGCTGAACTAATTTCTGATTTTGGGAATTCCCCTTCTTTTTCCAAACAAACATGCAATTTTTACTGCTAAACAAAGAAGGGGAATTCCCAAATTCAGAAGTTTCTATTTGAAATAGCCAAGGCCATAGCATACAGCAGGGGTAGGCAACCTATGGCACACATGCCGAACGCGGCACACGAGCTGCTTTTGAGTGGCACTCATACTGCCCAGGTCCTGGCACCAGTCTGGAGGGCTCTGCATTTTAATTTCATTTTAAATGAAGTTTTTTAAACATTTTAAAAACCTTATTTATTTTGCATACAACAATAGTTTAGTTATATATTATAGACTTATAGAAAAAGACCTTCTAAAACGTCAAACTGTATTACCGGCACACGAAACCTTAAATTAGAGTGAATAAATGAAGCCTCGGCACACCACTTCTGAAAGGTTGCCGACCCCTGGCATACAGCTTTAGATTGAAATAAAATGCAAAAAACCCTCAATCATTTAAAATTTAAACCAAGTATATTACTACAAAATCATCAATCTGCTACATATCAGTCAGTCGAATAAATAATTTAAACTAGAAAAATAAAACCATCAATGCTCTGTCCTAAGATTGACAATTACCTGGGAAAACCTTTCATGCCAAGTAATGAATTATCATCTGCCCAAGTTTCTGATGGGAAAAGCAAGTTTCAGACTATTTAATAGGTAAGCTCTATATTCCCGCCTCCCCCTTTTTTGGCCCGTTTTATGACTCTGTTTATATTACTCTTGTAGGAGAAGTGATACTGAAATTTAAGACATTTTATAAAAGCATTTGTTTTTCCCCCCCACTATGTTTGAAAACAGAACTGTAGATCCAGCAGAACATTTAAAGCAGAGGTCCCCAAAGCGTGCAGCACACTCCTTTAGGGAGGGCACAGAGGAACATTCAGGGAGGCACAGCATGACTTGGGCTAACCCACACACATCATTTTGGTATGAATAATAACGTTACAGTACACAGGGTGTACTATGCCCATATTTTCATACTGGGGAAGAGTACAAATTTTTAACAAGTTAACAAATGAAGTGCATTTATTATACATATCACATCTATCCAATCATTTAAGCACTTTAAAAACAGTGCTTACTCACCTTGTGCAGTAACTGGAATTTTGAGATGTACGTCCTTGTGAGTTCTCCAATTCAGATACACATGCAGCCTGTGACTTTGATTGGAGATTTTTTATAGCAATGCCCATTTGGCCCACTCACACACTCTGCATAGTCTCATATCCCATATCAAATCTATATAGGGCTGTGCAGACAAATCACCCTCAGTTCCTTCTCTACCACTAAGTCCCAAAGGAAATGCTGAAGCAGACAGGAAGGAGGATGGGTAATGGAGCATGCACAGAGAGACATCTCAAAGAACTCCAGTTATTTTGCAAGTTAAGTAGCCTCTACTTCTTAGAGTAGTGTCCTTATGAGTGCTCCACTTCAGGTGACTCCCTAGCAGTAACCCTCTTAAGATGGCAGAAAGCTCAGAACATAGTCAAGCATCCAATCTAGCAATCAGCAACTGGCATGTCCTTTAGTATGGCTACAGACAGTCATCTTGTAGAATGTGCAGTCACTTGCAGGGGAAGCTGAATATCAAACCATAACAACAGGTAAGAATACATCCAGAGATCCATTTAAAAAAAAAAAAAAAAAGGTCTCTGAATGGAGATAGTAGATCCCCTAGGCCTAGCCACAATAGAAACAAACAGTCTAGAAGACTTCCTGAATGGTCTGGTTCTATTCAAGTCAAAGGCCAATGCCCTCTTATCATAGTGTATGGAAGGTAGCTTCCTGTGTAGACTGATGCAGCTTACAAAAGAAAACTGGAAGGTGCATAGTCTGGCTAATATGAAATTCAGAAAAAGTCTTCAGGGTCATAATGATCACTTATTTTGCTCTCCAAGGAGAAGGTAAGGGACCACCATTAGAGCCCCCATCTCTCCGACCCTTTGCATAGAAGTGATGGCCACCAAAAAGGCCATCTTCATAGACAAATGTAACAGAGCACACAGCTAGTGGCTCAAAAGGGTTGTTTTATGAGACAGTTAAGAACAAGGGTGAGATCCCAACATGTAGCAGAATCTCTAAATTTGCAGAAAAAGATTTGTAAAACCATTCAGAAATCTCACTCTGGTCAGATACGTGAGAACTAAGAAACCTACTGGTGAGTGTCTCTAAGTGAACCTTGATGGAACTGAGACAGAGAAATAGAGACACACATCCAACCATGTTTTCAATTCCAACAGCTAATCCAAGACTGAGAAGAGATGACTGGATAGGTAAAAAAGGACTGCAATTACAAAGATGACAGTCTCCATTTGTGGAGGTAAGCATGTCTTATGGATTCCTTCCTGCTATTGAACAATGTAAGTTGTACTCCCAATGACAGGATGCCTCTAGTCCTGAAAACCACTGAGGTGACGTAATTGAAGCTGCATTCTGAGACAGTCAAGAACTGATCAGGAGCCACCAGAGAGAGCAAGAGGTCAGTCTGATGAGGTAAGGAAGCAAAAAACTTGTCTTGGTTAAGTTGCTACAATCAAAACGATCCTGGCTTGATCCAGCTTGACCTTGTTGAGAACATTTAAAAGCAATGGAGCTGGTAGATACATGTTTAAAAAAAAAAAAAAAAAGACACTTGTAATGAGAAAAGTGTCTCCAAAAGATTGGGAATCGAGTCCTCCTCTGGAACAGAATTTTCTGCACTTTGTGTTGGCTGCAGTGGTGAAGGGGTCAACCTCTGGAATGCCCCCCACACACAAGCTAGGAATATTTTGTTGAGGACTCAAGAGTCCAACTCATTTGTAATTAAGGGAAAATTTCTGCTAAGATCATCTGCAATGATGTACTACATACCCAAGAAGAAGCTAAGATGACTATCTGGTTGGCTGTGTGTCAATTCCTGAGGTTTATCACTTCGGTGCAGAGCAAGAGGGAAAATGTACTCCTCCCTGACAACTGATATGATACATGACAGATAACATAGCTTGTATGATCTTGATTGACTTGTTTTTGATTAGGAGAAGAAAGTGGAGGCAGACATTTCTGACCAACCCCCTGAACTCCAGCAAGCTGACATTCAAGAGCCGTTCTTGTTGCAACCTTTTGCCTTGGACTGTGAGACACCCTAGATGTGCTCCCTGTCCCCAGATGGAAGCATCTGATGCTATGATCATAGGAGGATTTGGGATAAAGAGGATTCCTGAACAAACCTTGGAAGGATCCTTCCACACCGTGAGACCCAACTAGGTATAGACACCTATTTGTTGAGGCTGTGCTAGTTGGATAGATAAACTCTCCAGAGCCGTCCCTGGAGTCAGAGATGTAAATTGGCATTTTATGTTAAACATGCAAGCTGCCACATTTCTCAGAAGTTGCAGACACGTCCTTGCTGGAGCTTGACAACCAAGCTGTATTCTTTGAATTAGGTTCTTTAGAGTGAGGAACCTGACATGAGGGAGATAAGCATTGCCTGTCACTGAATCCAGAAATACTCCTTTAAAAAGTATTCGCTGAAGTCAAAGCCGATTTCTCAATATTTATTTGTAGGCCTAAACTGCGGAATAGTGAAATTCTCATTTGAACTGCCAACAGCACCTCCTGATAAAGCCATCCATTGAGAAGCCGGTCATCAACATATGGAAAGACTGTTATTCCCAGATGATAGGTATAGCTGCCCCACCTCTCTCATGATTTTTGAGAAAACACTTGAGGTGGAAGAAAGGCCAAAAGGGTAGGACCTGGTACTGGTAGCAGCTGTGATAGAACGTGAGAAAAATCTGTGAAAGGGATGAATTGCTATATGGACATAGGCATCTTTGAAATTGAGTTTAAAAACAATCCCTGGACTCCAGGGAGAGAATTATAGCTAGTAGAGAAACCATCCAGAATGTCAGGTGGCTAACACTTTTGTTCAATTGACAGAGACCTAGTATTGAACTCCAACCCCATTTTACTTGGGTATCAGAAAATACCTTGAATAAAATCCTTTTCCTTTCTGTTGAAGTGCAACTGGCTCTATGGCCCCTAGACTTAGGGGCAATGTGATCTCCTGTCTCAGCAATTGACTGTGAGGGGTCACTGAAGAGGGACGGAGAATGGGGTGGCAGGGTGGGATGGAGGTAAAATGGATTCTTTAACCAGATGTAAGGGACTCCAACACCTATTTGTTTGATGTTATAGCCTCCCATGCCTGTCGGAATAGAAAGAGGCGGTGTCCAAACGGAGAAAGAGGGGTGGTATAGCGTAGCCAAGAAACAGACTTTTGGGTGGTTTAGATTCTCGTCCAAAACTGGTGTTTGGAAGATGTTGATAGCTAGGATGAAGTAGTCATTAGCTTCATATTAGAAAAATCTGACTCTAACCCAGCAGTTCAGATGGCCTACAGAAAGTGGAAAATTGAGTAGGATGGGTTCTTTGCGCCAACTGACACAGGCATTTATATCCCCAAAAATGTAAGTGTAGCCCTACAGTCCTCCAGGGTATGAAGAGAGTCATCTGTGGAGTCCAGGAAGAGCTTGTAACCATTAAAACAGTAAGTCCTCAATGTTTGATTATACCTCCCATGAGAAACCAGACAACTGAAGCCAGGATGCTCATCTTATCACTACTGCAGTGGAAACTAGCTGCAATGCTGACCGCATCAAGTGAAGCCTGCAAACAAGTCTTTGCCAACAGTTGACCCTATGCTATTATGGCACTAAACCAATCTTGATTCTCCTGTGGTAAATGATCAATAAAAATCATGAAACTTCTCTAGTTCAGGGAGCCATATTTAGACATCTGTGCCTGGTGATTTGGTATCCTGAACTCCAATGTTGCTGAAGAGTAGCTTTTACAAACAAAAAGGTCCAGATGTTTCTGGTACTTGTTATATAGGATGGCATTTAAAAAAAAAAAAAGGCTCTCTCCCCCTTTCATTAACTGTGTTCACGACCAGAGAATTTGAAACTGGTAGGGGGTTTTTTTTGGTTTTTTTTTTTTTTTTTTTTTTTTTTTAAGTCAGCATGCTTGCATGTAGGGTTGCTGTTCTAGTTTGCCAGGTGGTCTTAGTTGGCTCAAGACGATCTTCATTAAATCAGGAGTGCCACCCAGGCTGAAGTAGTATGCAATATGCCAAGGAGCTTACCACTTAGGTATAGGGACTTCATTTAAGTGCTACGGTGCTTCATCGTACCAGAAGTACTCAGAGCCTCAGTAGCTCTCCTCCCAGGCCTGGCCTGAGGTCTCTGGAGACTGAACCTTCTTTGAAGAGGAACTCTCCGCTCTGCTGCTCTTGTCCCTCTCTTTAGTCTCAGTAGGAAAATCTCAATACTCCTGGCACAGTTGTAGGTCTCACTCTTATAGAGAGGGTTGGAGACCAGGGTCCTGATGCTGCTTTCACCTTGGAAGCACTCAGTGACCATGATCTTGATGCAGACTGGGCACTAACAGAAGTTGAGAGTCCCTGTACAAGAGGGTTCCTTATACCTGGGTCCGAAGCCGGTCTTAAGGCTTGCTACATAATTAATAATCTATCCTTAATTTCTTTGTTTATGGGCAAAGACTAGGCAGGCATCTGCTAGTACTTGAGAGTGGCCTTAGATCACTTTTAAGAGCCACTCTTTCTTATGAATGGAGAGTGGCCTAGGATCCAGATGTTGCCAGACTGGGTTTCAGTACATGAAGAAGAGCTGCAGTGGTGGCACTTCATCATGAAGCAACCAAGCAAGCTGGGTTTCATCATGAGGTATCAGGGCTGTGCCTGCACCTATAGGCCATGTTGATTGAGCTTCCTCACCACAGGACCACTGTTGCTGTGCTAGAGCAAAGGAGACTCAGGTGCGGATCCCAGGTAAGACTTGAGCATCCACACTACATTGTAAACCAAAATTTACAATAGCTGGACCTAGGTCCCACAGCTATGCTAACGGGTCCATACTGCACTACACAGCCCTTCTGATTAAAGTCAGCAGCTTGACCTGCATCCACATTTCAAAAAGTGACCAGGCATGGAGCCGAGTCACAGAGGGACTTGGGCTCTGACCTACTCCCCAACAGGGTCTCTGGGACCCAGGTCCTGAGTGCTTGCTGAAATGAGTCAGACTGATTTGCATGTGGATAGAAGAAGGGCTTGCAGCGTATACATATCCTTATTGGTCCTGGAACTTGTGCAGGACTCCTGTGGAGCAGACTAGTCGTACATGGGACTGAGAGCCCATGGAATGATAGTGCCTCAAATGATGCTGCAGAAGCAGCTGCAAATCAGCATGAAGCTAGAAATACTCTGAGGCCTCCGAAGCCTGCTGCATTCTCTCACATTTGTTCAAAACTCTGATGATGTCCCAGAAGTCTGCAATGATCTGGAGTCCCCAGACAGTTTTGGGCTGGAGGAAGGTGCTATGACTTTGGTGGAGGCTTGACGGGGAAGAGAAACCAGAGACTCTTGCACAGAAGCAGGGAGAACTATACATCTAGGAAACCTCAAAAATCTTCTCCAGGCGAGGAGGGAAAGAAACCTATCAGCTTAGTTGGTGTCATAAAGCATTCTTATGCTCAAGACTATATCATACTTAACTAGCTTGTTTCTTTCCAAAATGTTTCTGCTGGAAACGGTGTGCTATTTCCCCCCTCCCGCCCCCTTCAAAGAGATACTACAGTTGGAACATTCTCTTGGTTTTTCCCTTATCCAGGCACATTTTAGGATTTGGAAAAGGACTACGCAACATCACTAAGTCCTGGTCTACACTGCAAGTTTAGGTTGAATTTAGCAGCGTTAGGTCAATTTAACCCTGCACCCGTCCACACGACTTAGAGGGCTCTTAAAATTGATTTCTGTACTCCTCCCTGGCGAGGGGTTTAGCGCTAAAATCTATCTCGCTGGGTCGAATTTGGGGTAGCTTGGATGGTATTGGCCTCCAGGGGCTATCCCAGAGTGTTCCATCGTGACCGCTCTGGATAGCGCTCTCAACTCAGATGCACTGGCCAGGTAGACAGGAAAAGCCCCAGGAACTTATGAATTTCATTTCCTGTTTGGCCAACAGGGTGAACTGATCAGCACAGGTGACCATGCAGAGCTCATCAGCATGTGTGACCATGGGCTCCCAGAATCGCAAAAGAGCTCCAGCATGGAGCGAATGGGAGGTACTGGATCTGATCAATGTATGGGAAGAAGAATCCATGCAGGCAGAACTCTGTTCCAAAAGACGAAATGCCAATATATTTGCCAAAAATCTCAAAGCGCATGATGGACAGAGGCTACAACAGGGACACACAGCAGCGCTCCATGAAAGTTAAGGAGCTGAGGCGAGACAAGCCTACCAAAAAAACCACAAAAGGATGCAAATGGTCGCTCCGGGTCAGAACCCCATACATGCCAGTTCTATGATGAGCTGCATGCAATTCTAGGGGTGGCCCCTACCACTATCCGTGGACACTTGCAAGGGGGGGGGGGGGGAAGTCTCATGCAACAGGGATGAGGATTTTGTGGATGAGGAGGAGGTTGAGGATAGCACACAGGAGGCAAACGGAGAATCCCTTCTCCCCAGCAGCCAGGAACTGTTCATCACCCTGGAGTCATACCCTCCCAACTCGGGCTCCCAGACCATGAAGCTGGAGAAGGCACCTCTGGTGAGTGTACCTTTGTAAAGATAATACAGGGTTTAAAAGTAAGCGTGTTTAATGATCTATTTACTACGCCAAACTAGTAGCAAGTAGTCTGGAGTCGTTGCAGAACAAAACCTTGCAGCAAATGGGCCTGGGCTTTGATGGCATTCAAGCAACATCCGTTCTTTATATCTCTGTGTTAGCCTCAGGAGAGTGATATCGTTTATGGTCACCTGGTTGAAATACGGAAAATCTGTTTAAGGGGACATTCAGAGATGCCCGTTCCTGCTGGGCTGTTTGCCTTTGGCTGACAGGGATCTTCCCTGATACTAGCCACGCAATGGGGGGAGGGGTTGGATTATGCTGCACATTCACCCTAAAACTGCAGCCCCTCCTTTTAAATGGCCAACCCAATGGGCATTGCTTGGTATGGGAAAGGAAGGTGCTGCTGTTTAAAACCATTCCCACATGTTATGAAGGTGGAAGAAGCCGAAACCCGTTGCCTTACCATGGCTGCCCGCAAGCCAAATTCTGTTGCCCAGCCAAGCATGTGTGATGTCTCACCAAACTGGCAAGCACTCAATACAAGAGGCAAAATGAGACCTTGTACCAAAAGCACATGTGCTATGTAATGTGAATCGCTTGATTCAGTCTTCCCTTTGCTCTCTAAAATGTATCTTTTTAAATACTACTCTCCCTTCCCCCCCCCCCCCACAGCTGCAAATGTTTCTACGCTCCCCCTATCATCTCCATCCGAGGCTTGTGCAGATTAGAAGGCGGAAAAAAGATGCACTTGCAACGAGATGTTCTCAGAGCTCATGCAGTCCTCTCACACTGAAAGAGCTCAGCAGAATGCGTGGAGACAAACAATGGCAGAGTCCAGGAAAGTGTTAAATGAACACGATGAGAGGAGGGAGAAGCATGCTGAGAGGAGGCAGGATGCAATGCTGAGGCTAATGGGGGAGCAAACTGACATGCTCAGGCATCTGGTGGAGCTGCAAGAAAGGCAGCAGTCGCACAGATCGCCACTGCAGCCCCTGTATAAGCGCCTGCCCTCCTCCCCAAGTTCCATATCCTCCTCACCCAGACACTCAAGAACGCTGGGGGAGGAGAGGAGGCTACGGGCACCCAGCCACTTCACCCCAGAGGATTGCCCAAGCAACAGAAGGCTAGCATTCAATAAGTTTTGAAATGTAGTGTGGTCTTGTCCTTCCCTCCTCACCCACCCCTCCCAGGCTACCTTGCGAGTTTTCTCCCTATTTGTGTGATGAATTAATGAAGAATGCATGATTTGGAAACAATGACTTTATTGCCTCTGAAACTCGTGATCGAAGGGGGGAGGTCGGTTGGCTTACAGGGAAGTAGAGTCAACCGAAGGGGTGGGTTTTCATCAAGGAGAACTGCCACACCATAGCCTGGCCAGTCACGAAACAGGTTTTCAAAGCTTCTCTGATGCACAGGGCACCCAGCTGTGCTCTTTTAATTGCCCTGGTGTCTGGCTGCGCTTAATTGGCCGCCAAATGATTTGCCTCAATCCCCCGCCATAAACGTCTCCCCCTTACTCTCTCAGATATTGTGGAGCACACAGCAAGCAGAAATAACAGGAATATTGGTTTAGCGGAGGTTTAACCTAGTCAGTAAAGTGCACCAGCGAGCTTTTAAACGTCAAAAGGCACATTCTACCACCATTCTGCACTTGCTCAGCCTATAACTGAACTGCTCCTTACTACTGTCCAGGGTGCCTGTGTATGGCTTCATGAGCCATGGCATTAAGGAGTAGGCTGAGTCCCCAAGGATAACTATAGGCATTTCAACATCCCCAACAGTAATTTTCTGGTCTGGGAAGTAAGTTCCTTCCTACAGTTGTTCAAACAGACCAGAGCTCCTGAAGATGCGAGCGTCATGCACCTTTCCCGGCCATTCCACGTTGATGTCGGTGAAACATCCCTTGCAGCACCATTGAAAAGTACCCCTTGCAGTTTACATACTGGTTGCCAAGGTGGTCCGGTCCCAAGATAGGGATATGCATTCCATCTATCGCCCCCACCACAGTTAGGGAACCCCACTGCAGCAAAGCCATCCACTATGAGCTGCACATATCTCAGAGTCACTATCTTTGATAGCAGCAGCTCAGTGATTGCATTAGCTACTTGGATCACAGCAGCCCCTACAGCAGATTTATCCACTCCAAATTGATCCTAAACTGACCGGTAGTTGTCTGGTTATGCAAGCTTCCAGAGGGCTATCACCACTCGCTTCTCCACTGTGAGGGCTGCTCTCATCTTGGTATTCTTGTGCTTCAGGGCAGAGGAAAGCAAGTCACAAAGTTCCATGAAAGTGCCCTTACACATGTGAAAGTTTCGCAGCCACTGGAAATCATCCCAGACCTGCAACACTATGCTGTCCCATCAGTCTGTGCTTGTTTCCCGTGCATTCCACAGCATGAACCTGCCCCATTACCACCATGATGTCCAAACTGCCAGGGCCTGTGCTTGGAGAGAAGTCTGTCCATGTCCTCATCGCTATCATGATTGTGCTGTCGTCACCTCCTCACCTGCTTTTGCAGGTTCTCGCGCATTACCCTGCAGTATGTGCAGGATAATGTGCAAGGTGTTTACAGTGCTCACCACAGCAACGGTGAGCTGAGCAGGCTCCATGCTTGCTGTGGTACTGTGTCTGAAGGAGAGCAGGAAAGCAGAGTTGCAGTGGAATCGGTGGATGACAACGGATGCCACGAGAACAGATTTATACAGAACGACAGGACCTGCAAGGTGGATTAATGGCACCAGGAGAGCAGAGTTCCAGCGGAAGCAGTGGAGAACGACAGTTAGCATCGCGCACATTTCCCAAGGAAGAACACACATACCCGGGAGCTCATGACAGACAACATGGAGAAATTAACTATCGCGGCAAGAGCAGCAGAGCAGAGTTGCAGTGAAAGCGGTGTATGACGATGGTTAGCAGTCCTACTGTACCGTCTGTTGACGGCAGCACCCAGGACACAACAGCTGTGGTGTCGGTGAGCTGAGTGGGCTGCATGCTTGCTGTGGTATGGCGTCTGCGCGGAAAAAAAAGCATGAAATGATTGTCTGCCATTGCTTTCACGGAGGGAGGGGAGACTGACGACATGTACCCAAAACCACCCATGACAATGTTTTTGCCCCATCAGGCATTGGGAGCTTAACCCAGAATTCCAATGGGTGGCGGAGACTTCAGGAACTGTGGGATAGCTACCCACAGTGCACCACTCCGTAAGTCAATGCAAGCCACAGTAGTGAGGATGCACTCTGCTGACTTAATGCGCTTAGGGTGGACATTTGCAATCTACTGTATAAAATAGATTTCTAAAAATCGACTTCTATAAAATCGACCTCATTTCATAGTGTAGACACACCCTAAGTTTGTCCAAATTACCTAGAAAATTTAGCACTGCCAATTGAAAGAGTTGGGTTTTTTCCCTGATTAACTTCTATGGAAAAAAAATATGAGTATTTAAAGTCTTCAGAAAAACTAATGGCAGAGATCACAAACATCCTATTACTGCTGTGAGGAGAACAGTTCTAGCAGCTGTTCCCATTCATGATTCTAAGGCCAGAAAGGACAACTGAGATCATCTAGTCTGACCTGTATAATACAGGCCACAGAACTACCCTGAAGTAGTTCCCAGAGCATCTCTCTTTTAGTGGGGGAGTGGGGGAGAAAAACCAATCTGAATTTTAAAATGGTCAGTGATTGAGAATCCCTCAGGACCCTTGGTAAATTGAGCCAATGGTTAATTACCTCACAATTGAAAATTTCTCATCTGAATTCATCTAGTTTCAGCTTTGCCACTGGATCACGTCACACCTTTCTCTGCTAGACTGAAGAGCTAATTGTTAAATATTAGTTTCCCATCTTGGTACTGTAATCAAGTCACACTTTAACCTTCTTTGTTAAGTTAAATAGTTGGAGCTCTTTGAGTTTCACTACAAGGCATGTTTTCTTCTCTTTTAATCAGTCAGTCATTCTCAGGACTCTTTGAACCCTCTCCAATTTATCAACATCCTTCATTTGACGACACCAGAACTGGACACAGTATTCAGACAGTGGTTGCACCTGTGACTAATATACACACAAAAAACCACCACCCTCTACTCCTATTCAAGATTCCCCCCCTTGATGCATCCAAGGACTGCATTAACTCGCATAATTTAGGGGGCAAGGCCTGGCAGCAAACTAATAAAAGGTAGGCCTGACCTTCCTCCTAAATTATTAGATGGAAAGAACATGGAGTCAGCTTGTAAACAGGAGAAGGATTTTCAGAAACACTGCTTTGCCTCTAATATAGCGTTTTTTAAAAAACTAATCTATTTAAGCCTCAGTCCTGCAATTGTACTGTACACATATGGAGGCCCATTTAAGTCAATGGTGCTTCACAGAGTTGCAGGGGTCTGCCCACTTTGATCCCTCTGCAAGATCAGAGCCTTACAGGTTAGAGGCATCTTAGTTGATTGATGTGCATTTGAGAATTCTTAATCCAACAAAGGCACTGTCATGAATATAATTACACTTGAAAGAATTAGATTTATTGATAAAGGTCAGTAAACAACAGGACACAAAATATTTCCACTGATGATAAAAGATGGCAGACAGGCAAAGAAAGAAAAATGCTGCTTGAGAACTTAAATCAAATTCAAGGATTTTTAAAAAATATTTTGACTAGGGCTGTCAAGCAATTAAAAAAGTTAAAACATGATTAAGCACACTGTTAAACAATAACAGAGTACCATTTATTTAAATATTTTGGATGTTTTCTAGATTTTCAAATACCAGTATATTGATTTCAATTACACAGAATACAAGGTGTACAGTGCTCACTTTATTTTTTTATACATGCCAGTTTCTCTAAAGATTCGTATGTCCCTTCATGTTTCAACCACCATTCAGGGGACATGTGTCCATGCTGATGGGCTCTACTAGATAATGATCCAAAGCAGTGCAGATCGACACACGTTCATTTTCATCATCTGAGTCAGATGCCACCAGCAGAAAATCAATCTTTTTTGGTGGTTCTGTTCTGTAATTTCCACATCAGAGTGTTGCTCTTTTTTTCTGAAAGCATGTTCCACACATCGTCGCTATCAGATTTTAGAAGGTACTTCACATTCTTAAACCTTGGGACGAGTGCTGTGGCTATCTCACATTGGTACCTTCTTTGCGTTTTGTCAAATCTACAGTGAAAGTGCTCTCAAAAGTAAACAACATGTGCTGGGTCACCATCCGAGACCGCTATAACAAAATATATGGCAGAATGAGAGTAAAAACAGAACAGTAGAGATACTGAACTCCTGGGGGGAGAATTGTCACAAGTTTAATTAACGCTTTTATTTTTTTAAAACCAAGTCTCATCAGAAGGAAGTATCTCCTTTGGAAGGGAGGGCGAAGCATGAAGGGGCATACAAATGTTTAGCATATCTGGCACGTAATTACATTTTAATTGGTATTCTATTGTTTAACAGTGCAATTAAAACTGATTAATCGCAATTAATTTTTTAAATCCCAATTTGAGTTAACTGCCATTAATTCACAGCCCTACACGCTGCAAAATTCATACAAAATAAACAAGTTCACCCTAATTTGCAAACTGCTTTGGAAAAAAGAAGTTGTTCTAAATAAAATAAAAATTAAACCACTAAACTACTACAGGTTCTTTACATCACAGGATTCTGACTTTGGTTTTGGGTCCCTAGGAGAGACTGATGGAAAAGCTCCCCTACAAGAAAGGCAACTTTGACTTTTCAGTAGCCAATCTCAAGTACAACTGCAATGGATACTGCCTCTCGCACTCCTATGTTCCAAGGTCAGCTCTTTTTGACAGATGAAAAGAAGAGGTTATTCACCCTGTGCAGTATCTCTGGTTCTTTGAGGTGTGTGTTACTATAGGTGCTTCATTCTAGGTGCACTTGCACTCCTTGCGCCTTTGACCGGAAATTTCATAGTGTCTGTTCGGCCTGTGCATACATCCTATACAGTGCGGTGCACTGCACCACCATTATGTAGCGCTGCACAGGCTAACCACCCTCACTCAATTCCTTCTGTACTGCGAAGTTCCATAGCAGACAACTTCTAAGAACATGTGAGGGAGGTGAGTAATGGAGCACCCAGAGGGACATACATCTTGAAGAACCACACAGTTATTGCACAGGGTGAGTAACCTCTTTGAGCAGTGTCCCTATGTGTACTCTGCTCTAGGCAACTACTAAGGGGGCAGGGGAGGGCTTCCAAATACAATTCAGAACTGAAGAAAAGCACAGCAGTGCCAAAACATATCAGAAGCCAAGTCTTGGGTTACTGCTTAATGTTCAGAAAAGGCATGTAAAGCAGTCGCCCTACATATTTCAGTGATAAGATCTATTTCTACTCCAGTGTCCTTTCTGAAAAAAAATGTTCCTGTTGAATAGACCTGGATGCCCAAAAGGAAGCTGAAGACAAAGATTAACAGCAACAATTAATTCAGTCCAATATCTGTCTAGAGTCTTTGTTGACTGCTGGCCCTTTAGATCTCTCCACAATACAGACAAACAACGTGGAAGACTTCCTAAAAGATTTAGTCCTGCCAAGGTAAAAGGCCAGAGCATTCTTGACATCAAGTGTGTGCGTGCGCACACAACAGCGCCTCTTTACCCAATGAAGGTTTGGGGTAAAAGACTGGGAGATGAATGGGCTGGTTAACATGGAACTGTGAAGATAATTTTTAATCAAAAGTTGGGGTGCGTGACTTTGTCTTTGAAAAAATATTGTAAAAGCCCTCATTTCCCCAACTTGTTGAGCAGATATGACAGCTACTAGGAATGCTTTTTTTTTTTTAAATTGGTAAATGGAGGAGTGAGCAGATACAAAACAACTTTTGAGCCAGTGACTAAGGCATTTAAAAATAAAGCTGAAGGCCCAAGTCGGGGTCAGACATTTGATTTGGGGAAAGATTTGAGCCCCTGAGGAACCGCACTATCACTGGGTGAGCAAATACAGAAAAGCCCTTTATCAGGGAGTGGAAGGCTATGGCAGGTGTCAGATGGACCATAATGGGAGCTCAGTGACAATCCTGATTTTTTCAATTCCAGGATACAGTCTAGTACACGACTGTGAAGAGGATATTGGTGGAATGTGTTTTAGGTAACCAGCAGCTGAATCTTGTCTATTGTTGCAAGTAAGTGTAAGCACACAGAATGTTTTCTGCTGTGTAATAGTACTCTTTTTACCTCCTCTGAACAGGTTGTTTCTAATCCTGCAAACCACTGATTAGCCATGCTTTGATGCAAAGAACTCAGATTTGCCTGCCTTCTTGACATAGAAGATTGGGGGCAATATTGAGAGTGACTGGCAAGCAAGTCACCAGCTGGATGAAGTAAAGGAATGTCTGTCTGGGCCACATGAAGACTACTACAAAAACCCATCTAGCTTTAATATCCAAAGTTCTGATCGAGATAGAGGAGTTGGAAAAGACGGTTACTCACCGTAGTAACTGTTGTTCTTCGAGATGTGTTGCTCCTATCCATTCCAGTTAGGTGTGCGCGCCGCGCGTGCACGGCATCTCGGAACTTTTTTACCCTAGCAACACCGGCGGGCCGGCTGGCGCCCCCTGGAGTGGCGCCGCTATGGCGCGTGTTATATACCCCAGCCGGCCCGTCCGCTCCTCAGTTCCTTCTTGCCGGCTACTCCGACAGTGGGGAAGGAGGGCGGGTCTGGAATGGATAGGAGCAACACATCTCGAAGAACAACAGTTACTACGGTGAGTAACCGTCTTTTCTTCGAGTGATTGCTCCTATGCATTCCAGTTAGGTGAATCCCAAGCTTTACCTAGGCGGTGGGGTCGGAGTGAGACGTGGCGGAGTGTAGTACCGCGGAGCCGAAGACTGCGTCGTCTCGAGACTGTTGCACCAACGCGTAGTGAGAGGCGAAGGTGTGGACCGAAGACCAGGTGGCCGCTCGACAGATGTCCTGGATCGGAACATTGGCCAGGAAGGCGGCAGACGAGGCGTGCGCCATCGTCGAGTGTGCCGTGAGGCGGCGTGGCGGCTTGCGAGCAAGCTCATAGCAGATCCGGATACACGCAGTGACCCAGGAGGAAATCCGCTGGGAGGATATCGGCTCGCCTTTCATGCGGTCAGCAACCGCTACGAACAGCTGGGGCGAACGCCGGAAGGGCTTAGTCCGCTCGATGTAGAAAGCGAGCGCCCTGCGGACGTCGAGGGTATGCAGCTGTTGCTCCCGGGGTGAGGCATGTGGCTTCGGGAAGAACACCGGGAGGAAGATCTCCTGGTTGAGATGAAAAGCTGACACTACCTTCGGGAGGAAGGCCGGATGAGGGCGAAGCTGCACCTTGTCCCCATGGAAGACTGTGTATGGCGGGCTAACTGTCAGAGCGCGGAGCTCAGAAACTCGTCTCGCTGATGTAATGGCGACGAGGAAGGCCGTCTTCCAGGAGAGGTAGAGCAGGGAGCACGTGGCTAAGGGCTCGAACGGAGGACCCATCAGCTTGGCCAGCACGAGGTTCAAATCCCATGTCGGGGTAGGACGCCGCACCAGCGGGTACAAGCGGTCCAGGCCTTTGAGGAAGCGGGAAACCATCTGGTTCGAGAAGATGGACCGACCTTCCACGGATGGACGAAAGGCGGACACTGCTGCCAGGTGAACTCTCAAGGAGGAGACCGCAAGACCTTGCTTCTTAAGGTACCAGAGGTAGTCCAGGATGGTAGGGACCGGGACTACGAATGGATTGAGACCTCGTTGATCACACCAGAGTGCGAATCTCTTCCATTTCGCTAGGTAAGTGGAGCGAGTGGAAGGCTTTCTGCTCTCAAGCAGGACTTGCTGAACTGCTGCAGAACAGCCCCTCTCCGCGTGGGTCAACCACTCAGGTACCAAGCTGTAAGATGGAGGGACTGCAGGTTCGGATGGCGGAGTCTGCCGAAGTCCTGGGTGATGAGGTCCGGCCACAACGGAAGGGGGATGGGTTCCCGAATGGAGAGCTCGAGCAGCAGGGTGTACCAGTGCTGCCTCGGCCAGGCCGGCGCTACGAGTAGGATATGGGCTCTGTCCCTCCGAAGCTTCAGGAGCACTCGGTGCACGAGCGGGAACGGAGGGAAGGCATAGAGGAGGCGATCCGTCCAGGGGTAAAGGAAGGCGTCCAACAGGGAGCCTGGCGAGTGACCCTGGTATGAGCAAAACAGATGGCACTTCTTGTTCCCCCTGGAGGCAAATAGACCTATTTGGGGAAACCCCCACCTCCGGAAGATTGTGTGGACGACATCTGGACGGAGGGACCACTCGTGGGAGAGGAACGACCTGCTGAGATGGTCGGCCAGCGTGTTCTGCACTCCCGGAAGAAAGGACGCTTCCAGGTGAATTGAGTGGGTTACGCAGAAGTCCCACAGGAGCATCGCTTCCTTGCAGAGCGGGGAGGAACGGGCTCCGCCCTGCTTGTTCACGTAGAACATTGCGGTGGTGTTGTCCGTGAATACTGTCACACAGCGGCGTTGCAGGTGGGTGCAGAAGGTGCGACAGGCCAGGCGGATTGCGCGCAGCTCGCGGACATTGATGTGCAGGGTGAGCTCCTGGGGCGACCACAGGCCTTGGGTGTGAAGGTCGCCCAGGTGAGCTCCCCAACCGAGTGCTGAGGCATCCGTGGTCAGAGTGGCCGATGGGCGAGGAGGGTGGAACGGGACTCCGGCACACACGACCTCCGGGTCGAGCCACCAGTTGAGGGACTCGAGAGTCAGCCTGGTGACCGTGACCACCATGTCGATGGGATCTCGATGCGGCCGGTACACCGACGCAAGCCAAGACTGGAACGGACGGAGGCGGAGCCGTGCGTACGCGGTGACATACGTGCATGAAGCCATGTGTCCCAGGAGACGGAGGCAGGAGCGCACCGTCGTGGTCGGAAAGGTGACGAGGTCCCGGATGATGGAGACCATCATCTGGTGTCGAGCGCGAGGGAGACAGGCCCTGGCCACCGTGGAGTCGAGGACCGCTCCGATGAACTCCACTCGCTGTGACGGAATCAAAGTGGACTTCTCGGCGTTGATGAGAAGACCGAGCCGTTGAAAGAGCGACAGGATTTCTGTCATCTGGCCCATCACGAGTTGTCGAGACTGTCCTCGAACCAGCCAGTCGTCGAGATACAGGTAGACATGTATCTGACGACGTCGGAGGGCTGCGGCAACCACCGCCATGCATTTGGTAAACACCCTCGGGGCGGTGGCGAGTCCGAACGGCAACACGGCGAACTGGTAGTCGGTGTTGTTGACCACAAACCGGAGATAACGACGATGGGGAGGATAGATCGCGACATGGAAGTAGGCGTCCTTCATGTCGAGGGTGGCAAACCAATCTCCCGGATCCAGAGAGGGAATGATGGTCCCCAAGGTGACCATGCGAAACTTGGGCTTGAGCAGGTACTTGTTCAGCTCGCGAAGGTCCAGGATAGGACGTAGCCCCCCTTTCGCTTTGGGGATGAGAAAATAACGGGAATAGAATCCCCTGCCCCGCCTGTCTTGAGGCACTGCTTCTATGGCACCCACGCTCAACAGAGTCTGAACCTCTTGTAAGAGGACTTGCTCGTGAGAGGGGTCCCTGAAGAGGGACAGGGAGGGTGGGTGGGAAGGTGGGGGCGAAACAAATTGCAGGCGGTATCCCGACTGGACGGTTTGAAGCACCCAGTTGTCTGTTGTTAATTGGGACCACGCCGAAAAGAAATGGGAAAGGCGGTTGTAAAATAACGGGGAAGGATCCGGTAGGGAGAGTGATGGGCTGTCCTCATGCGTCCCATCAAAAGGCCTGCTTGGCCCCGAGGGGCCTTGGAAGCGGCCTGGCCCTGGTTACGGCGGTTGCCGGAAGGACGACGGCGATTTTGGGCCGGTCGCCGGCTATTGTATGGCTGATACCGCTGCTGATAGAAGGGCCGGGAGGGCTGCTGCCGGAAAGACCTGTGCTGCGTCACCGGCGTGTGCATGCCGAGAGTACGGATTGCAATACGGCCGTCCTTCAGGGTCTGGATCCGAGAATCCGTCTTTTCGGAAAAAGACCCTGTGTGTCAAAGGGCAGGTCCTGTAGAGTATATTGCACCTCCGGCGGCAGGGTAGAGGACTGCAGCCAGGCGATGCGCCGCATTGACACGCCGGAGGCCAAGGTCCGAGCTCCGGAGTCCGCAGCGTCGAGGGCGGCCGTGATAGAGGACCTAGATGACCTTCTGCCCTCCTCCAACAGCGCCGTGAACTCCTGGCGGGAGGCTGAAGGCAGGTGCTCTGTGAACTTCACCAGGGACGTCAAGATGTCGTAGACGTACCTGGCGAGGAGGACCATCTGGTTAGCAATTTGCATCTGCAAACTGCCTGCCGAGTAGACCTTGCGGCCTAGCAGGTCCATGCACCGAGCGTCCTTGGATTTAGGCGCAGGGGTAGGTTGACCGTGCCTCTCGCGGTCGTTAACCGATTGCACAACCAGCGAGTCCGGGGTCGGGTGGGTATAAAGGTACTCTTATCCCGTCGGGGGAACCGAGTATTTACGTTCAACCCCACGGGCCATGGGAGGAATGGATGCAGGAGTTTGCCAGAGCGTGGTGGCGTTCTTTTGGATTGTTCTGACAAAGGGTAACGCCACGCGCACGGGAGCGTCCGCGCCCACCACATTGGTGACGGGGTCGTCGTCCTCCTGGACCTCCGCCACTGGGAGATCCATGGCCGTCGCCACCCGGTGAAGCAGGCCCTGATGGGCTTTCAGGTCAATGGGCAGCGGATCCTTGGCTGAAGCGCCGGCCACCGCCTCGTCCGGGGAGGATGAAGAGGACAAGCCCTGCACTACGGCCTCCGCCGCAGGGGCTGCTGACTGTGCCTCGGCTGGATCGCGCAGCGTGGAGGACTTGTGGTCCGGTGGAACAGGGGACTCGCGTCGAGGAGAAGGAGCCGGCCGGCTAACCGTCGCCTCGGGGACCCTGCGCTCAGCGGCCAAGTCTCTCAGGGGAAATGGTACCCCCTGCGCCTCATGCTGGGCCCAGGGAACCCAGAAGCCCCACTGTTGAGACCCCTGAGGATCGCCATGTGGGGTCGGTGGCAGATACGCGGTGCTGTCCACGCCGGAGGCCACCGATGCCGGGCGGGATGGCCAAGGAGGCGCTGAGGCGCTGACAGATTGTACCGCTGAAGGCGGTAGCCTCTCCGCAGACGGTACCGATGGATGGTGTGAGTACCTCCAGTACCGGGACGGTGACCGAGACCGTCGGCCACCGCGGTGCCGGGAGCTCGACCGGGAGCGGGATCTGCGGTGCCGGGAGAGGCTGCGGGAATCGCAATGTCGGGAATGGCGCCGGGACGGAGACCTCCGGAGGTGCCGACGCGACGGCGATCGGGACCTGGATCGGTGCCGGGAGTGCGACCGGTACCCATATGATGAACGGTACCGGGACTCTGACCGGCGGCGGGATGGCGAACGGTGCCGAGATCGGGAAGGCGACCTCCGTCGGGACCGGGAGCGTGATCGGGACCGGGAGTGTCGCTTGTGCCGGCGGTCCTCGGAGGGCGGTCGGATCATCATCGCCGGCTTCCCGACGGACGCGACAGCCCGCACCGGCGGTGCCGGGGGCCGGAGGCTCGGTGCCTCTACGAGCTGTATCAGCTCTCGCGCCGCAGAGAATGTCTCCGGCGTCGACGGCAGTCGTGGATCAACCGCGGACGGTGCCGGGGAGCGTGGCGGTGCCGGACTCGACAGGCCTTGCGGCGCCGGAGTCAACGGCCCGGTGCCTGCTTGGCACACGGCCACCGCGGGAGGCGCGGATGGCGCAATAGTCATGGCTGAGTCCTGCGCGCGGGATTTAGCAATAGCCTTTGCCAGTCTGCGCTTTCTAGCGGGCGAAAGGGAGTGGTGCCGGGTCTTCTCAGTCCCTGACTGAGGCTGCGGTGCCGGAGCGGCTCGGAGCAGCCGGTGTGCTCTGCACTGATGAGGCTCTCGATGCCGGCGCGGACGGTGCCGGAGGCTGTAGCGACGCCTCCATAAGGAGCTGCTTTAGTCTACTGTCCCGCTCCTTACGCGTTCTCGGCTTGAAGGCGGAACAAATTTGGCACTTGTCCGTGCGATGACCCTCGCCGAGGCAGCAAAGACAGGCGTCGTGCGGGTCCCCGATCGGCATAGGCCTCTGGCAAATTGCGCAGGGCTTAAAACCCGGTGCCTTGGGCATGAGCCCGCACCAGGGAAGGAAAGGGAGGGAAACCCCCCTAACCCTAAACTTAACAACTAACTATACGTACTAAGATAACTATATACAAAAAACCTTTAGCGAAAGCTAGGGTAGTGGAGGACAGAGAGCACTCCACAGTTCCAACTGGCCGTCACGGGCGGTAAGAAGGAACTAAGGAGCGGACGGGCCGGCTGGGGTATATAACACGCGCCATAGCGGCGCCACTCCAGGGGGCGCCAGCCGGCCCACCGGTGTTGCTAGGGTAAAAAAGTTCTGAGATGCTGTGCACGCACGGCGCGCACACCTAACTGGAATGCATAGGAGCAATCACTCAAAGAAGAAGGAATGTGTACAGCAGACCCGCTGAGAGAAGAGATGAACCAATATCAAAATATGCAGTGAAATATGACGAGATTTCCCACTTGTGATCTTGAGAAAAGTGTTTGCTGAGTGTAACCACAGACACATTCTGAGCACTGGGAGGGTAAGCTGCTGTCATGTTAATACAATTGTGTATAAACCAATTCCAAAGCCTGACTGCTTCAGCACAGAGGGAGGGTGATCTCACTCCTCCTCCACAGTGCATATAAAACAAGCATATTAAACAAACAAAAAGCCTTCATATTTGCCCCAATCAATGGTAGAAAATTGGAGAGAGGCATATCTGACTGCCTTGAATAACATCAAGTTGATATATTGTTCAGAGGTGTGCACCTGCCTTGACCCATGTGACTGTCAGGTAGGAGAGAACTTCCAAAGATTGATGCATCTGCTATAACTATCATTGGGGGAAAGGCTAGACAAAAGGATCTCCACCAATCGAGGGAATCCTTCATAAAGATGGGTATGGAGAGTAACTTATTCCGACTATGCCTGCTTGGGGAATAAAGTGTCCTCAGCCACCCCTGAAAGCAATGCACTCGCAATCTGGACTGTATTGAGTATATTGTATAGAGCCACAAAATTGTGCACAGGGAGGTAGGGTCTTGCTGCTATCAAGTCAAGGTAAGCTCCTATTAATTTTACAGGGGTTAAGGTGGATTTTTTTTATTGTTCAGCTGTAGGCCCAATTTAAGGAAGACGTCTATGGCTCTGTGAGTAGCCACTGTAGCTTTTGCATAAGAATGACCGTTCTGAAGCCAATCCCTAAATTCCTTTTCTGCAGAGGTGAGCTGCTGTTGACGACTTTCTAAAAGGCTCTTGGGGCAAAGGAAAAACTGAAAGGGAGCACCCTGTATTGAAACTGGTCTTGACTGTGAAACATAGAAACCTTCCATGAAAAGGGTGGATTGCAATATAGAAATATGCATGCTGAAGGGCTGAGAAGCAAGCCCTTTGGTCCAGTGACTAAATTATTTGTGCCTTATCACTTTTTCCTCTTAGATGCCCTCAAGGAGAGTGGTGCTCAAGCAGTCGCAGATTTGTACAGAGACCAGCGAAGGATGCAGTGGGGTCCTGGCATGGATCAGAGGCTGGGCGAAGTGCATTCTCCGCCATGAGGAGATCTAGTTTGATCTTCCTGTTCTTTTCTGGCTGCAAATGTTACCATTTTGAATTTGTGTGCCTTCTCGAAGGTGTTGAGTAGCCTTGAGTCTAAGATAGGCCTCCAACTGCTGTTCTTTTTTGGAACCAGGAAGTATGTGAAATAAACCCCCTTCCCTCTGTGTTGTACAGGAACAGGTTCTATAGCAACCAAGAGTAGGAGAAAGTGTATTTCTTGTTTTAGAAGGTGCTTGTGAGAGGGGGCACTGAAGAGGGATAGGAAAGGAGTATTGGAAATTGGGAAGGAAGTAAAGTGGATAGAGTACCCTGTGGAGATAATCTCCAAAACCCACTTGTCCATAGTGCTAAATTCCCAAGCCCAGTGGAAGTGGTAAAGGCAGTTGCTGAAGATAGGAGAATTGCTGCAGATGATATAAAGAGGAGGTGGGGTTGGGAGGATGGTGATTCAGAACCTTGACTGCCTTGTCAAAATTGGTGCTCAGAGACTAAAGGTTGTGAGGTCAGAGACTGAGTGATAGATGGTTGCTTCCTCTGAAATCTCTCTTGTGAGCTGGGGTTCATATAGTTCGCTGGCTCCCAGAGGCTGAGCAGGGTGAGATCTCTGTGCTGTCTGAGGCTTACTAAATTTTCCTTTTTGAGTAGGCGTCACGCTGTCGGGGGTGGCTCATGACAGAGTGCCAACCTCAGAGCAGATTACCCTGCTTTTTGACAGAACCCCAAACTGGTGATATGTTCTACAATTAGATTTAACCAACCCAGCAACAAATGTCAATTTCCAAAGTACTACAACAGTCTTATAATGGAGTTACAGGCAGTCTCCTTATACCAGTGCTACTCAAATCTCAGTGGTGCAGGAGTCAAATTAGCAATCAACTTTACTCAGTAGAACCACAGTAGTGTGAATTCATTGTCTCATTTACTATTTGTTTATATACATACATAATTATCACAGCAAAATTACTATTATTATTTTATCAACTACAATTGGTTAACATAGTAAAACCTAACTGGTTAATTAAATCAGTGTTTTAATATCATGTACTACAAAGAGCCACAGAAGACATATTTAGGAGCTACTTGTGGCTCACAAGCTTTAGTCTGTGTATCACTGCCTTAGACAACCCAGTTTATCTTGCCATCCAGGCGAGCTGGACTATGTGATAAATAGTCATGTACACAAAATAAAAATCACAAAATATTCAGGTTGCTTCCAGTCCCAGAAGACAAGTCACTTATCCCAGATCAATTTGTAACTTAGATCTCAAAGACAGCACTGGTAACCAATCCTGTAATAAACTAACTAAAAGATCTATTAAACTAGGAAAGAGAAGCGAGTTATTTTCAGTTTGCCTGCTTTAACCTGTACTCAGATGTTGTAACAATAACACGTACCCACAAGTGTCACCTTTTGAAATCTATCAGCACTGAATGTCTTTTCAGGGCTAATCCAGGCAAAGCAGCATGGGGATATCTATGCTTATGTTTAGGAATCCTTGCCCCTTAGAGTCCAGACAATATAAAAGGAGATTCAGTTTCTTCATGCCAGGGATTTTTATCCACTCCTCTCCAGAGTCCAAAACCGATGGGATGAGTTCATGCATAGGTGTCTCCTTCCTTGAGGAAAATAAGAATGCAATCAAAGTCTCAGCCCTCTGATGCTACAAAACATGTCAATTGCCTTCAAGGGGCCACTCTTGTATACAAGGCAAGAACTTGATCTTAAATCAATGCTGCTTCTCCTGTTTGCTGAGTTACACAATTAGAGAGGTTTAAAATGCACACACTCAATATAAGTTTATACCATTGGCTATAGAGACAATAAGTGAGATCAATATATGCAGCATCCTACAAGCACTTTATGCAGTCTAAACACTAAACACACACTCTTATCAACTTAATATCCAATATCTATTTTGACAACAACACACAAGTAAACAAGAACAATTTCCAGCTATGCATTTGTACGCGTTCAGTGAGGCCTAACACCTGGTCTGCCAGCACCACAGGTGTATAAATCCTCAAGAAGAGTGCGGAGTGGCTTTGGAGTCTTATTGTGTGGAGAGAGTTGTCCATGCTCTCTACAAACAGTTTGGAGCTGTTGAAAGGAAGGTTCAATAGTTTTTTGGACCTCTCTCTGAAATCCTAAAAGCTGGAGATAGGAGGCTCTCCTCATGACTACTGCTGTACAGATAGGGAAAAAAACAAAAACAAAAAACAACACTCTCAGCAGCATCCAGAGATGTTCTAACAAGAAGCTGGCCTGTTGCAGTGATCACCTGAAAATTATTCTCTGTGCTTTAATGGTAGGTGTTCAATAAAGGAATTAAACTTGGTATAGTTGTATTTAACCATTAAACACCTGATAGCTGGGGATTCTAAACTGTAGAATGGCCAATAGGTACAACTTTTGACCAAACAGATAGAGGCATTTATGATCTTTATCATGGGGCCTAGATTTAGTGTGATGCTGCCTTTTGTGTTCATTAACTGCCTTGATCAGAGAACTGGAAGAGGGTGAGAAAATAAACATTCCAAGTCCTTAGAGGTGACATAGTATCTCTTATTCATGCTCTTGCAGGTGGTTAGAATCACAGATGAGGTATGTCAGATTACTTTCACTAGATCTAGTAGGGCCTTGCTGACAGGGAAGGCGATCCAGGCAAATGATGCTATATGGAAGATGTCAAGCAGCTTATGATGCGACTCTTTAACCTTGTGTGGGACCTGTTAGGAGTCTGCTATCCTCTTAGTAAGTTCCTGGAACTGATGGAAGTCATCAGTCAGAGATGGAGGTGGTATCACAGTTTCAGATGGGGGGGAGGGGATGAGATGTTGATTGGTGGGGAGACCCATTCATCAGCCCTCACTTCCTGTTTATTTAAGGTTTCCTCCTGAGGTTCTAGTTTCCTGGAGAAAGATGATGATGGAAACTGTCTGCCTCTATGATGGGTGGTACTCCAGGCCCACAAAAATTGCTGACAGTAAGCCACCCAGAAGTCCCAGGATGGCCATGTGTGTGTGGAGGAACCCATAGGTGTTCATACCAGCAAGATGATGACTGTAAATGTTTCTGATGGATATCAGCTTCCTCAGATGCTCTGGAAAAGTACCCCTTTGGAGATGAGGTGGGAGATCCTTGAACTGATATGTGAGAAACCAAAGCAAGATCTTAGTCACAATCCTCCTCTTCCACATCACTCTGAAGCAGTGGAGCACTGAAAAACAGAAGGCAAGTTTGTCGGTACTGGATGAACGTCTGGAGACTGAGGTCCTTGGTACTGAGAATGGTTGGTACCAAACAATGGGTGAATTGGGTGTTGTGGTCACAGCAAAGTGCAAAGGAAACTGAAATTCCTGCAGTACTGAGCACATTATTGGTACCATGGTGATAGCCTGGGTAGGAGTAATCGTGGTTGAGAAGGTCGGTGGTATTGTGGATCTTGTGTACACTGTGGAGAGTGGAGTGTCTGACCAGTCTTTTTCAGTATCCAGTGAGAAGAAGATCTTTTTATTGCTTAGCTCTTCCAATGGTACTGACGGCCTAACAGAGCACAACATTTTGGAGTCTTTCGGCTTAGTGATTCTGTTACTTCCAAAGGAACCAGCAACTTTGTGGGTTGGAGACCAATGGGTGCCAAAGCAGCTGGTGTCATTGGTGATTGTAGCTTCTTTGAGGAAGGCTCCCTACCTGGAGGGCTTTAGAAACCTTATGAGAGGAATTTTGACTTTCTTCTTAGGTGCCCTCAGGGAGCGTGGTGCTCACACAGTCACAGTGGCAGACTTTTATGGAGACTGGCGAAGGAGAGGTGGGGTGGTGTCATGGCCTGGATCAGAAGCTGGGCAAAGAGTTCTCCATCATGAGTAGATGTAGTTTGATCTCCCTGTTCTTTTCTGGCCCTAAGAATTTTAATGCAAGACAACAGCTGCACTTTTGATATGTGAGATTCCCTGAGGCAACAGATACATCAGGCTTGCTCATCACTCACCAGGATTAGTGCCTGGCACAATAGGCAGCGTTTAGAACCAGGGAAATTGGGCATTCCCTCTCAATAATTTATAGTTCCCAGAAGGGGAGAAACATTTAAATAACACTAACTAGGATGAATGAGACCTCTAAGGAAAAAATAACTCTTAGATGCGGGGAACTGAAATATTAACATGCCCTCTATCCTCAGTCTTCCTGTTGTCTTAGAGAGAGAGAGAGAGAATCTTCACAGGACTGCCCTATTCCTGATTTCAATCTCATGACATTCCCTTATTCAAAATGGTTACCATCTCCCATTGTTTCCAACAGATCTGAAGCCCAGCAAGATGGCCACCATTTCCCTTCAATATCTCCATATGAAAGTGAGGCTTCTCCAATAAGATGGCCATTTACAACCACTGTTTCAATTGAGACTGAAGCCTGACAGTCCTCAAGAGTTGGAATGCCACTTTATAGTTAAGGGACTAGACAGGATACTGAGGCAATAGGGGATTGTGAACAGAAGAAGATCAAAAGGTGCAGGAGGAGACTGAAGGGTGGAGCATGGGAAGAAGGCGGCTAACTAAGGTGGGTTACAGAGGAATAAGGAGAGGCCAAGAGGGAGAATGTGAAAAGAAGAGAAAACAGGAAGGCAAGTACAGTAAATGCAGGGGACAAGTGGAGGAACACAGAAGGAGGATGCATGTGTGATAGCTGCTTATCCTATCTAGTTAGGGAGAGAAGCAGAATGGGAGATCCCCACATCCTAGGGATAGGAGAGGTAAGAAGAGTTCCCTCTGAGTAGCAAACAGCGAAAGACCTGCATTTTTTAGAATATTTCAGATTGAATTTTGAACCAGAGATCATTTCATACACATTTGGAGGCAGCCCTCTGCACCAAAGGGGGAAAACCAATCTGAAGGTAAGTGAAAATGTGATAAACAACTTTTTTTGGGAGGGAAAGTCTGACAGTTTTTGAATGTTTGAAATTCACATTAGTGAAGCCAGGTCCACACAGCTCAGATAATACTTTTTTTGGGGGGAAAGGGGTGAATGGCAGGGAGCAGATTTACCAAGAAGCAGTTTTAATAAGGGTAACAGCATCAGGAGGCAGCATGTGGATAGATGCATAGGATGAAAGTGAGGAGAGAAAAGAAGGAAGAGTGGAATAAGAGGTCAAATAAATAAGTGTAGCAGAGGAGTGAGTGAATGAGTAGTTAGGTTTAATTTAGGACAAGTGTATGAGGAGAAATGGAGGAAAATAAAAACAGCATATGATTTGGGAGGAGGAGGGAGGATGCTCATTACTACTAAACTTACACTCAGCAAAAAATGACATTGGAGGGAACGCTGGTGAAAAGATTAAATTAAAGCCATGCGACAAGATAACAGAAGTGTAGATAACTGCATAATTTCTGAGACTCCATTTTGTTTTGTATTTATTGAAAGCCAATAAAAATAGAGGTAGCTACATACCAAATGCATATAAAACTTTGTTGTCTGCTTTTCTGCCAGGCCAGAGATGTCACTTTGGTAAGGAGTATCTGTATGCCGGGGCAGGCAAAATTGTTGGCCTGAGGGCCGCATTGGGTTTCATAAATTGTATGGAGGGGGTTGTGGCCCAGCCCCCGGACTCCTGCCCCATCCAATCCCCCCTGTTCCCTGACAGCCTCTCTGGGACCCGTGTCTCCAGACTGCCCCCAGACCCCCATTGCGCCATCCGACCCCTCCTCTCATTCCTGCTGCCATCCCCCTCCCCCACTCTGGAACCCCTGCCCCATCCAACCTCCTCCCCCCCGCCTTCCTGACTGCCCCTGGGGACCACTGCCTCCATTCAATCCCATTCTTCCCCCCCACTCCATCACCATCCACACCCCCACCCCGACTACCCTCCCAAACTCCCCTGCCCTCTATCCAACACCCCCCGCTCCCCACCCCCTTACCACACTGCCTGTAGCACCAGTGGCTGGCGACGCTACAGCTGTGCCACCCAACTGGAGCCGTGCCACGCCAGCACAGAGACCGGGTCAGGCCAGGCTCTGTAGCTGCACTGCCCTAGGAGCTCACAGCCCTGCCACCCAGAGCATTGTGCCAGCGGCAGAGCAAGCGAGCTGAGGCTGTGGGGGGAGGGGGGACAACGGGGCAGGGGTCGGGGACTAGCCTCCCAGGCCCGGAGCAGGACGGTCCAGTGGACTAGATGTGGTCTGTGGGACGTAGTTTGCCCACCCCTGTTGTATGTAGTTCATCTTATGCCTAAAATACCAGGTACATTCAGATGCACATTTCCTATGCAACACGGCAAACTTTGCATGTCCTGATATTTCACTGCAGTGACTGTCAGCCTTTTCCATTCCAGAACCACCTCAAGACCCCCTCCAATTTAACTAGGACACTAGCTGGGAACCTCCACTCCCATTTATCAATGTGAGGTGGACAGATTGACTGTATTCCCATCCTGTCTACCTCCACGCTGTTATCATTACCCCACCTCTGATCCTATCTTCCCTCCATCTCAGCCCTTCCCAGCACCTCTCCACTGCATTTTAGTCAGACTGGTTCCAGCATCTTTTTGTCCATGCTACCTGGACAATAATGGAGGGACACAGGACAAGAGAGACAAAATCCTTGCTTTCACCTTCAATGCCCAGCTGCCCACAGCAACTGGGAGGAGCAACTGCACAGAAAGTCCTGCTCAGTCCCTGCTGCCCCAGGATGGTGCATGCATAGCTCAGTTGTCATGTAGGAGCCCTTTGGGGATGAAGCATGATCAATGCACATGAAATCAGAATTTAGATGTAAAACTTCTACCGATCTTGTGTGAACTGTAATTTCAGAGGTTTACAGTCAGGCCAAATTTAGGTGAATTTTCATGAGACTGGCATGAGGGCAACTCACCTGCCAAATGTCAAGTCCCTGCTCCAAAACATGGAGGCACTAGAACTTAACAGAAATGGTAGGAACAAAAACAAAGACAAACAAACAAAACCACACACACCACATAAACCCCACACACCATCAAGGGCAAAACAAAACTCCTTAATCTCTCTTATTTTAGCTGAAAATTCCAAAAAACTAAGCCTGAGACAGACACCCAGCATGAAAATTTCAGTGTCAACCTTAACTTCAATGAAACCTAGAGTATGGTTCTTAAAATAACAATGTGAATGACTTTTAGAACTATTTAACCACGTTAGAAATCCACCCTTAAAAGTTCATACTAAATTACCCACATTTGCTCTTCTGGGAATAATCCCAAGAGGTAACAAAGACCTGCAATTCCAAGTAAAATGTTTGACAAGTGTGGGTGCCTGTTCCCCATCAAAACTGTGCCCCTAGCAATTTCATATAATTGGATTTAATGTATTGATAAGTAAAAGTGACCATTAACACTGTACCACTGGAGACTCCAAAAAGGGATGCCTCCCAGGCTAAAGGAGCCATACTTCCCAAAACTAAGTTAGTACTGCTAGCATTAGACCCATTTAAAAAAAAAAAAGGAATATATTGCGTGAAACCAAGTTTTATAGCTCCATGCTCATAAAGCTATAAAATTATCAAACTCTCTCAACTCAATGGAATGCAATTAAGAAATGAATGACTGTTACACTGCCCTCTACTGACTGCTAGCTCAGCAGATTCCTTACATACTTATTGTACACTAGCATTCAGCTCATTGCTACTATGGTGGTTAGAACTGTTATTTTCTACAGTTTTGATCAGTCCTCTGAGGGAACATGGGCAGGAGAAGACCAGTTCTTTTAAAAAAATTATCCTTAGCACCTTTATAACAATTCTATAATACTTCCAACATAATAGTATGCTGCAAATGTAATAACTTACAACATCCTTCATTATGAACTTTGGTCATTAGATGAAAATAATGTAAGTAATCTAAATTAATCTCATTTAATTCCACTGCCTTCCAGTGTGCTTATGGACCTTAATGGCCCTGCACTAAAAATTTGACAGAAAAATCATAGAAGACAATTGTTAGACTCCACAAATGCAATGGTTTCTTTAGTGCAGCGGTTCTCAAACTCTGGGTCAGGACCCCAAAGTGGGTCATGACCCTATTTAAATGGGGTCGCCAAGGCTAATGTTAGACTGGCTGGGGCCCAGGGACAAAGCTGAAGCCTGAGCCCTACCACCCTGGGCGATGGGGCTCAGGTTACAGGCCCCCTGTCCAAGGGGTAGGGAATCAGGTTTTGGCCCTCCCACCTGGAGCAGTGGGACTCGGGCAGGCGCAGGCTTCAGCCCCCGCCCTTGGGGTCGTGTAGTAATTTTTGTTGTCAGAAGGGGGTCGCAGTGCAATGAAGTTTGAGAACCTCTGCTCTAATGGGCATTTTACTTTTGAGGATTTTAAATGACATAGAAGCTACCCTCATCAGCTTATGATCTTTTAAAGACTGCACATCTGATCATTATTTTATAATAAAAAGTTTTCATTTACCAAACTCTACCCCTCCCCAAGAAGTACCTGCTTCCTCCTGATGTAAATAAAGCCTGACCTTTCTATTTTTTAGATCTCCACAGCTTATGTTATGGGGAAGGTTGCCGCCACACTGCGGTCAAGGTTCAGCCAAGCTACATACATACATAATTGGATTACCTTAAATGTTTGTGCATCATCAGGGCCCAGGGGGTGGCTAATGATGCATGCAGATTTGGGGTCATTTGCTCAAAGGGATTTTAATATTCAAATTGTTCTAAAAAAAAAAATCCATGTGCATGGACAGACTTTTTTGTTTGTTTGTTTCAAGATAAACAACCACGATAGAGCAACAGTAGCCGGGAAAGAGTTTGTGGTGCAAGTTTAGGAGATGCAGCTGAAACATAACTTGCTTTTAAATTGTTCAGATTCTTGTTTTTTGAGGCAGAGCATATGATTGGACTGCCCCTGAACTCAGCTATTCAATGGCACCCGAAACCAGTTCAGAAATTTTTCCAAAATCTATCGCCTCTGCTAGTAGTACGAGTGATGTGTGCCTCTTGGGGAAGTTCAGTAACGCACAGATAAATTACCAAAAACTCAGGGTGGATACAAATCAATGATTTTAAAATATAGATATAGATATAGATATATACAGGGTTTTTTTTAATTTAAAATCGGATTTTTTGGATAAATGTATTTTTCCCCTCAAAAAGCTATATAAACATAGTTTTAATTAAGATCCATGATGAGATATCTGAGCTATAATGTAATAGGGATTATAAATTCTAATTCTATAGTATGAGAATATATTCATGTAATGTTTAAGAAAAGTTTTGTAAATGAGTTCCAATAGTTCATGGATTAGGGACCCAATTTTACAGGGCTCTAGGGGCTTCTGTATAGATTATTTAGGTTAATCTTTCTATCTACCCAATGGGACTCAGTGCTCAGTCTAGAAGATTCCAATAGAGAGATTTAGTTTTGCAGTTCTCAAACTGTGGATTTGTGTCTCCGGAGAGAACATGCTTGTTAACAGCAAAAAAGTTTAACTAAATATACAGAGGTGAGAAATAACAGACCTCAAACCTATTGTGTACACAAATTTGCAGAGGGACAGTCAATCCCTTACCTCTCTCTAAAAGTGCAAAGTTTCAAAAAGTTCAATGAATGGAAGATTGTTGGGGCAGAATAGATCTGGACAAGGAAAAGAAGTCTAGAGATATATGTGAGAATGGAGGGACAGGCAGCAGAAACAAAAGTGGGACTGTTTGAGCAGCATATTCCAGAAGTCTAAGTGTAGCCTTCATTGATTTGGGATCTACTATATCATTCTCTCATTAGAAGGGAAAACCTATAATGGCAGCAGGCCATAAGAGACACCCAGTTTGGGAATATTTTAATGAAGTTCTTCTCCCTGTGGGCAAGACAGGCACACGTGCAAAATGCAAACGGCACAACAAAGAAATGCAAGACCTGGATGCCCAAATGAAACACCATGAGAAGTGTTCCTTCTCAGGAGGAAGCTGCGTTGAAGATGAAAGGAACATGTCTGAACATGCAGGATCTTCAGGTGGGTAAACTTTTTATATTTCTTGCTTCTTTCTTAAGGACTGCCTGTCTTCCTTCTCAACTATTCTTGAATTCTCATGTTTGAGGGGAAAAAAAATTGTTACTCTATGGTATGATCATTTTAGATGCAGTTGTGATAAAAAAAGCTGAAATAGGCAGATCGTCCTTTTACAATTTCACCTTTAAAGTAGTACTGAGTGTCAGTGACTGCAATGAGTAATACTAAATGAGCAGAATGGTAGTAATTAAATAACTGCATTGACTTATTTTGTTTAGGAGACTCCATCCTCCATGTACAGGATTCTGAAGACTATCCACCTTCAAGATCACCATCATTTTCTATAGTTTCAGAATTATCTGCCAATGATAGTGTTTCAGTCACATCATGTAATGTCACATTAGCCACAGTATATCACCTGTTACAAAAAGGAAAAAAAAAAATCCATCATCCAGAAAACAGCCATAGTTAAGTTTGTGAGAAGAACCAGCAGATTACAAAAAGAGGTAATGAAAAAATTGCCCAGTTTGTTTATGCAACCAACTCTCCTTTCCGTAGGGTTCAGTCATTAAGACCAAGATACAGTCCACCCAACAGAGCAGATGTTGCAGGCAAATTGCTGGATAAAGTCTACGAAAGAGAAATTGATCAGTGTGCAAAAGGTCTACAGGGTGAAATTGTTAACTTGAGTCTTGATGGGTGGAGCAATGTCCACAATGATTCCATTTTATGTGCTTGTGAGACAACAGAAGGGGGCGGGGAATGTCTTCTTTACAGAAAGAATTGGTACATCAGGAAATGCACCCAGCAGAATACTTACAAGAAGTAGCAGTAAAAGCTATAACAAACTGTGGAAAAAAATTAAAATGTCTACTATGCAGCTTGCTCACAGACAATGCTGCAAATGTATCCAAGATGAGAAGAAAATTATAAGGGAGTCCCAAGCTAACAACATACGGTTGCAGTACTCATTTGATGCACCTCCTAGTCAAAGGCTTCAGTATTCCAGAAATAAAGGCTAATGTTCTTGAAATTGCAAAATACTTCCGTAACAACCACTTTGCAGCAGCTGCTCTGAAAAAAAGTGGGAGGAACCAAGCTAACTCTCCCACAAGACGTGCAATGGAACTCAGTAGTGGACTGTTTTGAGCACTATATCAAGAACCGGCCTAATCTGATGACAGTTTGTGAACAAAATCATGAAAAAAAAATAGATGGCACTGTCACAGCCAAAGTTCTCAACATTGGGCTTAAGAAAAATGTTAAACGTATACGGAGTACCCTGAAGCCTATTTCTGTAGCCTTGAACAAAATGCAGGGAAACAGCTGTTTTATTGCTGACGCTGTTGAAATTTAGAAGGAACTGAGTGAGATCTTAAAAGAGAAATATGCAATGACAGAGTTAAATTACAACATTAAAAAAAAACAAATGGGACAAGCATTATGTCCAGCTCATTTTCTTGCAAATATTCTCAGTACTCGGTATCAGGGTCAAATCTTAACTGCTGAAGAAGAGGAGTTGGATATGACATGGACATCCAGCAATCATCCCTCCGTAATGCCAACTATAATAAACTTCAGAACTAAGGGTGAACCATTCAAGAAATATATATTTACTGATGATGTTTTAAAGGAAGTCACACTAGTGAACTGGAGGAAGTCACCTAAGCATTTGGATTCAGAGACTGTTGAAGTGATAATCTCACTTTTAACTGCAGTAGCTTATTCTGCCGGTGTAGAAAAAAATATTTTCTTCCTTTGGACTAATTCATTCCAAACTGAGAAATCGTTTGGGACCTGAAAAAGCAGGAAAGCTTGTTTTTCTTTTCCAGATTATGAGTAAACAGAAAAATGAAGGTGAAGATGACTGAGTTAGCTGCAGAAGCCAATATTTTAAGTTTTTCATGTTGACCTGGCTGACAATTGAATTTTTGTTGTTTAAAAATAAATAAATAATAAAAACCACACACCTCATTTAATATTTAAAAACAATTTTAACAAAAATAAACCTAAATTTAAAAATTGAATGTTTAACCAAATTCAAAAATTCATATGCTTGTTTTGTTAAGATATTATATGTTTGCTATTGAAGAAAAAAAATCCAGAACACATAACATTGTTTTAGTTAAATAAAACAATTTAAATGTCTGTCTGGTGATGTTCTCCTCCTAATACTGCATGGCAAGAAAATCCTCCAAATATTAATGATTAACCTTTTGAATTGGATATAGTTCACTTCCCAATGACTTCATAAATATTTGCTTCAATTACCTTTGGTAAATGAAATAACCCAACTATCATTCATTTTCTGATTTAACTGTAAAACTAATCTGAAAAGTTAAAAACAAAATCACTTAAAAATGTATAGTGTATACCTTCTAAAAATGAAACCTATATCTATCTGAGTTGTGAAGAAATATATTAAGGTTTAACAACCAACAAGAAATGTACTTTTATGTAGAAATCCATGATTAAATTGAGTCTTCCTGACTAGTGATTTAAATCATGATTTAAATCAAATCCACCCTGCCATAAAGGTCAAATTTAGGTGTGGATTAGTAAAGACAGGATAACTAAGCCTGACCTACACTTGATTACTTCACATAAACACCCAAGACTTGCCAGACGTTAACACCTGTTCATCTGTCTGAGACATCACCTTTTGTTACCTGACTGGTGCACTGTGTGCCAATAAGCAGCTAGAATTCCCCAGAGCAATAGTGCAGCGGAGAGGGCATGGCAGTGTATGAATGCCAATGCAGATGAGGCGTTCTTGTTGTCTCAGTCTGCAAAAGTGTATTTGAATATGATGAAGTGACTACATTCTCCTTGACATACCTAATGAAATGTCAGCCTCTGAAGGTGACAGTAACAGTTTTTCTAGAGGCCTTGAAATGCTAATCATTCTTAGAACTCTTTCACATATTCCTTGATTTCAGAGGCAAGGAGGCCATTGTGATAATCTATTCAGCCCAGGAAATAGGGGATTTCTGATTCCTCTAGCTGCAGCTGCACCTCTCCTCAGAAACCAGTGCAAGCTCTGGCCACTTGCTGCAATCAATCCCTGAATCGATACAGTTCCACCTAACAGAGAGGGTCAGTTAGAGTGTACTAAGAGGAATGAGTTTAGAATTGTATTGAACATAACACAGTACAAACACAGAAAATGGCAGATTTTGTTAGGAATAGGACAGGTTTGCTTTGGACCAAGTGCATATTGCCAATCCAGTATGAATTGTTCAAATGTTACAAAACTACAGGCTTCTAGGCACAAAAAGAGTACTTACAAGATGATCTCTAACCTTATCTACACTACATAATTTAACTACTATAACTTGCACCAGTGAGAGTTTACTGGCAGTGTATATCCACACAAAAGTCATACTGTTTTGAGTGCAAAGGGTATACACAGCACTCCCTGCAAATCTGGCATGGTCTGTTAATTGTTCTTACCATTGCTCTGTTTGATTACCCGCCTCAAACAGTTCTGTCCTGCATAAGGATCATAACCATCTTTCTTCATGAAGAACAGGAGATACATCTCCTATATCCTTACACTGGCAGTTTCCATGCAGGAAGGCCACTAAGCTTCCAGTGTACCTGCAGCCAATTAGTCACTGCATATGAGTGGAGAGTCAAGGTATTTTGATGAGCACAGCCATGTGTGAGGTGGTTGCATTCAAGTTGGCAAGGGACCTGATTTTATTCTCTTCCATTTATTTAATAGTAAAAGAAAAACTAGAAATTTAAAATTATATTGTTTTCTACTTGAAGTAAGGGTTTCTTTCTAGAAGCAGACAAGAATAGTGCAAAGGTAGGACATCCAATCACATCAGTGTGGACACCGGGTAACGTACCACTTCGAGAGAGAGAGAGAGAGACAAGTAGACCCTGGAGCACCATGGAGAGGCAGAAGAATTATCTGAGGATATGAGGGGGTATAGTGATACCCCTGCCTGCGTATATTTCAATTATATGATCCTTTCTGTTTTTCCTCATCTCAGGAGTGGCAGATCATGCTGAGGCAGCACTGGCTTGCTGTAGCAATCCCCAACAAAGCATGAGTAATGCTTGTCTAACCAGCCATTTATTTTTCTTGGGTTTCTCAAATGAATTTGGGGAGACAAGAAAGTTAATATCTTTTAAAATGCAGGAGTTTCATTTCATTTTATTATCTCTGTATCCTCCCTTGCTGCTCTGAAGACTGGAGTGGCAAGGGAAGAAAATTGTTCAGAGCAGCCACACACTACATTGAGTGCTTTCCTGCACACAGGCTGCTGGTGAGTGGCTTGACAGATAGCACTGAGCTACCAAAGCTGTCACTAATGGGTGAGCAAGAGCATTAGGGAATTACACTGGGAGGACTAATTACACTGCTGCAGCTGCAAGGTTTGCATTTCCTGTCCATACAGGCACTGCACAAGAGCTGAGTGACTAGGGGCAGGATACAATGATAGTCTACACATGCTCTGAGTAAATCACAATAGTGGTTTAAACAACTCTGCACTGTTGGAAGGAACTGTGTATGAAAAAATTTTACAGGAGTGCTAAGGAACTATAAAGGTGGTGATAAAAGACTTCCTTTAAAAAGACTTCCTTTAAAAAGTGGAAGTCAAATCCTAGAGAGCAAAAAAAAAGGAGAGCAAAAACGCCAAAACTAAAGAGTGAGTGTAAAAAAAGAAAGCCAAAGAGGAGTTTGAAAAGAAAAAACAAAAAAAAACTCAAAAATAAAAAAAATGTTTTTTTTTACATCAAGCCAGGAAAAAGCCTAAACAACAACAGGGACCTTGAAAAAAAAAAAAGAAAAGAAAAAGCTTAAAGATGATAAAGTCAACTAAATGGGAACTTTGCCTCTCTCTTCACGGCTGAGGATGTTAGGAGATGAGATGGAGATTCCTGGCTTTGTAGGTGAATCTGAGGAACTGTCTGAGATTGAAGTGTCAGAAGAGAGGAGTGTGAGAGAGATTGATTTTTAAATTAAACATTAAAAATTCATTGACAATGTCATCCAGATGGTATTGACCCAAGAGTTCTGGAAAGAAAGAAATGTGAAGTAAAAGAACTATTAACTACCTGTTGTAAACTGTCCTTTAATTAAAAAATGTAAAGTATGCCAATGATGAATATTTAAAAAATGTAAAGCCAATAAAGGGCCTTAGGGGACAGACTAGACTACAGACCGCGTAACCGGTACAATTAAAACAAAAAAAGTAAAAAATAAAAAAAAAAAAAGAAAAAAATAAATAAAACAAAAACATAATAAAATACAAAACAACAATAAAATCTAATAAATCTATAAATCTCTTACTACTCTCTGTGAAGAGTAACAAACATGTGGACAAGGGGATCCGTGGAGGGGGATCAAAGATTTGACAAGAGCCTTTGAAAAGGCTCTTAAAAGGCTCTCTCAAAAAAAAAAAAAGGAAAATAAATTAAAGAAGGGATAAAAATGAGGATTTTGCATGGATTGGAGACAGGAAAAGGACAGGAAACAAAGGGTAGGAATTTTATGTAAAAATTCAAGATGGGGGAGGGGGTGTTAGGTGGTTCCAGTCCTAGGACTAAAGGACCAATCCTATTCAATTTATTCATAAATGATCTGGAGAAAGGGGTGAGAAAGCAAAAAGCAGAAAACTACTACTATACTAAAGACTAAGAAAGAGAAGATAGAAGACTAAGACTTCAAAAAGATTCAAAAGACTAAAAAAGAAAAACAAAAACAAAATGATGTTTAATGAAATGAAATGAAAATAAAAAAAAAAATAAAAAAAAAGTAATGCATACAAAATACATAACCTAGGGGGCACAATAGCAACACTAATTTAGCAAAAAGATCAGAAAAAGTAGGAGATCTCTCTCTCTGCAGAGTCTTGTTCTGTGAAAAAGCAAACAAAAAAAAAGGAAAATGTAAAAAAGGGATAGGGAAAAGAGAATAGAATATATAGATATATATATATATATATAATATATAAATCCATATAATCCATACATCTGTGATGATGTGTGAAGATGTGTGTCAAAAAGATAAAAAAAAAAAAGATAAAAAAGAAGAAATAAAAAAAAAAAAAAAAATAGAGAGAGGGTTAGAAGGAAAGATTAAAGAGGGAGAAGGAGATTAAAGAGGAAAGGCTAAAAGAGAGAAAAAGAGAGAGAAGAGTATATAAAATCATGGGTGAAGTTGAAGAAGTGATGTTGAAAAAAAGATAGATAGTAATATAAACATATTTAACACATACAAATACAAGAACAAATAAAAATGAAATTAAAAGGCAGCAAAGAACAACAAATAAAAAAAAAATTAAAATCTTTTCACAGCAACTTTGTGGACTCTTGTGAACCTGAGGAGGGAGGAGAGGCTGACCTGGGGGACTATAAAAAAGGGGGGAAGTAAGTATGGGGGCTAGGAAAATAAATAATGGAATGGTGCCACTAGCCTCTGTTGGTCAGAGGATGGAGAAATTCATCAGGAGGATGAGGATGGAGGAGAGAGATCAGAGGATCATTTTCTTCAGGTTCTGGATCATGGCACTGGGGGCTGTGGCAGGCCACTGACAGTGGACCAGAGGTCTGGAGACGATGGACCTTTGGTCTGACCTCTGGTCTTTCTTTCTTTATACCACAAAAATGCTGTACTTCAGAAAAGTCTTTTGATTGAGATAAACAACCATGACAAAACGCACTGAAGAGGGACACATTGTCAAGGACAACATGGAGGCAAGAGACAAATCTCTTCCAACAGCCAGCCCACAGTGATGGAATAATCTTCCACAAAAGCATCATGGATCCCCACTAAGACAAAATTCAAAACTCATCTTCTCACCAAAACTTTTCAATAATATAAGAAAAGAAAGAGCCCAAATCCTTGAAATCTGATTTAAATATCCTACACATAAATGCTTTCAAACCAATCAGAAAATAAAATTGACATGAAAAAATTAAAGTGAATATTCTGTATTTATCATTTAAATTGAGGTCAGTGGGAAAAGTTAATAAATTGGGATCTTAGAAAGTTAAGGTTAATATTTTTAGAGAAACATACAGATACTGTTTAAACAGATGGCCTCCCTTTCAAATTTTATAAGTCTAGTTCCACTTTCGCCATTTATGCTTTATTTACTCAACATTTCAGTTTGGAAATCAAGAACATACTAACCAGGGTTGCCAAACTGAGGTCCACGAACCAGCGATGGTCCACAGAAGGCTGGCCAGTCAAATGGTGCTGACTACTCCCTTTATTCCAAAGGAGGGAAAATAGAACTCATGGGAGAGGAGGATGGGGTGAAGAATAAAAAGACAGTATGATTCCTCTTCCACCAAAAAAATGAAGAGGATAAAAAGATTGTTCCCTCTGAGGACAGTTAAACACATGAGCATATTTTCCTAATATTACTTTTCCAAATAAGTAATTTCTATCATTGTCTCAGGGATGTTGTGTGATAGCAACTGGGAGGAGAGGTGGTCTATTTCATCACAAATGAAGGGAGAAGTAGGCCATACTCTGAAAATGCTGGAGACCCTCTGAAATAAGAAGTTTCATTCTGATTCTAACATTAACAGATTAGGTGGATTCACTAAGCTACAGTTCAAATATAAAAATACTTTGCCACTGTAATAAGGAAATATGCAGATACTTCTGTTTATATGAGGTTTTATTTAACCTATATTAAATTACATACAAGAACTACATATTAAAAAAAGTTAAGACTCTGAAGTCAAGCACTCAAAAGAGAGTTTCAAAATTAAAACTATTCATGTAACATTCTTTACTTTTTTGTATGTAATTCCCTAGGGTGTTTTTTAAAAAGTGAACTGAAGAAACAAATTCCACCATGTGGAACCATACTGACCTCCGCATAGGTCATCAGCGAGGTTGGGGCCTTTAGATCCACAGTGCAGACCTCTACAACTAGTAACTCCATTAGCTCAAGTAAAAGTAAAATATTGTTATCCAAGTGGACATGTCCCTAGGGAGGGATGACATATGCACTTCAGTGGGTTTAGCATCTATACATGCTAGACAGCAAAGGAATGTTGAGATTCTAGGATCTGGCTAATATTCAAGGTTTGAAGGAGAGTGCACTCTAGTGGTTATAAATCTTTCTGCCACTGAATTCCCATCCTGTTATCATTACCCCACCTCTGATCCTATCTTCCCTCCATCTCAGCCCTTCCCAGCACCTCTCCACTGCATTTTAGTCAGACTGGTTCCAGCATCTTTTTGTCCATGCTACCTGGACAATAATGGAGGGACACAGGACAAGAGAGACAAAATCCTTGCTTTCACCTTCAATGCCCAGCTGCCCACAGCAACTGGGAAGAGCAACTGCACAGAAAGTCCTGCTCAGTCCCTGCTGCCCCAGGATGGTGCATGCATAGCTCAGTTGTCATGTAGGAGCCCTTTGGGGATGAAGCATGATCAATGCACATGAAATCAGAATTTAGATGTAAAACTTCTACCGATCTTGTGTGAACTGTAATTTCAGAGGTTTACAGTCAGGCCAAATTTAGGTGAATTTTCATGAGACTGGCATGAGGGCAACTCACCTGCCAAATGTCAAGTCCCTGCTCCAAAACATGGAGGCACTAGAACTTAACAGAAATGGTAGGAACAAAAACAAAGACAAAAACAAAACCACACAAACCCCACACACCATCAAGGGCAAAACAAAACTCCTTAATCTCTCTTATTTTAGCTGAAAATTCCAAAAAACTAAGCCTGAGACAGACACCCAGCATGAAAATTTCAGTGTCAACCTTAACTTCAATGAAACCTAGAGTATGGTCCTAAAAGTCATTCACATTGTTATTTTAAGAACTATTTAACCATGTTAGAAATCCAACCTTAAAAATTCATACTAAATTACCCACATTTGCTCTTCTGGGAATAATCCCAAGAGGTAACAAAGACCTGCTATTCCAAGTAAAATGTTTGACAAGTGTGGGTGCCTGTTCCCCATCAAAACTGTGCCCCTAACAATTTCATATAATTGGATTTAATGTATTGATAAGTAAAAGTGACCGTTAACACTGTACCATGGAGACTCCAAAAAGGGATGCCTCCCAGGTTAAAGGAGCCATACTTCCCAAAACTAAGTTAGTACTGCTAGCATTAGACCTATTTAAAATAAAATAAATAAATAAATGGAGGGGGAAATATAGTACACGAAACCTCAGTTTTATAGCTCCATGCTCATAAAGCTATAAAATTATCAAACCCTCTCAACTCAGTGGAATGCAATTAGGAAATGAATCAATGTTATAAAATTTTTATTCAAAAAGAACCTACCTTTTCTGCAAGCATTCTGATATATGCCTATGCAGAATCTCTCTCTCAGTTGAAAAGACATTTCTTCTGAGTCTACATCCTTCAAGAACTTCTACCAAACCAGTTTAGATTTTCAATCACTCCAGTTTAAGGTGAGAAATGTTAGTCAAGACTCTAAATGTTCTGGTATTTTCATTTAGAATTGCATCACTTCTTCAGTTTCTCAAACTCTTAAATATCTATACCAAAAAACTGAAGCGTATAAAATTATGTCCAACTGTTCACTAATGAAATAAACAGAGTTTGATTCTGTCCTCTAACTTTGCACTGAACTGTGCCTTATTCTTCAAGTAGTCATTTGTTGAAATGAATGACAGTACTCAATATAACCTAGGATGGCAGCACCGAGTTCTGGTATGTTAGATAAAATCCCTTTAGACTGTGACTCAGTTTATCCTTCCTATAAAATTAGTATGATTATCCATCTTAGAAAGATAATGTAACACTGAAATAACTCTTCCAAAGCACTTTGTCGGGCTTTTCACTTGAGGATCTCAAAGAGATGCTAGTGACCAAGTTTGTCATCAATAAATTGTGAGATATCAGAAACAAAAATGGTTCTCTCTCAGAGGTAGAAATGAACTGCTAGATTTGTTTAAGAACCCAGATTTCCCTCCTCCTCCACATGACCACCCAATAACTTGACATATATGAATGAGTTAACCTAGCTGTTTTGTTCTACCTTTCATATGCTGTTACCATTTCCCGTTTTTACCAGCATTTGAGCCTTTCAATCTTGCCTGAAGAAAAATCCAACTATCAAATTGATTGGTTCAATAAATTATCTTGCCTATTAGGTGAAACTAAGTCCAAAGGTTTCAAAAAGTAGCAAAAGCCTGGAAAGTACACTATTTCTATTCTCCTGCCCATCCACTTTCCTGTCATTTTGTTAATGCTTTCTCTCTTAGCTAAGAACTGCTCAAAAAGCTCATACCTACCTGAGATAGGGATTGTGACTAATCATTAACCCTATAGCAGTGTACTTCCTCCTTAGCAGTTATAAAGGGATACGCACAATTACTATTAGTTCAATATCAACAGTGTGTTCGGCACTGTAAAGAATAAAGAATCTCTACCCTAAATCTATAATCTGAGACAAAGGTAGAAGCAAACACAGAGCACTAAGTGACAACATGGTGGAATCTATTTAGGAGTTCAGTAGTTATGTTTTAGTTTTGCATTTAGTGAACCACAGCACACTGACAGCATTAAAACAAAGGGCCTGGCAAAAGTGCTTTTTAAATACAATAGGATTGGGATTTGCTGCACCAGCATAAGGAGGACAAACCAGGCACAAATGCAGTGCTGAAAAAAAAAATTACTATAAGAGTACGGAAAAATTACAAAACAAGAGACAGAAGTAAGGTATTGGCAAAATAAAGAAGTTTGTCTGTGTAATCAAATTGAACTGAAAAAAAACATATTGCTAGAAATATTTTTTTTTAAAGTGAACCAACAAGCTCTTAAAAAAAAAGTAAAAAAATAAAATCACAGACAACTTCACATGAGGTTGAGTGAACATTAGAGCAAACTTGACAAACATTTTAAAAAGTGTTCAAATTGAATTTTAATTTCACAAGTTTCTATATTCATTTTGCTAGGACAGGAGTGTGCTATCATGTGAGATTTTCCTCTCACCAGCCTTCACCTTCTATTGGATTCTGTCATGAAGATATAATTTTGCATTTAGGCCATCTGATATAATTAAAAGATGATACGTATTAAGTCTGAGCAGATGGATGACACATACCCAAGTTTTCCCCCAGTACCATATTTAAGTAGCCCACTGAACTACAACTCACCCTATAATCCTAATGACACTGGGTTTTATCTTCCTACCACAAAAAAGATACCAAGAAAAGTTTGTTTTTTAACCACTTGGTGTTTTCTATAACCAAAGCTATAACTTTGCAGTGGGGAAACAAACAGCCCCACACACACCCTTCAAAAGAAAATATGTCACTTGAAAGAATATTCTTTCACCTACTAACACCAACAGATCAGGATGATTTGCAATTTACTTTTAAAGCAACCTAAGTCAGAAGGCTACAGGGTTATGGAGACAATTCTTTGCAATGCAGAAGACACTCTTCATGTAAAAGTATATATCAGATATTTAATTCATACTTCAATCTTGGTCTCAGATACACAAAAATGCTAAGTGAATTCAAGCCTATCATCTCAGTTATCGAGGTGTGTTTTCATGGCTCAGCCATTGGGGAGATGAATGCAAACAGAGTAAAGAAACTGCTATGCCATTTAAAGACTGTTTGTTTTACCTGTCTCCCTGACAAGCAAGATCTCAGTGTGGATGATACAAATGAACAACCCCCTCCTCCAATCCCTAAATATTCACCAATAAGCAGGCGACTACCAAAAAAAAAAACCTATTCAGAGATCAATCAATATGATAGCTCATATAATACATAAGGAAGGGGACAGAGTCATTCTCTATTAACTCAGACATTCACCAAGCGGCTGAACAAATCCCCTTCCCGCACCTAGAAGCGGTCTCCAGTCAGAGGTATCCATCCAGCAGCAGCCCAGCGTGGCTGGGCATCGACGGACTCCCCCGCAGGCCGAGACAGGGTGTTAGAGCGGGGGCGGCTCTCTGGTGCTCTCCCCCTGTGTGGGGATGTCAGCGCGAAGAAGTTTGAAAGGCACCCAGACTTGCCTCCCCCCGGGCCCTCGGGGAGTCACATGACACAGGGGAACTGCACGAGAGCCTTAGGACAGGCTGGAGAGGAGGGGGAGGGAGTGCGGGGAGAACTGCGGTCGCCATGACAACTTCCAAGGGGGGGAGGGAAAACTTCAAATCCCAACCGTCAGTGCAGAGCTGCTCCTTCTTAAAGGCGCAAACACACCCGGCTCCCATTCCCTCCACACACCCTCCCGGTGGGGAGGAGGGGGCAGCCGGCGCTCCTCGCACAAGCGCCTAGACAAAAGGACCCGAACCGAGAAAGGGCCCGCCTGTCTTTCCCATCCCGCCGAGCTCGGCCCCAAGGGGACTCGCTACGCTCTCCTCCCGCGCCGCGCGGAGAAACCCAGGGCGGCAGACCTTCCCCCCTCTCCTGGGCAGAGACCCCGGGGCGCCGCTTCCGCCCGCCCGCCTGGGAAGACTCCTGAGCTGCTCCTCCACCAGCGCTACCAGAGACCCGGGCTCGGTCCCCGCCTCCCCCGACCCCGCTCTCCCGCGGCAGAGGAGTCTCCCCTCTCTTACCCACACAGTGCATGAGGCGGTGCCGCCAGGAGTCGAGTTCTCGGCGGACTCCCCTGCGCTCCGCCGTGCAGCGAGGGCTCCGGCACTGAGGGGAGGAGGCAGCGGCAGGAGGAGCGGGAGCCGCGGCGGCCATTCTGTCTGTTTCCTTTTCCATCTGCCTCTGACCTCACGCCCGCTCATTTACATACGAGCGCGCGCCACCAGAAGATCGCGTGCCCGCGCCTCCCCCTCAGCGGCAGCCGGGAGGGGGAGCGCGCACTGCCTGGCGGGTTTGGGATGGTGATTGACACGTGTCCCCTCCTCTGTCCAGACGAAGTGGGGAGGCGGGTCGAAGCCTCCTCACACCAAGTAGCAGCCAAGGCTCCTCCGACCCTTCTCGGTGAGGCCAGGCGGGGCCGAAGAAGCGTCTGGACCAGTTGTGGCTACGTCCAAACTTTGTCCAAATTGTTGGGCTGCTTTGGCAACTGGATGTAAAATGGGCCCCCTGGTTGCCCGTGGACTACGAATCCCAGAAGGCACCACGACACCTGCCCGAACCCAACGCAGAGAGCCGGCAGCATTGCCCCTCGGGAATGGTAGTCCGTATCTCGGCCCTTCCCCCTCTCCACCTGTGGACGGCTGGGTCGCGTGGGGTTGCTACCCGGCCCTGGAGCCACCATGTGAGGTTGGCTGCTACCAAGGTAACAGTGAGGATTAATAATGGTGTCTGATACCATGATAATGGGCATCTGACAAGTGTCGCACACAGCTGCACCCAGCCCTGTCCCCCAGCATCATCAGTTACACTCTGGTCTCATTTTCATGCATTGCTTTGCAACCAGGAGGGCTAGAAACTTACTTTTTTAGATGAGAGCTGAGATTTTTGACATAATCGCAACTCTGGGAGCTAAGAGTGTAGTCATAGAGCTATACTGCCACCCACCCCTATGTTATCTATGCCTTAATCTAGCCCTGGGAGAGAAGGAAATCTCCCTCTTCCCCCACAACTACACCTGGCCTATCCACTGCACCATGAGAGTGAGAGAGAGAGAACTGTCACCATTCCCCTACAAACACCTCTTAACTGGTCACAGCACTGGGAGAGAGTGAACTATCACCCTTACCCCAATGCCAATCCTGACATAGCACCATGAGAGGAAGCAGCATCATAATTCTCTCTCTCGCTGACTTTCCCAAAATCACACATCTAGGTAGCATGCAGTGCAGTTCTAGCCATGAAGAAGAGCTATGTATGGCACAAAAGCATGTCTTGCTCATCAACAGAAGTTGGTCCAATACAATATATTACCTCACACACCCCATCACTTCTAGCTAGTGACAAGGCTAGGAGTTTCAAGAGCTTCCAGGCTACTGATCAGTCTTTTACAACAAACTTCCTTAAATGGCAGCCTTGGCCTTTTGACTTACTATTTTTTTATGCAGCCCAGGTCCTGAGGCCAAAAGTGGAAATGATTAGAACGAGGAAGATTTAAAATAAGATTGTATGGATCAGTGAAATACAGCAAAATTATTCATTCCCCACAATTTGAGAGTATGACTTTAATACATGGGCAGTGGGTATCAAAGGCTGGGGTGAGGATGAGTCTCCCCAAACAGCCCAGAATGGCCGCACCCATGCTCTGCCCCCAGGCTCCTGCCTGCTTCCAGTTCCCACTCTTCCGCTGGGGTGGGCGGCCAGCCTGCGGCTGGGGCCGTACCACCCAGCACTCCGGGGTGGTACGGCGCTCGGGGGCTGGTGACAGCGTGGACTGCACTGCCCACCTTCCCCCCCTGCCCAGTGCTCCAGGACTGGGGGCGTGCTGCCCACCTGGTGCTCTGAGGTTAGGAGAGCTGGGGCAGCCCAGGGCTGGGGGCTGGCGCCTGCGGTGAGAGTGCTCTGGGCTCCAGTGGGGAAGGAGTGCGGCCTTGGGCAGAATGGGAGGGGCTGGGGACTAGCCTCCCCCAACTGGCAGTTCATGCACTGCCCATTCTTCAATACTAATCCCCAAAAAGGGAGTGAAAATTAGCAGCAGAATTGTATAACACCATCTGTAGTACTTGAAGGATCACCATCAATTTAAGAGTTAAATTTTCTGACTACGCTGTTAGAAGTAACAACTAAGATTATAACTGCAAGAAAGTAGAGGAAAATAATTTTTATTTCGTTTGTTTACTTTGCATTTGATACCACTTGGATATAGTCAATTTCACTGTTTTGTATTAATAGTTTCACTTCCTTCTTCTACATCAATGTGAAGACTCACTCAGCACTGTCTTAGAGGAGCTCATAGGAACACTGCTCTCCTTGCCCTACAAAAGGGTGATTAACAGTCTTGAGTTTAATAGCCAGGAAGTGAGGCAAGGGTGGAGGAAGTCAGAGAGAGCCCTCAGTTCACTTCTCAGACCCTGGTACAGGGCTGGGAACCACTTTTTTCACTCCTTAGACCCCTCTATAGATTGTGGGGCACCTAACAAGTGACAAATGCCCCTCTGTGAGTTTTCCAGAATTTTCCTGGCAGTGGAGAAGGGCCTCGTGGTAGGGGGCCTCTACATCCCCCTCGAGCCCTGGAGAACCTGGGTGCATGGGTGGTCACTTCCATCCCGCCTTTCCTCCTCAGTGCTATCCTTTTGCCCCTGGAGCTGGCTGAGGAAGCTGTGGCAACTGAGGAGTCCCTTCCAGACAAGGCCTCGGAGGGAAGCCTCCCCGCCCCACTACTTTGTCATCTTCCACACACACACCCATCAGCACCAAGGTGGCTATCGCCTCAGTTGCTGACGGGGAGGATCCCGCGGTTGCAGGTGGGGACTTCTGCTATATCTTCAAGGAGATCAAGGCCCCAGGTCTGACCCCTGTCACCCAGGGAGAGAATGACGCCCTGCCCGCAGGCCTCAGTCTGGGCGATAACTTTGTTGTGTCACCCCCTCCTCTTCTCTCTCCCCTTCCTCAAACCACCACCCCTGCTTTCACTCTCAGAGCGCTCCTGGGCTCATCCAACTGCCAGCCGCAGATGTCAGCCCACTGTGGCGATGGTTGATGCTGCACGGTTGGGCCCTGAGCCTTTGGTTGCACCCCTTTCTGAGATGGGGCGGCTACCCCCCTACAACCTGGGGGTCCAGACCTGGACACTTTCCTGTCCAGTGCTGTGGCTGGGGGCCCCAAGCCCACCACGGCACCCAAACCCAGCATCATTGATGGCCTCCTTCCCACATCCATCCCTTTGACCCCCATGCCCAGATAAGTGATGCGCACCCTGGCGGCCAAGGCCTCTAGTCCCAATTCCATTCCTGCCCCTAGCCCCAATCCCACCTCCACCCCTTCCACTTCCCATGCTTCTGCTGCCCCTGGACTTGTCCTGTTTCCCTTCTCTGTTGACAACCCCCAGGAGGCAGTTTTTCTGTTTCCCTCTCCCACCCCACCCAGGGCTTCTGTTCTCCCTCCACTGCCATCCCAGGTGCCAGGGACTGAGATGGACCACACAGAACCCGCAGAATGGGTGCTGTGCTGGGGGTCTGCTCATCTCCACAGGGCCGCTCTAGAGACCCAGCTGGAAGACGACCAGGAGTCTGTGATCCCAGCCACCAAAGTGCTGCGGGACAAGCTGCACCGCTTCCTAGCGAACACTTGGGGCTCCAAGGGTAAGGTGCAGTTCGCTGTCCAGATTTCCGCCTCATCCTCCGAGCTGTGAGGGGCATTTTGGGAGAGGGTAGGGCCAAATTTCCTGGTGCCCTACACAGCTGCATGCTGCTCCAGCTCCTGATCCACCTCTTCCCCGTGGCCCCGCCCCTGCTCCACCCACGCCTCGCCTCTTCCTGCCCCCACTCCCCTGAGCACTGCAGCAGGGGTTGGGCCTGCACTCACTGGTAGCGGTAAGTGGAGCGACCTGACCCCGGCCCACTCTGCGCCACTGGTGAGTTCTGGAGGGCGGTTCCCCCCTGACCCCCAAGCTCCAAGGCTAGGAGCCACAGGAGCAGAACAGAGCAGGCTGGGGCTGGGTCACTCCACTTCTTGCCGCCCGGTGAGTGCAGGGTCAGGCCTGCCCTCAGTGAATGAGTTGTGGGGCAGAAATCGGAATAACCAGAGGCAGAGGTGCTGACTTTCTAATGTACCAGGGGTGCTCCCTCCTGGCTCTGCCCCAAGCCCCATCCCCACTCCACCCCTTCTCCCAAGGCCCCAACTCTGCCCTGCCTCTTCACACCCCTGCTCAGCCCCACCTCTTCCCTCCCCTGAGCACACCCCACTCTCACTCCTCTCTCCTCCTCCTACCCCCAGCGCCTCCTGCATGCCACAGAACAGCTGATCACAGTGGGTGGGAGGTGCTGGGGGTGGGAGGGGGAGGCACTGATTGGTAGGGCCACCAGTGGTGCGAGGCACTCAGGGGAGGGGGAGGTGCTGAGCGGGGGGCTATCGCTGGGTACTGAGTTGGTGCCTATGACCATCAGAGGACAGATTGGTACCTTTATTTAAATTTGTTTGAAGGACCTATCTTAGTAGTCACTCAAAGAACCAGGAAAAATCAGTTACCCAGACGTGTCCCTTAAGGAAAGATCATACAAAATTGAACTGAATGCCAAGGGGATTTTTTAATGTACTAATTGAAGACAGGGGGCTGCCTATTGGAGGCAAGGCCGCCCGGGGGGAGGCAAGAGGGGCAATTTGCCCCAGGCCCCAGCCCCGCAGGGGCCCCCACAAGAGTTTTTCGGCGCCCCTGGAGCGGGGTCCTTCACTCTCTCCGGGAACCCTGGAAAACTCTTGCGGGGCCTGGGCCCCTCAGAGCTTCCTCCACTCCCGGTCTTCGCTGGCAGGGGGTCCTTCCGCTCCGGGGCGGAAGGACCCCCCGCTGGCGAATTGCCGCTGAAGCGGGACCCGCCACCGAAGTGCAGCCGGGTCTTTGGCGGTAATTCGGCGGCAGGCGGCCCTTCCATTGAATAGGCTGATGTGGTCCTGCCAGCCCAGGAATATGATTTTAGCAGCTGGGATTTGAATGGACTTGAGGAAGGCAGCTTCTCAAGTCATTCTTAATAATTCCCCTGACTGACGTGAAGAGTAGTGTTGACAGGCTCCAGTGGGAAATGTGTACTGCTCTGGGCAGAGGAATACTGTGATATGGACATTATAAATGGGGATAGAAAAGATGATTGGGGCTAAGAGGATGCCTCCCATATAGGAAAAAACCCTTGGAATTTGTTATTCAAGTATCACACATGCTTTTTCAGCAGTGCAACCTGCTGCAGCCACTAGTGTCTCTTGCATCAATTTACATTCCAAGAACCTGATTTAGTCACCTTAAAAAGCTGCTTTAAGCTTTTAATCAGTTGCAGAACCTTCTTTCAACATACATGTATATTTATATACAGAGAGCAAGCACTGTGTATTTAAATATTAAAGTGAATCAATAGCCTACAAATACAAATTCACATTTCTACAAAAGCCTCTCACTGACTCTTTACATGCAGAAGAGTACAGGGAGTTATGTGAGGGGTGTAGTTTGCATGGGTGTAGTTTGCGGGGGAGGCAGGGGGTATTGTCCCCACCCCCCCAAACTTAAAGCCTCAGGCGGGCATGGAATTTGTCCCCCCGCACGAGGCCCCATTGGCTTGACTGGAGCTACCTCCTCCCCGCAAATATAGAAGTCAAACTACACCTATTGTTGTAAGGTGAAATATACCCCTGTGCAGAGGGTCAACTCTAGGCTGGTGGACCATTTAAGCCCTATTTGGAGCCCATACTATTGCCCTAAGTGTGCGTGTGTTAAATGTGCTGTTATAAACAGGATTTGAGGTTAAATTTTTTTTAATTGTCCTCTCCTGAATGTCTAGATGCATAGTTAAGAGAATGTGAAATCTAATTTAGATCTGAGGTACCTTAACTTTTAAAAATAATGCTTCTGTGACAAGTATTATAACCAGTCCTCATAGGAAATAATGAACAGAATGGGAATTGTTCATTTTGTGTGCCTAGGGTCCATGGGCAGTGGGTGAACCACGGGCTAGCCCCCAGCCCAGCCCACCCCTTCCTCCTGAGACCCCGCCCCTTCCACCTCCCCCAAGCCCAGAGGGCCTCCCCCCTCACACACACACACCAGCTCCCACACCAGCCCCAGGTAGCCCAAGTGCCTCCAGCCCCGGAGCACCAGGCAGGCAACATGCGGCCTCCCCCTCTCCCCCAGCCCTGGAGCGCTGGGCGGTGCGGCCCCAGCACCAGGAGCCCCCCAGTGCTGGGTGGCCCCAGCCACCCAAGTCCTTGATGCCCTAGCCCCAGAAGACTTCCCTTCCTGGAAGAGGAGCTGCCTGCCTGGGCTGGGGCCAACTACTAGCAGCAGGAGGGGGCCTTGGGGTGGAGCATGGGTGGGGACACAAGGGGCTATTTGGAGAGTCATAGCCTTCCTCAGCCTATTATATGCGCCACCTATGCTAGAGTCACTGTAACAATGTGAATAGAGACCACATTTAACAGAATATTTCAGTCCATAAGAGTTTTCATAGTTTATTTTTAGATGTTAGATTATTGCTGGCATTTAGAGGTTTAAAATATATAAAAAACAAATTCAGTTTTCCTCTTAGTTTTTTACTTCAAGAAGGTTTAATAGTTTGTGATATGAGCAAAAGAAAAAAACTTGTTTTTCCTTTTAAGTTACTTTAATGTTTGTGGCTTGCAAACATTTTAGAAATATTCTCCCTGAGAAGAATTCAGTACAAGATGCCAGGCCCCTGTACTTCAGACTATTGAGGAAGATACCTAAGCTAAACAAAATCACAACCATGTGCCTAATTATAACACCAACAGATTGAGTAATGGCTGAGATTACTTTTGGTGAAGTAAAGAGCAGAGCTCATCTCTTAGTTTATGGGACAGAATTAGAAAAAATACAGTCTTTAAGTTGAGCACATTTGATATGGCAATCACAGACAGACAATAAACATGAAAAACCATAATTCCATTTTTAGAGTCACTTTTAAAAATTAAATCACATTTTAAACAGGAGATTAGGAAAGGAAAAAAATGACATTTGTGCTTGTTTAATGGTAAGATAAGAATTAAACACTGATGTGCAAAACTATGTGAAGCATGTATACTACCTCAGTTATTTTATTTGTTACTATCATAATCTATATTGTAATTTCAACTGAAAACACATTTTACTACAACCTAATTTTTGTCTGTACAGCATGTGCTGTTTGTTATTTCTGTGATGGTAAATTCAAAATAATGTTTTTAAAATTGTATTTTTCAGATAACATCCTTCCTAAGAATATATCCCATTATCAGCTAGTGCATAAAGATGTGTAAGTCAGCTTCCTTAAATATGATATCAAAATTCTTTGAGTATGTCTATAAACTAGAGTATCGTGTTTCTGCATGTCATTATTTGACAATTTAGCAGGAATGTAAAAACCTCTAAAATATGTATCGATATAAACCCTCAGGACGCAACAGATGCAATACTCCACCTCTATATCTACATATTTTAATATGCTGTCTCTATAGATGCTATTTATCAGGAATGGCTGATTTTATTTTATTTATTATTCATTTTAAAGTGTTTGTGTTTTCCCAACAACTGTGTAATATCACTCACTCACTATATCAGTGAGTGACTCAAACTTTTTTATTGGTGACCCCTTTCACATAGTAAACCTCTGAGTGCAACCCCCTTTATAAATGAAAAACACTTTTTAATATATTTAACACCATTATAAATGCTGGAGGCAAAGCAGGGCTTGGGGTGGAGGTTGACAGCTTGCGACCCCCTCATGTAATAACCTCGCAACCCCCTGAGGGGTCCCGACCCCCAGTTTGAGAACCCCTGTGCTATAAGGTTCCTTCAAGTGACTGAATAATTTAAGTGTGTCATCACCAGAGCAACTCTGTAGCTGAAAATGTACTGCTGTTAACCCCACAGAGGATAGATTACTAATTGCTGTTTAACAGAGATGGACAAAATGCGAGATTCTGATCCATTACTGTAGGTCTGAGATTTAACTCACCCCAAACTAAACCAGCCTTGAGTGAAACTCAGGGATTTCACCACTAAAATTAAGGGAAAAAAATGCTCCACTGCTGCTAAGATGCCCCCACCTCAGGAGTGCCCCTAACAAGAGTTACAACACCAAGGGTTGTAAAATAGAGACACCCAGGCGCTGGGAAGTTTAGGGGGGAAATGGAAAGACCCCAAGAATTGGTGAAATAGATAAAACAAGCTCTGAACAGTGAATTTATGTTGACCATCTGTACAAAGAAAGTCATAAATAAGTGACAATTTCGGCATGAAAGATAAAATATAAAGAGAGTTGAGCAAGGAGGAGAAAACATAGGTGCCAGTGTGTGATTGGTTAAATATTATCTAGGGGTATTGAATAATGTGATAGATTTAGTGAAGTTAAAGGAGGTAGCTAGTTTTACCTATATAATGTAACAAAAAGCCAGTGCTTTTTGGGAACCACCTCTGGACTGGAATTTAACATCAAGCTGTTAGAACTCTGACCCCTCTGCATGACCATGAGGTGCAGAGGCATCGCCAGAAACCCCCAGATGAGGGATCCTGATTGGCCATTGGGTGTATTTGGTCTGGAAATTGGGAGTGGTGAGCATAAGAGATTTGCTTGGTATATGTATTCAGTGTGTTTTGCTAATAAATAGATGTTTAGAGCACAGCTGTGTAAGGCTCTCTCACTGCAGGTTCTGCAGACCTGTAGAGCCCTGAGTCCTGTGGGAAAGGGCAGGTACCTAAATTGACCAGGTCATGCCTTGAGCCTTTGGTAGGGTATGGGCGGGGTGCCCTAGATTTTTGCGGGTAACACTACCATACACAGATATTCCAAACTAATACTACAATAACTAAATAAAAGTCTGTTTACTGTCATAAATAGCTGCTGTAATTACACTAGAAAAGGGTGTTAATCTTCCTGTTGCAGGTCATAAATTAATCATCAGCCCAGATAAAGAAGAAATTTGCATTAGTGATATAGTGGTGGAGTACTGCATCTAGAATATTATCTCATGTGGGTTTACACAGTCTTCTTATGAAGCCTCTGGCATTGGCCCTGTAAGTGACAGGATATTAGGCTGGACGGATCATTGTTTAGCTTCACTATAGCAACTTATTTACTATGACATCACTTGCACAATTAAAAGTAGCCCTTTCACAAGTGATTATGTTTTTCCTGCCAATCAGCATGTTCTTCTTGACAATGCACCTGCCAGGAGTGCCACTTCAGAAAGTCCAGTAGATCAGATGATTCCATTATCTACCTTGCCCATGGATTTATTATTTTTTTGAGCTGGGTAAGTCTATACTTAATGTTTAGATTCCATTATCTCCAAAATCCTGCCTCACAAAATTAAGGGCTGCATTCACTTAAAAAATGCATACAGCTGTGGTATCTCAAGAAGCTTTCAAAGGCCATGAAAGCCAGATGTATTATTATGACAAATTTGTTTCTGATTAATTAACTAGAAAATTGTCTTCTCCAGTTGGTCCACAGAAATCTGCAGTGTTAACTGCAACAGTATTTTAGCCTCTGAATGAGCAGCAGAGTTCACTGGGATACCAGTGGGAATGGAAGGAAAGATGTTTCCTAGTTTTGAATGCAGAATAATTCAAAGTAAACTAGAACTAAACAGTATCAAAAGACTGAAGTAATTAAGCATTCAAAAATAATAATAATTCCTGAAGTTTCTTTTCCTATAAAAACACAAGAAGGTATAACAATCCATTCCTAACTGGATAATTTCTAAGTTTCATTAAACTGGATACAGAATGCTCATATTTGCAAAATGCATAAAATATACTTAAGTGTGTACATCAGAGTACAGCATCAATTCTTTTAACTACCCCATGAAAACTCTTCTGGTTCAATTTTGCCTACCACACAAAGAAGATTCCTTGATTATTTCAAAATATTACTGAGGTGTCAGCTCTACCCTAGACTCCAGGATGAAAGAAGAGCAAAGTAATAGTCAGCCTGCATCCAAAAGTTTTTTCTATTTTATTTCTAATATATTACACAGTCAAGAGCTAGAGCTTAACTAAAACAACAGATCATGATAACAAAGCTCTGATATACTAGGAGCTTAAAAAAAAAAAAGGAAGTGATACTGAATCTTTACTAGACATGCTGCTAGCAGAGGAAACCAAAAAAGCGGGGAGAGGGGGGCATACTGTTAGTGCACCTATAGCCTTGAAACAGACTTACTTAGCTTCCGCTCACTCTCAGTAGGTACATTTTCATCATGTGTCTTTAATCAGTCCCAGTCATGTCAAAATGGGACTGACTAGGTTTCTATTATGAAGTCCTGAAAATAGAGTTCATTTTCATTTTGGAAACTTTCATTCTATCTCTCTCTTTTCAGGGGCTTAGGTTCTCTCACATTTGGGGTGGAGTTTTTTTACATTTGCGCTCATGTGAATTTTTTTAAAAAAAACTTTAATAAAAATTCACGTGATGATTTTTGAATTATCTGACCACATGGTAAGTTTTCATACTAAATGTTTGTATTAGCCAAATGTGAAGAAAAAAAATCAAAAATACATACAACTAAATTAAAAACAAATTATCCTAGCCATGTATGAGGCAGTATCAAGCACGCCCATGAGGTTTGTTAAGTTTGATACATTTACTAAAGAACCAGTTACAATAGATTGAAATATTGCACATTTCACAGTACATAATTTTCCTTATTGACATACCAGGTGTAGATCTCCTGAAAGCCACCATATTGAAACAATAAAAGACTACTCTTGTCCTTCTCCATACATTGACCATCCTTGCATAATCTTCCTCCAGATTACTGCTTATTTATGCAAATATGCACAAAATGATTAAAGTTAGAAAAGGAAAAGTCATTAGGTCACCTATTCTATCTCCTTGATAATGTTTTTGAAACTTTAGGCTCATTTTCAAACTATTGTCCACTACCGGGAGGGCTACAAAATTATTCACATGACTCCAGGATCCAGGGCTTTAAGAAAGCCACCAAATATCACAAGACTTTTGTGAAAAAATTGCAAGAGTTGGCAAGCTCCTGGGGGCAAGGCTCATATCTTCAAACATGTCTGTGAAGAACCTAGTACTTTGTTGGCTCTGTTTATTAACAAATATAATTCCCCTTCTGGTTTCCACTGACTCACAAGTGGTTAAAGCAAGGGTGAAGGCACATTTTAAGTGCAATGTTGGGAAGCTTGCACTGTCACTATACAGTCTATGTAGGGAACAGAAGATTTACAGAAAGAGATGAACCGCTGAGTATGTTCCCTGGCTTATTCCATTGCAGGATTTATGCCCTACAGTTCATTTTCATTCACTATAGTTTTAAGATTTTGCTAGCAATGGGACTGCCACCACTTCACTAAAGAGATTGTTACGCCGTCTCAGAGCTCAGCATTGAAGTTTTGCCTGATATTTGATCTAATTCCCCATTACTTAGTTTCATACCCTTATTCATAATTTTTCTTCCTTATACTAATAGGCACTAGGTTTAAAACAAATAAAAGGAAATATTTCTTCACACAACACACAGTCAACCTGTGGAACTCCTTACCAGAGGATGTTGTGAAGGCCAAGACCATAACAGAGTTCAAAAAAGAACTAGATAAATTCATGGAGGATAGGTCCATCAATGGCTATTAGCCAGGATGGGCAGGAATGGTGTCTCAGTGGTTTGAGCATTAGCCTGCTAAACCCAGGGTTGTAAATTTAATCCTGGATCTTTAGGGATCTTGGGCAAAGATCTGTCTGGGGATTGGTCCTGCTTTGAGCAGGGGGTTGGACTAGATGACCTCCTTAGGTCCCTTCCAACCCTGATATTCTGTTTGCCAGAAGCTGGGAATGAGCAACAGGGGATGGATCACTTGATGATTACCTGTTCTGTTCATTCCCTGTGGGACACCTGGCACTGGCCACTGTCAGAAGACAGGATGCTGGGCTAGATGGACCTTTGGCCTGACCGAGTAGGCCCATTCTTATGTTTTGAACAACTTTCCTTCTACTTATCAATCTCGAGGGCAGTGATACCGGTATAATATATTTACAAGCACTAACCTTCCTTTAAAGAAAAACAATCTTTTTGCACATTTACAAATGTTAAGTAAGTCTGTCAATTTCAGAAACACAGATTTTGCAAAAAACCCTGCATGATTTTGTTTTAACAAACAAGTGGAGTTAACTAATAGTATCATCTAACTGGATTCAGAAATATTTTAAAACCTTGAATTGACTCTGATGTTTACCTTTGCAAAGTGATCAGTGTATATTACTATCAACTTATCTTAAAAATGTCTTTTTGACCAAGTGGTTGAGATACTCAACCCTTTTTAAAAAAATGTCTTTGATAAAAAAAAAGTTTGGGTAATTAGGACACCATCATCTTGACATCTGGTCAATTTGAGGGGAAAAAATAAAAACAATTTCAGCTGCTAGGCTTTCCCCTGGGTTCCCCTGCCAATTTCTGTATCTTTACTTTGGAATTTGCTCCTCCTGGTCCACCACAGCCCAGTTTGTTAATATAAGCAGGCTGCACAGCTCATCTTTGTTCCTGGGTAATTGGTGACAGCATTGGGTTGAAGAACTGAGACATAGGTGGTTGTTCCGAGGCAAGCGTCTGACATTATTGTAACAGCAGCTCAATTACTTTTTTTGTTGAATATTGTCTTTTTAATTTGTGAGGTACTTAGAGTATGAGAAGCGTTGTTAAACGCTAAAAATAAATAAATAATGGGATAAAATTAACAGTGAATGTATACAGTTTAACTAAGATGACAAAGTGTGTGTGTAGAGGGAGAAAGTCTGCAAATGTTTGGAGTATAAACATCAAGGATGGAGAGGAATTATCTAGGGTGGAATGTGGGGTACAACTAGACCAATGGGATGTAAATGAGTACTGGATAATTTACACTGAATACCAGGAAAACTTCTTGGTAGTGAGATCCATCAGGCTCTGGAATAATCTCCCAAGAGAAGCGATGCAAACTCATCACTTAGAACATTTAAGACTAGACTAGACAGGACAATGAACTCAAATATATTCTAGGGAACACGTCCGTGCTAATAAGAGGATAAATTGGATGGCATAGCAGCTCTCTCTTCTTTTTCACTTCTACTGTATGCTTATATACTGTTTTACAATAGACACAGGGCACAATTCTGCCACTAGAAGTCCAAATAGTCCTAATGAAGTAAGTGGGAACTATATGCACACACCACAGGCTGATTAAGAGAAATCAGGGCTATGAGCCTCAAAAATGTTAGGTGCTTCCCATAAAACCAGCTCTTCCAGCTCCATCAACCTCCCAGACCAACTCTTCTTCTAATCTCAGATCCCCCTCACCACCAATTTCCCTTCTCCTATTCACACCAGTGTGAGGTCTTTAGTCTTGCAGGTGTTAAATACTTGTTCTGTTTCCACCTTCCTTATCTGCAGCTCCATAACATAACTTTCTAGCTTAACTTGTATATTACCATACATCTAGGAAGCCCCAGAAAGGCTGTGTAGAAAGTGGGCCACGGAAGGGGGAAAACCACCATGTGCTGGCTGGCCTTACTGGGAAGTGCTTTCTTCTTTCAAAATCAAAGAGCCGTTGCCAATTCTGTCCACATATCTATTCAGGGGATACCATCATAGGACCTAATCACATCAGCCACACTATCAGAGGCTCATTCACCTGCACATCTACCAGTGTGATATATGCCATCATGTGCCTGCAATGTCCCTTTGCCTTGTACATTGGCCAAACCGGACAATCTCTACATAAAAGAATAAATGGACACAAATCAGACGTCAAGAATTATAACATTCAAAAACCAGTCGGAGAACACTTCAATCTCTCTGGTCATTCGATTACAGACGTAAAAGTCGCAATATTACAACAAAAAAACTTCAACAACAGACTCCAACGAGAGACTGCTGAATTGGAATTAATTTGCAAAATGGACACCATTAAATTAGGCTTGAATAAAGACGGGGAGTGGATGGGTCATTACACAAAGTAAAACTATTTCCCCATGTTTATCCCCCCCCCAACACACACACACACACACACACACACACTGTTCCTCACAACTTCTTGTCAACTGCTGCAAATGGACCATTTTGATTACCACTACGAAAAGTTTTTTTCTCTCTTGCTGGTAATAGCTCACCTTAACTGATCACTCTCGTTAAAATATGTATGGTAACACCCATTGTTTCATATTCTTTGTGTATATATCTTCCTACTGTATTTTCCACTGCATGCATCCAATGAAGTGGGCTGTAGCCCACGAAAGCTTATGGTCAAATAAATTTGTTAGTCTCTAAGGTGCCACAAGTACTCCTGTTCTTTTTGCGGATACAGACTAACACGGCTGCTACTCTGAAATTTGTTTTAGAGAAAGCTTGATGGTTAGTAAGGATCCAGGGGAGGCTCCTGGTCACAGGATCTAGGTTTGATATGCTACTATGCAACCAACGGGGCAGAATTTAATTCGAAGCATCTCATGTATTCTACTAAATGGATTTTATGACAGCTACTCAGTTTGTGAGATAGTTGACCATTAAAATCGGAGTTTAAAGACAGAAGGGACTACCAGATCATGTAGTCTCACCTTCTGTATATCACAGGCCACCACCACCACCTAAGCACCTGCACACTAAACCCAATGTGTTAGAAGTTTAATCTAGAAATTAACTCATTAATTTATTCAAAAAGCACATAAAACTGCCTTGAAAAAAGCCTCTGCCATCAATTATATTCACAAAAGTATACTTTACACTTTATGGATCTAGTTTGGCTAAAGCACAGAAAAAAATCATTTGTGGCCCCATAATCATAGATTCATCCATTGAAGAGAAAGTCTAGGCTTTGAAAGCTTCCATTTTGTTTCCGAAAGTTTGTCTTTAAAATGATTAAATTTGCTAATATAGTAATAATTTTAATTGGAGTACATGAGTTTGTACTCCAGGAATAATATATTGCTTCTAAAATAAGCAATCCAGTTTGATCTCAATATTTACTTTGCACAAATGCCTCAGCATATCTAACAGCAATAGATTGCTTATTGGTGTTCTAGGAATAACCTTTTACTACTATTGCTTAGTTCACTACTGCTTATTAGCCAATAAATATTCTGTTTTTAAAACATGCTGCACACAATAGATGGGAATAGAAAGCCCAAATTAGCTAGAAGGTAGCCCATTTCTTTAGTGATGGACCATTTGCAACCTTGAGGGCTTCCTGTTTTGAAATGTCTTGCCACTGAAGTGTATGGTATCCTTCAAGCCAACTCCCCAGAATGTCTTTATGGTTGCCTTTTAGTATTTTTAGAATTATTATACAGTGTGGCAGGGTTTGGAGTTTATTTCTCCAATCTCATTCTTGTGTTTAGTTAGGCAAGTTTCCCTATTTGTGGTAAAGTATGTCTTTCTTAAGGTACTCATAGGTCATTGAGAGCGGTTGTTCAAATGCTAATATTGATGGTGTATGTTATTTTGCATATTTGTATCTCTTATTTGGAACACACATTTAGGGGTTAGTATGCCTGTACATTTCAAGTACAAGGTTTATTTAAAAAAATATTACCAAATAAAATTAATCAGCCATTGCTATCTGCAATGGATCCAGAGTGTGCAGCTTTGGAGATGGTACATTACTTGAGATTTCTGTACCACCTTTTAGGTAGCAGATGAGATGGGAACTCTTGACTTACATCAGCCTCAGGTGATTCACCAGAAACCTGGACAAGCTGTTAGGGGAGTGTGGGGTGTTTATTGCATAGATGTGGGCTGCAAATAGCTTATCTGGAGTCAATGAGTTCACGAAAATTAATCAACCCATGACTTTACCTGGTTTGGCCTCAGTTGTAAGAGGAATTTGGGTTGGTGAAGTATTATTTAAGCATGGTCAGCCCAGATCCCCCATATTACAGCTGAATAGTTACTTTATCATTACAAAGTGCTCTGTGTGTGCAAAAATTCACACATGAATACAAACCCTTCAGTGGCTGGGATTTGTATGCAGACCTCCTAGTGGTTGCCAGATCCCTATCTTATTTGGACAAAAAGAACAGGAGTACTTGTGGTAACAAATTTCTTTGAGCATAAGCTTTCGTGAGCTGGGCTCTACTTCTGTAGCAAGAGGTGGTGGGGAGGATGTGAAGATGAGAACTAAAGAGAGTCTCCTCTCTACTCTTTTTATGAAAAAGAAATCAGTTAAATTTGATTAATATTTAAAAGATGTATTTAACTCCCCTCCTCCCCTCCCAAAAAAAATCTTCAGGCCAGTGCTGTGTGTAGTGGCATGATCGTGGTGAACAGGAGTCAGTTATATTTTGGGACATGGAGGAAGGAATAATTAGAAGCTATTTCTTAGGCCCACCCGAACACACTAAGGTGAGCCCTGTCTGCTTCTCTTCTTCTCAGTGCTGTCACAATACTCAGTTTCTCCTATTACATACATTTATCTGTCATTCCCAATTGCCATGGAAGCTTCTGCTGCCAACATCCACACCTTCTCCTGTTAAAGACACCTAGCACCACATTGTGCTTATTGTTTAAGCAACTCCATGTGTACTGAATTACAAAATCAATTTAGTCAGAGATTAACTGCCATCTGTGGTCTTACTGTTTATTAAATTTGAGTACTCAAGTGTGCTCCTGATCAAAATCATCATAAAAAAGCCTTACGCTGTATGTGACCCAATAACAAATCAATGTTGCCTAAAGACATAAATATTATCTATTAAATATTAATTTACCCTACTAATATTGCTAGTGTGTGCAAATTAAAGTGAATAATGAACACATTTTATGTTCTATAGAAATTAAATCATACATCAACATTTTTTGATTAACAATAGGTTGGTGACAAAAACCTGAGAAATGCAGGTAAGAATCCATGATGGAAAGACAGGAATGCATAGCATGAAAGGACAGAGAAGTTCTGGATGCAAGGGGTCGAATAACAGACTGAAGAAAGAGAAATGAGACTTCTTGTAAAAAACAATCCAATTATGTTAAATAGCGATGATACAGAAGCAGTTAAGAGGCTGTACTTATATCGTCACTGGGGAGGAAGAGAAAGAACAATCCACAAGAAGGAGAGACAGTGGAAGTATAGCCCCCAAAACGGTTTCCTTTTGTTTGCTTGTTCAAAAGTGCATCCATACAGCCAAACTTTTGTAATGTCATTGGCAATGGACTTTACAAATTAGGTGATATGAGGACTTCGGACTGCAATGCTTTGTATATACCTCATGTCTACTGTAACTACTTCCTAAACTGAGTCAGGGAGATCTCAGGGACTAGTGTAGGTCCACGGACCAGTTGAGAAACACTATTATAGTACTACATTATATATTAAGGATACACAAGTTTTGCTTATTTAAGTAGTCAGATTTATAAGGCCAGAAAGGACCATTATGTCATCTGGTCTGACCTCCTGTGTAACACAGGCCACAGAATTTCAGCCAGATAACCCTATATCGAGCCCCAAAGCTTGTCTGACTAAAGCATATCTTCCAGAAGGTCATCAAAGTTTTGATTTGAAAACAAGAAATGGATATTCTACCCCTTCATTTAGTAATTTCTTCCAGTGTCTAATCATTCTCACTGTTAAAAAAATTGTGCCTTATTTCCTAACATGAATTTGTCTGGCTTTAGCTTCCATCATTGGTTCATGCTATGCCTTTTTATGCACATTATGCCATGTGCTAGATTTAAAATCTCTGCTATTTTCTGCTTGTGATCAAGTCACCACTCAGTCTTCCTTTAAAAAAAAAAAAAAGTTAACCAGATTGATCTCCATGTCTGTCATTGTAAGGCATTTTCTCCAGCCATCAAGTCATTTGTGTGATTCTTTTATGCACCCTCTCCAATTTCCTTCTAAAAATGTGGACTCCAGAATTGTATGCAGTAATTTAGTATCAGTCTCACCAGTGCCATACACAGAAGCAAAAAAATCACCTCCCTGCTTCTACTAACTGCTCACATGTTTATACATCCAAGGATTGCATCAGCCCTGTGTCACCTTTTTCATTGAACACTAATGTTGAGTTGCTTGTCTACTGTGACCCCTAGATACTTTTCAGAATCACCATTTTCTAGTACACAGTCTTCCATTCCACAGATATTGTTTGCATTCCTTGTTACTAGATGTATCACTTTGCATTTGCCTGTATTAAAAACACAATTTGAATGGGCCCAGCTCACCAAGCAATCGAGATCACTTTGTATGATTGCTCTATCCTCATCATGAATTACCACTCCACCAGACTATCATCTGCAAATTTTGAGCAGTAATTGATAAAAATATTGAACAGCGTCAGGCCGAGTACTAATCCCCATGGATCCCCCACTAGAAACCCGCCTTTAATGATAATTCCCCATGAACAACGTTTTTTTGAGATCTGTCAGCTAGCTAGTTCTTAATCCATTTAACACATGCTTTCTTGATACTTCATAGTGCTAATTTTTTAATCAGAATGTTGTGTGATACTAAGTCAAATGCCTTACAAAAGTCCATGTATATTACATCATAATATTCTACAAATTATTTATTATTCAACAATCAATTTGTTAATAGAATTTACTACAAGGATAGTAAATAAATAAAAAACACAAATATGATTACTAAAATAAATAAAGCAATTGTGGAATTTTGCTTATAGTTGGGAAGCTCAAGTTCTGAGTTTAGTGGTGCCATCAAATAAAAATGCAGACACAGTAACATTACGTTCATTATTTAAAACTTTAACCAAATTAACTTCAGTAACTTTTGATCAGCCTTCAGTTTCCTATCTCCAACCTAAGTACAAATATCGCACCTTAATATTTTTGAGGCATCATTAACTGCTGTCACCAGAATCAGCTTCAGAAAGATAGAATGCAAAAGGATTCTTTATTTTCAACTATTCCACCAGGGATTAGGTTTTTATGGAGGAAATCTGAAGTTAATTAATTATCGTAATAATAACCTGGGTTTTCATTAGTGCTGTAAAGCAATCCCAGATTTTAGAAACATTATTCATTTGTCTGGTTCCCTCGCCCCCCCTCTCTAGCCCGTTTATTTATCCTTTTCCACCATGAGAGATCATGCATCATTCTATTTTGGATTCTGACCTGGATTAGTCAATTTTTTGTAACTAACATAATATCAGATTATTTTTCTTAATTATTTAAGGTCTAAAGAACGAACAAAATGTGTTCTATGATAACTTTAATTTTATATTAATTTTCATCCCTGAGGATCAAAGTGGTTTTACTATAGCTGGAATCTTTAGAGTTGAATAATTTAATAGAAAGTCCTTTAATCTGAGTTATTACAGAACAGATTATATCTTTTCAGAAGTGATTAATTTAGCTTTATTTAAAGCCAGACCATGTATTCCTCTTTCTTCCAAAGCTTTCCTATGATACTGCATTGTGAAGGTTAAACATTGTATTTTAAAGGATATTTGTGTTCTACTATTATCTGAGAGTGCCTGATCCTTCAGATTATCACACCAACAGACCTAATCAAATCAAAATTAGGATGAACAGAGTGGTCAGTAGGCTTCTCACTGAGTAATTTTACTGAAGTGCGTGGGATCGAGCCCTTTATTGAAATATTAAAACATCATTAAAAATAATCTGATTACACTTTTTATTTAGCTTCTTTATTTTGCTAAATTAACTCATCTTGATATTAGAGACAGTTTTGCTTACTGGTTCCCATACATGGACACAGAATTCTAGTGTGTTTGATTTCCCAACACTGCTAACTTTCATGAAAAGATCCTGTAAGCTTGTTTTAATATCAAAACTTTTGCTCTCTCATAAACAAAACCTTATATGTGGGTGCAAACTAGTAGGAAACTGATGTGGTTCAAGGAGAGCTTTCTATGAAAACAGATATAAAAAGTATGCAGTATTAAAAAACATTAAACATTATTTTGCCTCATTCATATTGCCTCAGACTGCAGATAAAAGGTTTGCAGACACAAGTTGAATGAGGTTCTTGTTGATTCAGCAAATGCACATGGTAAAAAAATTGTTACAGGGATCCTGTTAATGTAAAATGAGAAGATATTCTGCCTCCACAGGTAAGTGAGTGTGGAGATTGATTAAAGAATGAAGCCAAAATGTTCTCCTCAAAAGATAGACTATTAGGCCTCGCCGAGGTTAAAAGTATTCCTTTTAGGCTTCCTGAAAAGGGAGCATCTAGAAAGAGCTGACGGGAAATTTTCTTTCCTCAGTGCATCATTCAATTATTTAGATGTGTTACTACTATCATTGGTGGCATGACTTGGTATATGCCTTTGGCATATGTAGTGTCCTACCAGCATAAATATGAACATATGGAAACTTACCTAATAACCTTCTAGCTGGTGAGTCTCTATTAAGAAGTCTTAACAGTGCCCTAAGAAAACCCCACAAACAAACCCCCCAAAGAAGCATAGAAAAGGAAGAAGAAGCCAAATATTTACCGAATAACAGATCTGCAATTTGCAACACTTACCGTAGTTATCACTTCCAAAATGGCCATCATAGGGCAGCAGCTGCCTTCGTCTCTAAAATTTAAAATGCTAGCTTGAGTCAGATGGAGCAAAAAGCAGGAAAGGCTCTTAGGAAAGTGGATAAGGAAGCTTGACCTAAAGCTGATCACAGAAAGTTAGAGTTATAGCCAATCCTGTATTACCTAGGGTGGTTGAAAATGAATGAGCTGTTAGCCACCTGATTTAGTTTTCTCTTAGCCTTCTCTTTGCCTTCAGAAAACTTAGGCCTTGATCCTACAAAAGGATCTTTTCAGGCAGGCCTTTGCATGCCTAGAGAGCCCATCAAAGCTAGTCAGGTTCCAGTGAGCCTGCTTGCAGGACTGGATTCACCTTTTTGCGCTTTAGTTTCCCCATCTGTAATAACAGATATAATGGTATTGAGCCCCTTTGTAAAGTACTTTGAAATCTACTGATGAAAAGCCCTGTGTAACAACTAGGTATTATATTATTACAGAGATTTATTTAAAAAAAATTACAGTTGGTATATGTGTATCTGTGCATCTGAAAAATAAAAACCAGATAACACTTTAGAAATGCCTGCATCCTGTGTTTCAAGTCCCGTTTACATCTACACATGAATAATATGAGTCCCCATCATGCAGTCACTTAATGTGCTTAACTATACTCACATGAGTAGCCCCATTAAATTAAATGGGACTACTTACATTAGTAAAACTGATTAAACCCATGCTTATTTGCAGGATTGGGGCTTTATATAGTATCCTTTCTGAAGGATCACAAAGTGCTTTATAAATTTAACCTGATACATAATCTATACACATGGATGACATTTTCACTCCTAGAGTGAAACATGTTAACTATTTAGCACTTACAACAGCACTATACAACAGCTAAGGAGAAAAAAAATGAAGAATAACTTTGAACTGATAACTGCAGAAGGGAATTTAGTGACTGTTGTGACAATGAATAAAATCCTAGCCCCATTTCTGCCAATTGCAAAATTCCAATTGACTTCAAAAGGGCCAAGACATCACTTGTTAATAGCTCATTCAGATATTGAGGGCAGAGGACTGGACTCGATGACCTCTCGAGGTCCCTTCCAGCCCTACAATCTATGAATCTATGAATTGTCATGGGTTTAAAATATGGCCCTTAGTCACCTGGTAATTATAAAAAGCAAATTCCAGTTCTACCTTAAGATTGCCCCAGTCTGATGAGGGGAGTCTTCCAAAGTCTGCATTCTTTTAAATAATGTGATCAGCCACCTTATTAATTATTGTTGTTTCTTATCTTACATCATCCAAAGCTGTACTGTGTGCTTCCCAGTACATTAAATTGCACAAAGAACTCAATCTGAAGGATTTACAATCTAATTCAAATCTAAACTTGCATGTGATGCACTGAAGAGGTAACCATGCAGTAGGTGAAGAGCAATAAAATTAGTTATTCAGCAAAGATGTGTGCAGAGTGGCTGAACTTAAAAAAAAAAGTTTCCTATATAAGATAAAAATGTCTTGATTGACTCAATTCTTTCAGGCAGCTCCGACGAAGGAGGTCTTAAGGAGAGATTTGAATGAGTGGAGGGAAGTGGCTTGGCAAACCACATGTAAGGGGGCGGGGCAAGGAAGAAGAGCTAAAAATGCCTCTAAGAGAAGCAGACAAACAGGGCTTTGACAATCTGGCATCATTAGTGGAGCAGAGTATGTGTGACTTGTGCTCCCTCCTGACATTCCAGTCAAAGTGAGATGATTGGTGCTCAGCACTTCTGAAAATCAGGTTGTTTATTTAGGTGAATTTGGGATCCCAGATGTAGTCTCTTGTCTTTGAAAGGGTTGGCCCTAAATTTTAGGTAGAGATAGGCTGAATCACAGGTTAGATCCAAACACCTCACAAATTCTGTTGATGTTTGATATCTGATTCAGGACTGAATTTTCCCTATGTTTAAAAAGGGCTGAATGAAAACCCCAAACTTAGAAAAGTTTAAAATCTGTATGTAGATCAACATTTTGCAACTTGACCCCCATCTTGAAGACTACACATGTGCATTCAGAGAAAATCTTGGTTTCATTTAAGTCATTGGAACTTTTGCCTTTAATAACTTCAACAGCAGCAGAATTTTCCCCAATATTTGTTATTTGGCATCTTACACTTTAAACATTTCATTTACAAAAGCTCCCCCCTTCCAAATTCACCTTTCAGGCTGTGGCTTGTTTCCATCCTTCTCCTAAGCCTGCAAAGAGACTTGACTTAAGGATGGAGTGTCAGCTTTAAATTGTAACCATGTTATTGATGGTTTGCTCATAACACTGCAACTATTTCAATGTATTTCATTATAGTCAGTACAGTAGAGCATGCTCAAGTCAATATGAATCATTAGCTTAGCAACAGAGACATATAATACATATTTGCTTTATATGTAATATTATAACTCATAGAAGATATAGACATTGCTAGTATACATAAAAATAACACTCTTGCTGTAAATTTGTCTATTACTGAGCTGTCTAGCCATAACTCTCATTCCTCTGTTTCCAGGTCCTAACTGAAGCTATGATATACACTTATTTATAATGCATTGCATGCAATTACTATTGGGTTATCCAGGGCTTATAGGTAATAACTGATATGATTTAGAAGATTATATAGGGGGTAGTAATTTAAAAAAAAAATACTTTATGTGCTCACTATCAAAAAGGTATATTCTTCCGTTGACCTACAGCTGTCTGTACTGATATAGTATAAAGTTGCACACTGTTTCTACCTCATTTCTGGTGTCAAGGCAAATAAATAGCAACCATTGTACTTCTGATCCAGACCTAAAGTCCTGATTCTGCCACCTTGCTCACATTGAGGCCTGGTCAACACTAAATCATATCAGTTATCATCTATAAGGCATGGATAACCCAACAGTAATTGCATGCAATGCATTAGAAATAAATGTATTAGGTGTTGCATAGGAGTGTAAAAAATTGAGACCCCTGAGCAGTGTTGACGTAAGGTCCCATGTAGACAGCTGTAGGTCAACGGAAGAATTCTTCCATCGACGTAGCTACCACCTCTCGGGGAGATGGATTACCTACATTGACAAGAGAATCCCTCTCATTGGCATACGGGGCGGCTGTGTCACTGTAGCATTTTAAGGTAGACATATCCTAAGTGTGTCTTACTCAATGAATAGTTCCACTGAAGCCAAAAGGGTTACTCATGTGAGTTTGAATTATACAATGTAAGAATTGTAGAACTGGGACCTTTAGAGTTAAACTGCCTGTAAAATAAAAATATCAGCTCACTATTATTGCATAGTTTTATCACAATTTATTTCTAATTGGCCAAATCTTCTTATGATAGGAAGCTACTGAAATTTAACTGGGCAACCTTACAAAATACTTAAATATCCAGTAAAGATAGAGAGATTGTCCTTACTTTAGCATAGAAGGGTGGGATACATAATAGGCCTTGTCTACAGTACAGGGGAAATTCAATCTAAGCTACGCAATTTGAATTACATGAATAGCGTAACTCAAATCGACATAGCTTAGAGCTACTTACTGCGGGGTCCACACTACGTGATGTCAACAGGATCCGGTGGAGTACAGGAGTCGACGGGAGAGCGATCTGCAGTGAATCCCCCAGTGAGTGTAGACAAGCCCATAGACTTCCAAATTTTCTTGTAAGTACATTGTTAGTGTATCCATAATAAGTATAAACCAAACTCTTATTTTTAAAACACAGAATCTTCCTTAAAAGTGACTTTAAGTAAACATATGTAGACTGAGACTTGGAGCCAGATTCTCTTCCATCTCCAGCTTGCACTGGGCTCAGGTGAGAAGGGGGCTATCGGATAGTCATGGCTCCATTGTTCTCTACTCTGGCTACAGTGCAGTTTAGCGCAGCCCAGAACCATCTGGCCAAGTGGTTCCTTATGGACCATATATCAATTGGGGATTGTCAGAGCGTATTGTGCTCTAGACACTCCCCATGATTGTCTCTCCCTACCTCTAATACCCTTCCCCTGTGCTACGAGCTGTGGAGACTGGGGTGTAGGAGCTGGTTCTGTTGGCTCTATGCTTACTGGGACTCCCTCACACCAGTTGGGAATTTACTGGAGATTTCCATCCATTTGTGCAATGGGACTGGAGCAGATCAATTAAACTAGATCTTCATCTTCTAAATTCATTGTGTCCAGTCCTACTCCCTCTGAAGTATCTTAGGACCCAATTCTGCAAATGCTACTTGGCATGGTTCAGATTCATGGTAATGCACACTATGGCAGATGATGATAAGCATTTTCAAGAGTGAATTTTAATCTACAATTTTAATTTAAATTTTAATCTTGAATTAAATGTTATAAATTATTTTCTGTAGCAATACGACTATTTTTAAATAATACAAATATGTTTATTCTTGCTTCAGAGTCACCGGATAAATTATTTTTAATAAATATATTAAAATATGTGTATTATATTTTAGTATGAAACTGCTCTGACTTTTTGGATTCCTAGGTAGAATTTATTGAATAGTATTGTGTGGTAGCTGCTTAAAAAGAACAAAATAATAATAAAATACAAACTATAAGTGCAGATAAATATGATATTCTGCTTCTAATAACTCTGGGTAATTTAAAGATGTAAATTGGAACTAAGATGTAAGTTATTAAATACTTTAATTTTCCTCTGTGTTTTTTGTGTCAAAAATAATCTTAATATTAAGGGACAGCTGTAGACTCCTAATGACTTGAATACAGTTTGACTGTTTTCATGAAGTGCTCTGTGGGATGTCAGAATATTTAATTCAGGATGTTAAAAACATCCCAAAATGTCACAATAATTATATCACAGCAGGCAATTAAAACACTGGAAAATGCCAACTGACTAAGTGTGTTCCCTGTTATTTAGGAAACTAATGAGTGAGTGACATGTAAAGGAGAAAATACAAATTATAACCACAGATTCCAATATATAGTATAATTAATTATAATATAAAATATATATTAAAATAAAATGACCTGACAAACTAACAAAAGCCAGGCAATTTTCAGCTAAAGCTGCCACTTGAGCCTTAGGCACTAGCAAACCCTATACAATGTGATGTTTCATTATTATTATTATTATTATAATTATTTATTTGTATTACCATATCATACCGTGAATGCAGTCCTGAAGCCCCGACTCACCTGAATAGTGAAAGAACCTCTGCCAAACTCTCCACACATCTGCAAACCTATCAGTAGAGCCCAGCAAATCTGTGGATATCTGCTTCATATCCGCAGACTATTTTTGCAGATAGTGGATCAGATGCAAATATAACTGCGCAGGGTTCTATTCACCGGTGGTGATGGCCTGTGCTGTCCAACTCGGGCAGCCTGGGGAGCGCAGCATGCTCGGTGCCAGCGGGCAGCAGCCAGTGGCTGGGGCGGGGCAACAGGTCGGAGTCAGGGCTGTCCAGCACCTGCTTGCCACGCCCCTTCCTGTCCAGTAGCTCGGACACCCCACCATGGCCCAGCCCAGCAGCACTGGGCACACTCCCAGTCCTGGGCCCGGCCCACCAACTCCTGGGCAGCAGGGCCTGCCCCTGGCCATGGGGATTGGAATAGGTGGGGCCCCGACACTCCACCCTTCTGCCCCACTCTGATGCAACACGCACTGTTGCTGCCATATGCCGTCACTTGTGAGGTCCCGGGAGCAGCATGCGATGCAACACCCCTTCCCGCCCTCCGTGCTGCCACTTCTCATCAAGACCCCATGCTGCTTGTTACTCCCAGTTCACACTCTCATGCTATCTCTTCCCTGCAAGACCCCACTCTGCCCCACTCGCTCCTTTCCCCCTCTCCCTCATCGCTAGCCCTTGTTTACTGCTGCAGGTGCGGATGCAGATACAGGTAAAAGATGGCTAGCAGATCACAGGTTGATCCTGGCGGATGCGGATCCACATTTTTTATCTGTGAAGAGTTCTATCAGGAGGGCTCTGAGGAAGCTAAAGAACTCCCTGGCAGCATGGTTCCAGCGATCTGTATGGTGGAATCCACATCTTATTCAATTATGTGACAGAAGGCATTGCAAACCACCCTGATCCTTCCAGCTGAAGAATCCACAGGAAATTCATGGAGTTTCAACTTCCCAATGTGGGTTATTCCTGCCTACGTGACAACAGGGACCTATACTTCTAATTTTTTTGGACCTTTTTGCACAACTATTATGTCAAAAAGAGGAAGGGTGAAATCCTGGCCTCATTGAAGTCAATGAGAGTTTTGCTATTGATTTCAGTGGGGCCAGGATTTCAAACATCGGATTTAAACCAAGGTGCTGGTCCTGCAAGCACAATGGGAATCAACTGGCCATGTTCAGCCTTGAGGAAAAAGTATGATTGGAGACAAACTATGTATAAAAACATAACATGATCTAACAAAAACGAAAGAGGCCAATTATTCCCATTAATTAATGAGGCTAGTATAAGCATTAATGAGTTTATTCTGCAGCTGAGTAGGTTAAATAGTCAGGAAGTGGAACAAGCTGCCAAAGGTAGTTGAAGAATCACCATCATTTGAAATACACAAGGTTACACTAAACATCAATCTGCTATCTATATCTTAGGGTTTTCTATAGTATCCATCCTCATAGTATCTAAGACTTTGTATTGCTGGCTTTCTGAATTCCAGAGCAGAGAGGCTGGGTGGCTGTGTTCAGTCAGGGAAATGGTAACTTCAACAGTCATCATTTCTCTTGATTTGTTGTAACTAGGGGACTCTCCAGGTAGCATTGAGAGCTTCTACCTTTCTGTTTCAAAGGGAGACATTTTCCTCCAGGTTCTGAAATCTATAGGATGGAAGGCCTTCTTCAGGTTTTGGTATCTGTTAGCCCTCAGAAATGATTCAATACATCCATTCTCTCACCCCTGAGGGTCTGACTTAGCATAATCTTCCTTATATGTTCCTTCTCTGTGTCTGATAGGCAGCATCCTTGAGAAGATACCAAAGTGAGGATCAAGAATTGCTTTGGACTGTGGTATAGGCCCTAATTCCTAGAAGTACTGGATCAGTCCCAAGATTGTCCTCTCCATTTTCTCCTCTAGCAGGACCTTGTGACCCAGCATCCAGTTCATCACAAAGACCCTGGCCACCAATTTCTGTTGTCATGCCTTTTGAGCAAGCTTTCTCCTCCAGCTGAGTAGCATACTACATGTACAAAAAGCCATCTAGCTCTTCTGTATAACATCAAATCTGGTACAGGCGGGAAAAAAAAAGGTTAAATCCTAACTTTCTTGTCTTCAGGACCGTCTGGATAAAGGTCTTCATGCTGGCTTCCTGAGAGCTGAATCCTGCTCCAATTTAAGTAAATGGCAATATCTAATTGCCTTGAATATGAGCAGGACCAGGCCTGGAGGGTCTAAGCAGCAGATACCGGAGTTATAAGAAACAAGTGGAGGGTTGCTCTTGGGATTCACACACAAAAGCGGTCAGACTTTTTAGAGCAAGTGATAAACTAAAACTCAGACTCTGAATCTGCCATTTTTTAGCCATGTGGGACTTCAGTCTGGTTATAAATACCTTTACTAATGTTCCTTTCCAACCCTGGAGGAAGGTCTCAGATTCCTTTCTCTTAAAACTGCCTTTCTGGTGGCAATCTCAATCAAGAGCAATGGAAAGCTACAAGCTCTTTTGTAGAGGGAGCCTTACCTATAGAAAAGTAGCATTCTTCAGCCCACTAAGTTTCCCTCCCCACTTCCCCCCCCCCAGTACTGAGTCTGTATCTGTTCAGGTGTTGGAAAGGGCTACTTGCTGGGCAGGTGTAAAAACACAAAGAAAAATGGCAATCTTACCTGTTCTCTGAGTTCCTCTATGTCACTCCAGAGACATCGCTCCCTGTTTTGTTATATTGATTGAGGCTATTCTCATTTTTTTCTCCTGAACTATTTAACATAGTCTTAATAGATTTTTAAATAATGCCAACTAGCCCCTTTTATAGGGGAAGTCAAGGCATCTTTGCCACAAAAACTATTTTTTCCTTTTTCTATTTGGTAGGAGGGTTTATTGTATAGCATCTGTCAGGGGGATACTTGGAGAAACCAAATTAACATGTAAGAAATTACCAATTTGTGATACCCATGAAAAGAAAATCCTGACAGACAAGGATTGTACTCATTATGAAGCTATTCTCAGTCACAACAGTATTAGGAAAAAAGATATTAATAGCTGAGCTGACCTTTGAAGTTCATAATTCCTTTCTGTGAAGGACTACAGAATTTTGCACTAAATGTTTTATCAGATGCATATAGTAGAAAATGAAACTTTATAATACAAGTTATAATACATGCTGCTAGTCATTTTCATTGACCATTTGAGCAACATCAGAATATATAAATGTTCCCTATTATTTATAAAAATAGCATGATCTGGTCACATATTTATAGCAGGTGCAACATGAAAAGTAAAAAATTATTCATGAATAAACAAATATTTGAGATTTTAGTTTGTGAAAAGGCCCTAGTGTGCTCTTTTTGACTACTCATTTGAGAGAACAGAAATTCCCTCAAACTGTAATAAAAAAATAAGCTTTTTTTTTTTAAGTTGTCCTTAGAAGGGAATAGCTTTGTGGATACAAAACTGATACAGAAAACTATTAAGTAATGAACTTGATTCTAAATAAATAATTTCCATCTTGTATTCTGTGCCTTTTGAAAGACTGGGAAAGATCTGCAGTTGTTGTCTACTACCATTCCTTTCCTATTTGTTATATATTTCCCCCTATCTAGAGCTGAGTTTTTAAAACTACAATAGCAACAGAAATAAAACTTGATCTGACAAATGTAGGCTGCTATCCTGCAAACACTTATGCATGTGAATACCTGTACTCACATTGAGCTGTCCTACTATTTTCAGTGGGATTAGTAAATGTGGGTAAAGTTACTTGTGTGTGTTTGCAAGATCAGGCCAACTGGGTATTAGTGATGTTTTATTTGGTGTCCTGAATAACTATAGAATTAGAAAAGCAGATAACATTTCTTCCTTTCCAGATGCCTCAGGAAGTCCCAGTATCTTATTATTGGTTGATTTAATATAATTTTGAGATATCTCAATGTTTCATTGTGTAAAGGAATGTTGTTTTTTTAAATATTAGTACAAACATCAGAGTTTTATGTTAAGTCGTTCAGATTCCAGTTCATTATTTTTTCTGTAAATTTTCAAAATTGTTTTTAATTACTTCTGCTCTGTTTTCTACCTAAACAAATCCATTAGAATGTGAAACCTTGCCTCCAATCCCTGAATTGCAAGAAATATGGTTTTCAAAAAGACTATGGGAGCAATAGAATTTACTTCTTCCTTTATATTTTCTCCATGTGAGTGCTAAGGATTTTCCAGGAGAAACTCCCTGCAAAATAAAATATTTCCACTACAAAAGTTAATTTTTGTCTTTAAAAATTACACAAAATAATTAGGTGTTCTCTGAAGAGTTATTGTACCAAATTTAGAGACTACATTCAATCATTAAAGTGTGAAGCAGGGGATTTTAGTTTAAGTGAAGATCTAACTATAAAGTCACTTCCACTACCTCCATATTCTTGCTATCTTTCTTGCACTCACCCGAGGTATGAGAACATGTACATAAAATTAGTGCTGGCTGAAATTTTTCACCAAAACATTTTTACAACAAAAAAAGGTTTTTCATGGAAAATTTGTTTTGTTTGAAATTTTCATAAAAAAACCCTGAAAATCAGAATATTTTGGTTTTCAGTTTTAAAAAAGCCAAAAAAAGTTCAGTTTTTGATCTTTTAAAAAGGCGAGGGAAATGGGAAAAATGGAGAGAAGGGATGGGAAAATTAAAATCTAACATTTTTTAGTTTTCATTTTGTCAAAAGAATTTTAGTGAACATTTTTAAATGAAAAAAAATGGTGCTCTTCATTTGAAAATATTCATAGAAAAATCCTATCATTTTTCAATGAGCTCTACATACAGCCTAAGATACCAACATCTTAGTTTTCTCTGACATGTTTGCTTTACTGACTGTTGCTGTACTTAAGTCTCTTTCTTCAGTGGTTTCAGTTAAAGCAGAACCCATCCATGTGTATGAGCAGTTCAGTTTTTCCTTTCAACATGTACTACATTGTGCCTCTCCATTCACCCCCCTTCCAGATTGTTAATAAATATATTAAATAGCACTCATCCTACCACACATCCTTGGGGTAGCCCTATATTACCTTCCATAATAAAAATAAATGGACAATTTTCATCCTTTATTTTTAATCTCTTAACCAGTTTTTAAAGCAGGGGTCAGCAACCTTTCAGAAGCTGTGTGCTGAGTCTTCATTTATTCACTCTAATTTAAGGTTTCGCGTGCCAGTAATACATTTTAATGTTTTTAGAAGGTCTCTTTCTAAGTCTATAATACATAACTAAACTATTGTTGTATGTAAAGTAAATAAGGTTTTTAAAATGTTTAAGAAGCTTCATTTAAAATTAAATTAAAATGCAGAGCTCCCCAGACCAGTGGCCAGGATCCGGGCAGTGTGAGTGCCACTGAAAATCAGCTCGCATGCCGCCTTTGGCACGTGTGCCATAGGTTGCCTACCCCTGTTCTAAAGTATAAAAACTTTACCTCTCACAGTGACTATTCAGTTTCCTTGACGGCTTCTTGTGTGGGATTTTATCAAAGACTTTAAAAAAGCACAAATATATTAGATTTTATTTAGCCATTATTTTGTTGGCTCTGTCAAAGAATTCTAATAGGTTGGAGAAGAATGATGTTTTGGGAATATATATTATTTCCCCAGATTAACAACTTTCTAAAAGGTGAATACTCATTGAAGAGGAAACAAGCATAATGCTCTACAAAATTATAAAGGACACTGGTGTATGGGCCATTACTACATGTATTTGGTAATTTATTTAGTAGGCAATTTATAAGGACATATTTCCTTAGTGATAATGTTCCATGACCTAATGCAAGTAGATGCTTGCTAAGTGACAGACTTCAGGAATCTGCAACTCTCGTGTTTGCCTTGACCTTTAAGGCACTAGCCTCTTAACTCAATCTGCCATTTATATTCTTCTGCGGCTCATCTGTCTCTAAGTACAAATTAGCCACAACCCTGGAAAAACTGAGGCAGATAGTAGTGGTAGAGATCTTTTGTATTTTTCCAGATTAAAAGATACCTGACTGTGGAAAAACCTTTGTAGATTAGGTTTTGGGTTAATGATATTTTTTAAGCCAAAAAACAAAAGTCCTAATTGTATTTATTGATTCTTTTACATACCCATCCCCCCTCATTTCCTATTACAATACTGAATAATCACTTCTGTTTACGAATACACAGCACAGTGAAATATATCCATGTATTATCCCTTCTTGTGTACTAATGACATTACTCACAAGAAGTTGTGTTGTTATCCCATTGCCATCTAATCCAACTGACTTCACATGTCTCCTTGGAAGTGAATGGAAATATGTTATTAATAATTTTCTGGCTCTCAATCCCCATGTCATCTGGCAATGGAGGAAACTTCAAAAAAACTTTAATTTGGATAAGATCTGGAAAGTTGAGATGTTCATCTAAATCTTTTGAGCTTTTAACCTACCCTTCTAATATCCCATATGTCCTCAATTTCCCCAATCCAACAGTCCCCAGTAGGCTTCCATCACTCTCTTTTTATTCCTGATCCTTCAAAGGGAACTGGCATGGTTATGTGGGGAAGCAGCACAAAGATGAAACCCTAACACTTAGGAGTCTGATGGTTTGTAGAGAGAAAACTCCACAGTGCCAAAATAGCAGCATGAAGGGCCATTTGGGATTTAATGAATTCTGGTTATATAAAATAGTCACTGTGGCAAGATTTTTTGAACTCGGGTAGCTAAAGTTGGGCACTTAATCCATAATCAGGCATCTAAACACATGGTCTGTTTTCAGAGGTGCTGAGCACCTGCAGCTTCCAATGAAACCCCATGACTCTGTCAAAAGGCCAAAAGAACTAGCTCTAATTCCAGATGGGGCCTGAGCACTTCAGGGTTTGGGTTTTTTCCCTCTTTTTCACCTGCACAAGCAATTTTTCTCTTCTCTTTGGCAGTGGGAATTACAAGACTGATAAATTGTTATGGTTCCATGTTTGTGCTACTTCTCCATATAACATTGCCAATGGGCTTCAAACCTGCTCAGACTCCATGCCCACTCTGCCCTGGCCCTGTCTGAAACTGCCAATATGTATGGAAATTATTGTCAATAATTATGGCAAGTTTGGTACTTGACCGCTACAAATTGGATTGAGGGCCATCACATGCTTCTAGGGTGACCAGATAGAAAGTGAAACTTTCAGGACAGGGTGGGAGGTAATAGATGCCTATATAAGACAAAGCCCTGAATATCAGGACTGTCCCATCTGGTCACTCTACATGCTTCACATAGGCCAATCATTAGTTACGGTTTTCAGTCACTACTGATGTGTTCTAGATTCAAACTACTGACACAGAGATAAACAGATTTCTATCCACATTAAATAATTTCCTGAGCCATCCAGTGTCCACAACATTTTAAAACACAGAAAGTAGACTAGCCTCCTCTGTGTTTTCCTTCCAGTTTTTGCCATCCATTTCTGAGCCTATGTCTTGGTTACCTAGGGGACCAGAGTAGAAGTGAGCTTTATTAGATGAGAGTTCACTGTTGTCAGAGCTGATGGCAGAGTTTTGAGTGGTGGCCTTTATAAAGATTGAAAAGTTACTTTATTGTTATTTCTAAAAAGGATTAAAGGTGGCTATTTTCAAGGAGTTGGTGGTAGAAGAGTGCTTTTTCGAGTACAGGAAAAGAGAAGCAGTTTTGAAGAAGCAGTTTGAATTGGGACAGTGAATGAGTGCTTAAAAGGTCACTAAAATACTTCTGATTACTCTGGGAAATAGTTGTTGTATTATGCCCAGAAGTGTTGATTTAAGTGTATTTATACCAATAAGGAAAAAATCCAACATGTATACTGCATATGTGGTTATGAGATCATTGGAATAATCTCCTTTATTTCTGCAACCATGTGACAAATGATAAAGATGAGACATGATACATGCATGAAGGTTTTATTGGGATGAGTTTGGGTGTTTGCATTATTTATGAGTTATTAACAACAGTTGTTTATGTTAACACCTACAATGTGCCAAGCAATTTCCAGACCGTCAAGAAGCAACAGTCCTGGCTCTCCTAGTTATCCAAAATGAGTTACAATACACCACACATCATATATGTTGCTTTATCACATTTTAGAGAAGTTTATGTATTTTAGAGTTTTATAAATTTTTATACTCATTTTCATTTTTCCTGCCTGGATGATAGGTTAGTTATTGAGTATAATAATTAAATAATAAATTACTGACCTAGAAACCTGGAAATTGCCATGCTGGATCAGGTCATGGTCAGATCAGGTCATGATCAATCTAGTCTAGTATCCTGTCTCTAACAGTTGCCAGCACCAGTTGCTTCAAAGAAAGGTGTAATAAACCCCACACTAGGTAGATGTGGGATCATTTGTCCCACAGGGAAGTGTCATCCTAAACTCTAGGAGTTAGAGGTTGGCTTAAAACCTGAATTAAGTTTTTTTTTTTTTTTTAGCATAAATTGTTATAAGTCTGGAAGATATTATTCCTATAAATATCTGACCTAGGATTGCCAATTTTGTAATATTTAAAAAACAGATATTCTAGCAGGAGTGCCAGAACCTGCCCCACACCATTACTTCCCCTGAGGTCCCACCCCTACCCCACACCTTACCTCCAAGGCCCTGCCTCTACCCCACTTCTTCCCCCCAAAGCCTGTGCCCTCATCACTCACTGTTTTTCCCCGTTGGGAGGGTCTTGCCTGCAGAGCTGGGGCTGGGAGCTGCAGCCACCTGATGCAGGTAGAAGATGGCCCTGGCTGAGTAGGGGCTGGCGCAGGTGATGTCCTGGCGCCTCCCCATCTCCCCTGCTCGTAGTAACCAGATTTTGATGTCCGGTCAGTAGATCTGTCCCCTTTTTGTCAGGTCCCCTTTTTGACTGGACTTTCCGGTCAAAAACCAGACACTTGGCCACCCTAATCTGACCCCTTTTTGAATCTTGCCGAGTTCTTAACCTCAATGACTTCCTATGGCAATAAGTTTCACAGCCTAATTATGGACTGTTTGAAAAACTATTTCCTTTTATCAGTTTTGAATTTGCCATCCTTCAGTTTCACTGGTTTTGTATTATGAGCTGGGGAGAACAGAAGTACCTACATAACACTTCTCTTCTGAAAGACAGGAAAAACACTATTATCCCATTTCACAGTGGGGGAAAACTGGTACAGAGAGGGAAAGGGGCTTGTTCAGTGTCACACAGAGAGTTAATGGCAGAGCCAGGAGTAGAATCCAGTTCTGTTGGCTGCATGTCTTATGCCTATGTCACTAGACCACTCTGATTCCTCACTTTTGGAACCAGGAAAACCCCAAAAAGGATCAAAAAGTAGCTTTTCTATATATCAGCATGTTTTCATTTTAAGGGCTATCTCACAAACCAACAGGGCTAGATAAGGTTTTCCATGTCACAGAACAGTCTGGAATCTCAGCTGTCCGACAGGGTAAATTGGATATTTCTAGTTACGTTGAGTTATGAAACCATGATGTTTAAAACTGGTCTAGTAGTATATCTTGCCAATCATGTACTAGAGTAATTTTAAATTCTTACTTTTTACCTGATCCATATTTGGCGAGGGCTGGAGAAACTGCTCAGATCCAGAACATTAGGCATAAGTTCCAGGAGAGTTGGATAAGTGTGCAGAGGACAAGTCAAGTAGAGCTAGGTAAGGTAGTGGTGTGAAATACATGCAGTTTAGCATATAGCTGTGCAGGCGATGATAAATGAAAACAAAAATTCATCAGATGGACATCATCACACAGCAAGCAGAGTTTTTGAATTCCTGCTTTTTACCTGGGAAAAGAAGGAAGCAGGTTCTTTTTACAAATAAAGGAAAAGACAGCTGTTGGAAAGCAGCTCAGGGATTTGGAATATTAACAGTAGTCCTATTCAAGAAAGCATCCTTCTTCAGGAAGGATACATAAGCACATACTTAACTGTAATGAACATGCACTTGGGACTTTAGCATACACTTAAGCATGCGCTGATGTACTTTCCTGAATCTGGACTTATGGGGAAAAGTGAGGGCTGGAGCATTCAGAGTGCTGAGTGCAAATACGCAGGACTGCACAGTGCAATAGTGTAACCTCTGCAGAGCACCTCCACCTCACTGTCGCCTGGGGAGAAGATTAATGATCCCCTCCTCTCTTATACATCTGGCCAGAACCCAAACTGACTACTTAGCCTGGCCCACCTGGATTCTGAATTTTGCCCTACATGTCCATTTCTGTTTGCATGCTGAAGTGTGTAATAAAATACTTAGAAACAAGCTGACTATTAAAGCGATGCAATCTGCAAAGGATTGGATTCATAGAGTTTCAAATTTTAATTGGTACAAAGAGAAATTAAATATATATAAAGCAGCAACTCCTTGCACAAAAAAGTGAGTGCTTATGAACAGCTGGAATTTGCATACAACCTTTCAAAATAGAAAGTGTTCCAGAAACCACTTTTGCTCTGAAACAGGCAACATATGGTGGCAGAGAATAGAACCCATTAGTCTATATTTAGTCCTATGACAGGTGCACAGACAAATGTTTAGATGAGAGGGGACTGCTCTTTGGTGCTACTGTGTCAAAATTGTCCTGAAATATATATTTTTCCAGGGGTGAAAGGGTTGTGCATTTACCTTTTTGTGCTACTGAAAATTTGTTTTTGTAACTGAGAAAATGTAATCCTCATCCCTTCCCCATAAAGCAGTCAGTTCACAGTCCAGGAATAATTAACAGTGTATTGAGAGAACTCCTGGAAGAAATACTATACATCAAGTTGTGGTAATCCCTTATCTGCCCTGAAAATACTGTGAGAGTCCTTATTTCATAACACTGAAGTATACAGGCCCTGACTGTGATCCTACAGAAGTACATGCAAAACTGATATTTTTTCAAAGCTGTATAAGGACTTTTGGGATTCTCGTGTTTGTAAGAATAGGCTTTTAGAAGCTGGAAGTAGTTAGACACAAAAATTAGTTTTTGAATTAATTAGCACAGCTGCAGTGGGTCACTGTAGACAATTGTCATTGTGTAAACAAATGAAATAAAAGGGAAGAAGTGGACATGAGCCCAATTCTGCAAGGCATGCCTTACTGAGGCAAAAGGTTTACTGATGCCAATTCCATTTTGCGTCAATAAAAAGTGGAGGATCAAACTTCTACCACACATACTGACTACCACTATCAGCTAAACAGGAATGAGAAACAGAACTATTTTTTCCTGAGAAAAATCAGCAGCAATATTGCCAACCTCCAGCATTGCAAAATACGGTCAGTTCTCAAGAATCATGAGATCTGTTAAAGAATGATCAGATTTTATAAAATAAGTGTTCAGTTCTTTTTATTTGGCTTCTGAGCCTTTCAGGTGCACTTAGGTCACATTTCCCAGATTTTCTCTGCAACCACAAAAGTTAGTAATTTAGTTTTTTATTAAATGAAAGCTCAGAGTCATGTAAACACATGAATTCAAAAGCTATTGCTTTGAGAAAAATACTAAATGTAGAAAAACTCACAATAAAAAAAATTAAAAAACCCCTCACAATTTAGCAACACTACAGTAGTCAGTATTCTAGCACCTGTATATGCAGCCAAGCCACTACTAATTGTAGTGCTCTTTAGCCTCGAGTCTGAAGCCCTTACTCTCAAAAGTATGCCTTACACATGAGTATTCCTGTTGAGTTCACTGGGGATCCTCAGCTGAGGACCCAGTACTGAAAAGTGGTAAGCACCTCTATTGAATCCAATGGGAGCGAAGGGACCACTCATCACCTCACAGAATCAGGCCCTACACAGAGTGTGGCCCAGATCATCTGCTGCCCTGCACCCACTTAGCTCAGAACAGGGAAGTGGGGAGGGGAGAAGAGTGGTATTAAGACACTGTTTTGCCTTTTCTGGTCTTGAAACTCACTGGGCACTGGTGCAGTCTCCAGTAGAATTACCTCAAGGGACATTCCAGCAGTCTGCAGTTGCTAGGGCACAAAGATGCCCTGGCCACAACTCCTTTGAGTTGGGTTGAGTGGAGAAGTGCCTGAATGTTTACTCCCACAAGGGACAATTTAGGTTATATACTTAGACTGTAAGCTCTTTGGGACAGAGACTGTCTTTTCTTTATGTGTGAGTACAATGCCTACCATATTGGGACCTCAGTTGTGGTTGGGGCTTCTAGGATGTAATACAAAACATTGGAAGTAGAGCGTATACCCACTGGCTTTCCACTAGTAGGGTGGCTCACAACAGCTGGTGTGGGCACCACAATCTTGTCCCACTAGTTTGTACAAAGGCTGCAGTATCAAACTGTCACAAGGTGCTCTACTCACCTCTGCGTGACATCTCCTTCCAGCAATTCTAGGGATCAGCTCTGCTTGGTTCAGTGCCTCCTTTCTCCTCTTCTACCTTTGCAGCTCTTCTCTTGCTCACAGAGCTTTAGCGTGACTGCTTCGTGACTCAGCCCTCTGGCCAGCTCACACTGATTCCCCTTCCAGAGAACTCTCCACAAGCAGTGTCAGGCAGTCCTCAGGCCCACTGCACTGACTATGTCACTCCCACAACAACTCAGGCAGTCTTTCCATTCATTGCCCCATGCAATACTACTCTGCAGTGGACAGTAGGGGAACCCAGGCCCACTCTCTACTCTGGAGGGTTAAGAACTGTGACTTCATCAACTTTACTACTCTCCCCCTGGACTACTTCTCCAAGCTTTTCATTCTTCAGCCTCCCTATCAGACTTCAGGTAGAGATACTACAAACTGCCTCCTACATTGCTGCCAGCCTCTTGGCTTTATGGAAGCCCTGCTTGTTTCCTCACAGGTGAGTGTCCTCCAAACTAATGCCCAGTATTTTTCTGAGTGGAGCCTAAAGAAATGGAGCAATTTGTAGTCTTCAGAAAAATTCTAGAAAGACAAACTATGGGAAACTTAAGCTTTTGACATTTATTTGCAAAATACAGTATTAGTGTGGTAATGTAATCACACACACTTTAAACAGAAATAACTAACTACTTCTTGGGCATGAAAATGTTCTCTTGGGTTCCCTGTTTGAAAGAAAATGTTTTTATAAATTGCATTAAAATAAACTATTTCTAAATCACAGATTCCTTATGTTAGTAAGTACTTTAATTATTCACCTAAAGAATATGTGGCAAAAGCTGAAGATTCATTTGACTTTTAACATTGAAAAGAAGAATTTTGGAATTACATGATATCAATAAAAATTAATCTAGTACAATCTGACAAAAAATGAAGAGCCCAGTCCTTCACCATGAGCTGCATAGAGTCCCAATAAGTCAGTGAGGTTCCTCATTAGGTGTAACAGTTTTGCTTCCACATCAAATACAGGATCAGAACCACTACTGATTATTTTTGTATGTAGTTGTAGGCTCCTGGCATATCTCCCTGGTCCATTAAGGACTCAATGCCATGACCAAAAAGTCTTTTATGCCCTTCCTCCAGGGTACAATTTTATTCTTTAAACATAAAACTTAGGCAAAACATCAAAACAAAAATAGTTCATCTGCCCACCATGGGCTACCAGAGATTTTTTTCCCTTGCCTCTCTCACACACCCTTCCCATCAAACTGCCTATTTCAGGACCTACCATGAGAGCTCGAGCTCATCCTCTTCCTCCAGCTCCTTACTCAACTGAGTCACTTGCTGGCTTTTGTAATCAATTGATCCCTTCCCAGCTGGGTCTGATAAATGAACAGAGCTGGCTGGCCTCAGGCTCAGTGTTCCTTAAAGAGGCAGACCATCCAGTTACAGCACAATTAAATCATATGCTGGTTCTACCTTTCCATATGTCCCCCATTCCATATGGGGATAGAACTATATGCAATAATACAGACATTTGTGTAATAATTCATGCTGTGATCCCAGTTTATTCTGTTATATCAAGAAGAGACTAGGGAGGAAATGATCCATAATACAAATATTTAACAGTGGGCAGGATACATATCAATCAGTATTGACAAGTGCGGTGCGGTGTGGTGTCACAAATGGCCATTTTCAGTCAGATGTGAAAAAGAAAGGGAAAAACAGAGGAAATATCCAACACTAATGAATAACTGCATTTAGAAATATTCCAAGTTACTAACTCATTGTACTGAAATACTTTTTACGGAGATCAGAGTTCAGTCTGAAATTTCTAATAATATCATCTGTACCAAAATATTGTTGGTCAGATACATTTAATCTTTTCCAGTAATTTCTTCACATACTTGATATACCAGGGAATGAATTATTTGCTCTTGTGGAGAACTCTATACTTTAGAGAGAATCAGATGCACTGCTTCAAATATTTCCTTGTAAGGTTGGATTTGACTGGGATCAGGTTGCATCTCATGGGCCACAAACATTGAGGAATTTAAATTCTGTTATCTTTCTATAACACATCTTTGCACTGGCAAGATGCTTGCTAAATCTGGTCTTTATCTCACACATTTAAACTGGCAATCACAGTTTCTGCATTGGACAAATGTGTATTTCTCCAGGAAAGCAACCTGTAGGTCAACTTCACATACGCTGGATCTTCTGTCACATTGAAATACAGAGTCTCTGGCTGCTATGTCAGCAGTCATGACTGATTTTTCTCCCTCTTTGCTTTTTAGAAAACCAAGTCTCCTTGTACAGATGCTCCCTGACCTACGGAAGCGTTCCATTCCGGAACACCTTGCATAACTTGAATTTTGCATAAGTCGGAAATGTATCTCCGACCATTACACAAAATAAAAAACAAACAAACAAAAAACCCCTCCTATTTCTAGCTTACGGAACTTTTTCCGTAAACTCAGATTTGCATATGTCGGGTTTATGTAACTTGGGGAGCATCTGTAAATGATAGCGATACTTTGTTTTCAAGCATGGCCAGTTAGGTAGAGCTCAGCAAACTTATCTTCACATTGAATAATCTTGTCCTCCAAGTTTTTGATTCTAGCCTTGATGTTTGCTCTGTTTACCAACCTGTCTAGGTTAGCATCCATGCTTGCAATAGAAGACTGGATTCCACCTGGGTTTTATTTGGGTGAGCTATTCTATTTATTCTTCTTCATATTATTAATATTTGTATTGTCGTAACACCTGAAGGCCGCACATGGAATGGGGGTCCCATTGTGTACATAAGAGGACACATTCTTTTCCCCAAAGAAGATTTTGCTAGCATCAGGTTGTCTTACATGCACTCTGAGTCTTTGCTGTACTGATAAACATGGTACTTTATATGCTTCTTACTAGTTAAAAGCTTTTTATGACTTTCCCCATTAGTCTCCTTTATTGATATTACTGCAACTAAAATACATATTGGATCTTCAGCAAGATTCTTAAATAAGGTATAGAAACTAGTAACTAGTATTTCTTTACACAATGCACAGTCAACCTGTGGAACTCCTTGCCAGAAGATGTGAAGGCCAAGACCATAACAGAGTTAAAAAAAGAACTAGATAAATTCATGGAGGATAGATCCATCAATGGCTATTAGCCAGGATGGGCAGGAATGGTACCCCAAGCTTCTATTTGCCAGAAGCTGGGAATGGGTGACAGGGGATGGATCACTTGATGATTACTTGTTCTGTTCATTCCCTCTGGGCCACCTGGCACTGTCCACTGTCAGAAGACAGGATTCTGGGCTAGATGGACCTTTGGTCTGATCCAGTAGGGCCATTCTTATGTTCTTAACTGGGCTTGATCCACAGCCCATTGAGGGCTACTTCCATTGTTTTCAGTGGGCTATGGATCAGGCCCATTGGACATAGCTTTCTAAGGCCATGCTTGGTTGTTTTTTAAAAGCATCCTCCACCCAGATTTGTTATTTGAATGGTTTGCAATTAGTGTAACAAAACAAATTAACTGTATGGAAGTGGGGATTTTCTTAGTGTTATTGCTAATACATTTACTTAACTGTGCCTCACAAAAATGTAGTGGTTCTTTTCCTGAAATCAGAGTAATTGGAAGGCACACACATTGCCAGTGGGCTACATGGGATGGAAAAAAGTAGACTAGTGTTAAACTTATGTTAAGTTCTTACATGGTTTCTGAATCTGAACAAATCCTGAAAGTTACTGGAAATGAGCATTAACAGGAGGCACCTATTTTGTACTGGTTCTTTATTGCAGTTGCTGTGCTGCTGCAGTCCCTTAACACTCCACTGACATCAGTGTCATACCCAATTTCTGCTTTGACTTACATTGTGGAAAATAAGCAGAAATGTCCTGTACCAGTGTTTAGCATTCAAAAATAAGAATGGTTAAAAGTTGGCATAATGAATAAAAGATAATTTTTCGCCTGGTTCCCTTGTATTATAATGTCATGTCATTTTTTGGTATTTTAAGGAGTTTTACTACCATGCAGTGGTCATCCAAGGTTTTCCTTACCACCTTGTCAATATGCCTAAACTCTGACCTAGAGGACCCTCTTGAGTGCTGAGAGATTGGTGCAGTGTCCATGGCTCATTCAGGGCCTTTCAGCTAGGACTGATAAAATGAGTGCCAATGAATGCCACTTGTGATGGCAATTTTGGGAGATGTGAGCACATGTCTATTAGGAACTGGAATGAGACTATTCACTCACATTGGTTATTAATGTATGCAGTGTAGCTGTAGCTGTGTCAGTCCCAGAATATTAGAGATACAAGGGGGATGAGATAATATCTTTTATTTGACCAACTTCTGTTGGTGAGAGAGAGAAACTTTTGACCTAAACAGAGCTCTTCATGTCTGGGAAAGGTATTCTGAATGTCACAGCTAAATGCAAGGAGGAACAGATTGTTTAGCTTAAGTAGTTAGCACATATTCTCAGGCTATGGCTACACTGGCACTTTACAGCACTGCAACTTTCTCACTCAGGGGTGTGAAAAAACACCCCCCTGAGCTCAGCAAGTTACAGCTCTGTAAAGCGCCAGTGTAAATAGTGCCCCAGCACTGGGACCTGTGCTCCCAGCACTGTAAGCTAATTCCCTCGTGGAGATGGAGTACCTGCCATGCTGGGAGAGCGATCACACTCGCACTTCAAAGTGCTGCTGTGGAAGCGCTCTCGCCACGGCCTAAGGGACCATTCTAAGTACAGTGGCACATTAACACCTCTGCAGTCATAGGACAAAAATGGGGGGGGGGTTATGGGTTACAGATTGTTGTCATAATCAGCTTTAACAATAGAACCTTACAAACATACACAAGAAACCCATGGATTACCAAACCTACCTTCATAGATCCAGTAACCACCCCAAACACACTGAGAAATTTGTTATCTATAGCCAGGGACTCAGATACCACAGAATGTGCTCCGAGAAGAAAGTTCAGGATATACATGGTACCACACTTAAAACCACCTTCGCCAAACAAGGGCACTGCACCAGAGAAGCAAAGCATCATGGAATGACCCATCCAAATACCCCAAGAGAACCTTCTTCAATACAGAAGTAAAATCCCCTCCTGCACACCCCTAGTTGTCACTGGAACTCATATGGGGTATCATCAAACAGCTATAACCCATACTCAATGGGGACCCCATCCTGAAAGAAGTCTTTCCCGAACTCCCACTTCTGACATTCAAACAACTCCCCAACCTCTTCAAGCTCATCATCAGAAGCAAACTTCCCACAGACCAGGACACACCAACTCAAAGCAACACCAGACCCTGACAAAACAATGGACGCAAAACCTGCAGACATATCTCCACTGCTACAATGATCAAAACCCCACACAACACACCTTTGAGGATCCATGGATCCTACACGTGCCTATCACAACATGTGGTATACTTCATCCAATGTAATAAATGTCCTAATAACAACTATGTGGGTGAAACCAGACAATCACTACGGTCTCGAAGAAACTCACACAGGAAAATAATAAAAGACAAAAATACCCTATCACCTGTGGGTGAACACTTTGCACAAAGTGATCACTCTATATCTGACCTATCAGTCCTCATCTTCAAAGGAGACCTACAAAACACTTTCAAAAGATGAGCCTGGGACCTTAAATTCATAACTCTGCTAGCACTAAAAATCATGGACTGAACAGAGACATTGGCTTTATGGTTTATCACAACAATCTGTGCCCACTAACCCTCTCTTTTTGTCCTATGATTGCATAGGTGTTAATGGGCCACTGTACCTTGAATGATCCCTTAGAATATGTGCTATCTGTCCCTTCTTACATTTAGCTGTGATGCTCTGAGGACCTTTCCCAGACCTGAAGAAGAGCTCTGTGTGGCTTGAAAGCTTGACTCTCTCACCAACAGAAGTTGGTCCAATAAAAGATATTACCTCACCTAGCTGGTTATTAATGACTATCAGATGTAACAACTATCTTGAGATGTACTTGAATATAGAACCTAGAGATGAAAGGCTCTAGTATCAGGATCTCTTAACTAATCCCCCGAGCCATCTCATTTCAGCATTTGTTAAGGTGTGGAACTGCATTTTTTTTTTTGGAAAAAATTGCTGTTTGGAAAGTAGTAATTGCACATGGATGGGAGATGCACTTTAGGAAAACAGCACATCTTTCTTGGACATTTTCTATATGATTCTGTGGCATCTATGTGATCACAACATATGCAGCAGCTATTTAATTTGTTATGTTTTTTATGCACTGGTTTGTTAAGAAAAGACTGTGATTTGTGATTATGAAGGCAAGTTATTAACCAATGAATAGCATTACAGTGCGTAATTTTGGTCTACTATATAATAGTCACTGCGTCTTATGGGAGAAAGACAACAACCTTCACGTGGTGCTTCTGTTAAATGCTGGTGTTTTTTGTGCTCTGCGTTTTGTGCAAATACACCAACGTACCAATGCCGTCAGTTGGCCACTGGATGTTGTTTTACCAAACTCCCAGTGAATGTAGCAACAATTATACTTTCTCAAACTGCCTTTTCCAGGACCAAAACAGAACAATTGGGCCAGTCCTCCGAATATACCAACTTAATGTAGAAAGGATGTCCAGGAAAAAAGCAAATTACCTCTCGAGGACCCTCAAAGACCATCACATTGACATTGTGGCCCTCCAAGAAACACAGATGAAAGAAGAAGATAAAGCTGCCAAACACAAAATCTATGGCTATACCAAAATTGCTGCTGTTAACCATCCAAAACAAGGGCTATCAGTGTACATGCTAAATGAATTAGAGGATATGGAAGTTTTGGAAGAATCATCGACCAAAGGAAGAGAGATCAAAATAGAATTACGGACATCATTATAGTAAACATATACAAGCCACCTAACATCATGTGGCCTGATCCCATCTTCCCTTCCCTTCCTCATCTGGCCATCTACATAGGTGACTTTAACAGCCATCACGAAGACTGGGGATACTGCTCAAATGACACAGCCGGGGAGCAGATCACAGAATGGGCCTCCCTAGAAGACCTCCAACTGCTCTATGATCCAGAGCAATCTGGATCTTTTTGGTCTGTGAGGTGGACAATGGATCAGAACCCTGACCTGTGTTTTGTGACCGTAATAGTGCAGGTGTCCCACTGGCCACAACAAGAACCATCTGGAGTCACTTCCCGCATAGCCATCACCTAATCATCCTCCAGATTGGCCTGGAAGTGCCTCTTCTGCAGTCAGTGCCAAAGCCGTGTTGGAATTTCCACAAGGCTGCCTGGCCCACCTACACTTCAGAAACAGAATCTCGGATCCCACAGCTCGAACCAATACCTAGAAACTTTGGTCATTCTACAAACATCCTAACTGCTAAGAAGTACATCCCACGTGGTCACCGCAAGGTTTTACCCCTTGCTGGACAAAAGAATCCGAGTCTCTCCTGAGGGAATATGAAAAGAGCAGCTACCCAGATAAAGCCACTGCGCTGCTTGTGTCCTTGAATTCGGCACACCTGGAAAGGTAGAAAGAGACTGCTGAAAGCCAAGCTGTAAGGCATGGGCTCTTTTGTGGCAACTTGGAGGATTCCAGCCAGTAACGCAATGCTCAGCAAAGGTGACAGCAAATGCTGTTTCTTCTCATCTTATTTCTAACAGCAAGATGCCAACAGACAAGATTACATGCCAGGAGGTCCAGCAGGAACTCCGCAGAAACCTTCAACAATGCCTGGAGGAATCCCCACTCTCTTCCTCATATTCTGTCGAGGAGATCAACATTGTGCTGTTGGAAACCAAAAGCCGGAAAGCTGCAGGGGTTGATGGCATTGCTCCAGAGTTTCTCAAGAATCTGGGGAGACAGGGACGGGAATGGCTGGCAGTACTTTTTACTTCCGTACATAGAACCAAAGGGCCAACAAGCTGGTGACAGGCAACAATGGTTGCCCTACCGAAGCCTGGGAAACCCCCAGAGGATGCAGCCAGCTACCACCATCTCTCTCCTCTCAACCATCAGCAAGCTCATGGAACAGGTGCTTCTTCACCGTCTGTCTGATATTATTTAAGACATCCTCCCAGTGGAGTAGGAAGGATTTCACCCAAAGAGGAACTGCTTAAACAAAGTAGCTTCACTTACTAGCCACAATGAGGCAGGATTCCAACATAAGTTGAAGACAGGAATCGCCCTTGTTGATCTGTCTCGGCATACAACACTGTCTGGATACTGGGCCTCCTCCTCAAGGTCTCCCGCGTCATTCACTGCCAGCAAATGATCCGCCTCTTGGCGGCAATGACTGGGGACCGCTGCTTTAAGGTAATTAATGGCCAGATCAGTAGACCAAGAACTCTTAACTTGGGCATCCCTCAGGGCTCTGTCCTGGCCCCAATATTTTTTCATCTATACACTGCGATATACCAGTGACAGAGTCAATTCATGTATGCGGATGATATTGCCCTAGCTGTTCAATATACAAACCTTCATACCATCAGCTGCATCCTAACCCGAGATCTTAGCACAATGGCTGATTATTTCCAATGCTGGAAACTTAGGCTTAATCCAACCCCCCCGCCCCATGGTAACTGCTTTCCATCTGAACAATAAAATGGCTAATACTAAACTTGATGTGCAGTTCTGTCATGAGAGCGTCAGCCATGAAATTAATCCAAAGTATCTTGGCGTTACACTGGACCGGAGTTTGATCTTTCGACAACACCTTGAGAACACCCGTGATAAGGTCAGGTCTCGTGTCACGCTTCTCAGAAAATTGGCTGGAACATCATGGGGCTCCAGTCCACAGACCTTACGAACCACAACAATTGCCGTGGTATATTCTGCAGCTGAATATTGTGGACCAGTGTGGTCTCACAGCAGTCACACTAAACTCCTTGACACTCAGCTCAATAATGGTATGTGCATAGTGTCGAGGATACTCAAATCTACTCCAGATGACTGGCTCTCAGTCCTATCGCACATCCAGCCTTCACATATTAGAAGAGCTGCTCAGACATCTCGCTTTCATAATCATGTCAATGCAAATATGAGGATCCCACCGCACCGTGACCTGCAGAACCCACCAAAAATGAGATTAAAATCCCACAACCTTCTACGGAACCGTATTAAGATCCTTACACCTAACTTTGATGTTGAGGCTCAATGGAACACTTCAACCACTCAAAACAAACAGCTCATTGTTGATCCTGTTGAGGAATCACCGGTTTTTCATTTATGTCAGAAAGACTGGTGCAGATTGAATTGCATCAGGACATCTCATGAGAGATGTGGACAAACCCTCTTTAAATGGAAAATGAGGCAAACACCTGTATGTGACTGTGGTCACCATGCACAAACGATAGAGCACATCATATCTGAATGTCTCCTTTGTTCTTTTGCCGGAGGCCTGAAGGATATTCACCAGCTCATTGCTGCAGCAATGTTCTGGCTATCAAACTTAGATATAAATTTGTAGTCGTTGCTACCTACCCAAGCCATACGAAAGAAGAAGAAGACTGCTTCTTATATATGAACCTTGAAAGTCAGTGTTGGAAAAAGGACATGAGAAACACTAACGATTTAAAAAACAGGAAGACCAACGCCATCTTAATTAAATAATAGTTCACAGAAGAGTAAATATCCACAACCCACGCAAACCTTCTTCATTAAAAATTAAGACAATAATATACAATCACCCTTTTCTATACAACTGTAATCTTTCTCTAGCATTAACATCCTGTACCAACAACATTTTTTGACCCTAAAACCAAATTCCTCTCAATCCATGTCCATACACAGACACCAGTTATGCAAATTATAAATAGACCTGCTGCTCCAAACTGTTTATCTATGGAGAGGAAAATTCTCCAGAGCAGTCTGCACTCAGGAAGGTCACACAGAGAACAATCTTTACAAGAAAGCTTTCTTACAACTAAACTGGATCTTAATTTTCATGGCCAGCAAACAAGGATAATATTACACTAGATATTTTTAAAGCATTTCTATATTACACACTGCTTGCATCTCCACAGCATTGTCTTCTTTCCAAACACTGCTATAAGCCAGTAAAGAATCTATCTAACCCTCATCAAAGTCAAGGAGTTTTCATTAATAGGAATTGAATTAGGCCTTACCTGCACAACAGTTAGGCCCATTTATGGCCAGATCCAAAGCTTATTTATTTAAATGGAAAGATTCCCATTTACTTCAATGGATTTTGAATCAAGACCTGCTTCCACAGTGCTTTTAGCTATTTATCAGTTCTATTTATCTAAAGGAACAGTGCCTGATTCTCTGTTGCCTTGGATCCTTTGTAGTCATTTCCATCTGTGCAAATGACCACCATTCTAATTTTCTTTCACTGTGCACAGTAGTTAATGATTCTACAAAATTCAAGGCAGTGGAGAATCAGGTCAAAATACACACCAGTAGTACAGTAAAGTGTCTGTTTATAGCAACAATGGGAAGCATGCAAAAACAGAAGTCACAAAAATATCAGGTTACAGAAGTTCCCCAACTTATGCAAGCGTTCCTTTCTGGAATGCCTTGCATAAGTCGAATTTTGCGTAAGTCAGGAGCAATTATGCAGGAAAAAAAGCTTACGGAATTTACGGAACTTTTTCCATAAATCTAGATTTCTGTAAGTTGGGTTTGCGTAACCCGGGGAACGTCTGTATTAGAGACTTTATTCAGACAAGTGTTTTGCTAGATTAACTTGATTGTTCAGTATTCAAGGTTATTCAACAGCTAGTAAATTACTGTTAATAAATGAAATCCTAATGGTTTTGAATTCTTGACATTAGACCCAACTAATTTCTAGGCAATTTTATTTCTCTCTTCATTTTTATGTACCACAAACTGGGGGTTACTCAACTATTCAGAAATAAATCTCTTAAGTAAAAAATATCCAAATAAAAAAGTATTCACTCTACACTACACTCATGACTACTGTGCTGTGTTCTTGTTGTCACACTTATTGAAATACAGCTCAAAAGTGCTCATTGTAGTTCAGTAGTCAAATGCTGTAAGTAAGCTTTTGCATGTGTTGTATGTAGGAAACAAAACTTTTAAACATATGGCATTGTATTGGCATCTCTCCACATGAATCTTAAGCCCCCCTGAGATTACAAGAATTTTTAATAGCCTATATGTACTTGGTTATATAACTGTCAATCACTCCATTGAACTTGCTTGGACGTACTGTGTCTAAGGCCTTGTCTACACTACCAGGGTAAGTTGACATAAGTTACGCTACTCCAGCTACGGGAATAACATAGCTGAAGTCAACATAGCTTCAGTTGATTTACTGTGGTATCTACACCACACTGCGTTGATGGGAGACGCTCTCCCGTTGATTTACCTGACTCTTCTCATTCTGGCGGAGTATCAGAGTTGACCAGAGAGTGCTCTGCAGTTGATTTAGTGGGTCTTCACAAGACCCGCTAAATTGACCCCCGCTGCATCAATCGCAGCAGCATCGATTCCTGGTAAGTGTAGATATGGCCTAACCTTGCAGCTCAAGTGGAGTAACCACCTTCTTTGCAATCTCCACACAGTGTTTACAGAACAGACCTCTAGAAAGGAGGCATTCTAGTCAGAGTTTTCCACTCCAAATTCACATCTTGATGAAAATAAAACTGTACTTTTTTATTTTACAACTTCTATGTCTTACCCAGGAAATCCCAGATTACCCTTACTCAGAAGATTCCTGATTTTTGTTGTTGTCACAGATTATTTTCTACCCAGACATAACTATTTCTATTTATTTCAAGTATTATGTTTTCTTGACTATTCTATCAAAGATTTTTCAGTGTGTGAGGTTGAGAGGTCTGTGTTATATTTTAGAGCCCACACACCCCTTCCTACAGACAACAAACTCATGAATGCACTCAGCAGGGTTACTAAGGAAACCAGAAACTATGGCAACCCAGACTCACAGCAGTCTTATTTATCCAAGGAAAGGGAAAGGAAAATTCAAGCAAAGCAACTACAATCTGACTGGAGATTCTGATGTTTCCCTTTCCCTTTGGCTGCAGCAGAGTCTTTTGCCTTTCAGTGTCACTGAGATTAGAATCTGGCCCATAATAGGAAAACTTGTTTTCATCTGCTGACTCTGAGGAAGGAGGTGTTACAATTAGAACACTCAGCTCGGAGCTTCTCACAAAGGCCCCGTTCTGCAAACACATACGCATATGTTTAGTTTTACTAACATGTATTATCCCATTGATTTCAATGTGGTTCCTCATAGGAGTAAAGCTAAGCACAAGCATAAGTGTTTGCAGGATCAGGGCCTACAAGCCCAATACTGCTAGTGTTGAGAGGCTCCTAGAAGATGTTGCGTGCTCTTAGCGCTCAACATGTTCATTAGCGGTTGAGGGCACTCAAGAGTTTACAGAATATACAGATATATTTGAACAGCGTTTCATTGTATAAATTCTGACCTTGAAGTCAATGACAAATCTCCTATTGACCTTGGGACACTTGACAGTAATTAGCATTTCATATGAAAAATCCAGAGATGTCAAAAACAAAAGAAAATTGGTTTTAACCTTCACAGTTCTAAATATGACCATATTTATTCTTTTCTAGCTTTGTGGAAAATAAGAACCCTTTCTCCTGCAGGATAAGCTCCGTACTTTAGAAATAGGAAAGTTCAAATTGCCTCTGGCTGCTTGGCATACATTTTTATATCATTACTCATGGCCCAGTTCTGCAACCATGATTCATATTACGTAGCACTAATGCAAGGAGACTCACTGAAGGCAATAGGAATACTCTTACAAGTGTTACTCAGTCTGAGTCTGGGTTGCAGAATTGGACCCGCCGTTAGCAAAAAGAGTATGGTGCTGATTAAACTAGCTATGGTATATGACATAATGCCAAATAAATCAGTGGAAGAAATTGTGTTAGTACCAATTCTTCTTTCAGAGTGAAGCATCCAAACAAGAAGGTATAACTTTTATTCTTATAGTCAAAGTCAGAATAAGGTGACAGAATAGAAAAGGGATTTGTAAGAGATTGTATGCTATCAGGTAATGGTTCATGATAAGTTAATAAAATCAGAGAGAGAATGAGCATCTGCCTATATACAGCGGATGATATGACTTAATTATAAAAAGGACTGATTGAAACAAGCTGGTTATATGATGGTAGATAATCTAATTACTCGCTAGGTGTGTGCATTGGGACAAATAAATTAACGTCACAAACAATATAATTGTTTCTAGCAGAAAAATATAAATATTGTGGACTAAACTATGGGCATCTCTATTGGTAAGGGCACACGGATCTCCTACTGCTTAGTGCATCTACTTCAGAAGTATTCACAATTTGATTGCTAGGAGAAAGGGAGTAGGATGATCTGTGCTGACTGGTCCCAGAAGGGGTGTGTTGGGGTTTAGCAATGGTGTGTCCATAGCCTTGCCCTCCTGTGCAGTGCATGACTGGATGGAGCACAGACTACATCTATAAAACAAGTGTAAGTAGATGCTGCTCCTTTATACGCTCCCTCCAGCACCCCTGAGGCATTATACCTATTCCTCCACTGTGCAGATTTAATGCCCTCAGGGAGTCCTGATCTTGGTTCTGGCTTACAGAGCCTCAACACAGTTCACACTACATGGTTCCAAAGCCTGTTTTGTCACACAGGTAAAAATACAAGAGCTAGGATAGGACTGTCAGATAGTAACAGATTAAAGAAGTTAATTAAATGGAAAAGTCACAATATAAAACAGGTACAAAGTCCTCTGTGCTATCTGAGCATATGAAATAAATTTGTGAGATTAGCAAATATTTACATAGTAAACAGCAGTTCAGATCCAGATATTAAAATGTGTGAATTAGGTTTTGGAAACATAGCAGAAGTTGTATCATCCTCACTTAACAACAAATGTTTAAGCAGGCAGGTTGACCTTGTCAAATGAAGAATTCTTTCCCTTACTCCCCCTCTCACAATTTTTATATGGGACTTTTGCTTTAACAAACACTTTTGGCAGATAAAAAGTTTATCTATGTTTTGGCCAGAATATGTGATTTCTGGCTAATTCCATTTGTGCAAGCTCTGATGCATTGATCTGGAACACCTGGCTCAACAAATCCAGTCAAGTTAAAAATCCTGTATGCTAGTACTGTGGCTGTGATTACAAGAGCATCGCAGCCAGAATGCTTCCTCCAGACAGGAGGAGGGGCATTAGGGAAGGAAAACAGAAAGCTGAGGAAGAAAAGGGGGAGTCTTTATCTCCCAGAAGTTCCACAGAAGGAGGGGGAAGGACCATCTCTGGAGCTCTGCAGGAGTAGAAGCCTCTTTCCAACTGAGCTCAGAAACTCCACAGAAGGAGCAAATGTGTACAAAGGAGGAGGCAAGAAGGGAAAGAATCAGTCTTCTTCTCTGCTTACCCCTCACCCTGCACTCACAGTAGCTCCTGGCTAGTGCCCTGCTGGATGATTTGTCAAACATTGCTTAGATTATTTGTTCATATCACAGTGGCGGAAGAAGCACCAATTAAATTTCATCAAAGACACTGGCACTGAGGACAGTAGGTCATAAGAACATAATAACGGTGATACTGGGTAAGGCCAAAGATCAGTCTAGCCCTGTATCCTGTCTTCTGACAGTGGCCAATGCCAGGTGCTTCACAGTGAATGAACAGAACAGGTAATCATCAAGTGATCCATTCCCTGTCGCCCATTCCCAGCTTCTGGCAAGAAAGGTCCCTCTGAATCTTTCTTGTTTCCCCCTGTTGCAGGACAAGTGTACCCTGTCCCCATTTAGGGTCAGGAAAGGGGCATTATAGCCCCATGGCTGAGTCCACCTGACCACCCTTAGCCTCAGGGCAGTATGGCCTGGTGGCCAGAGTCAATGAGACTGTCTTCTCTTGCAGGGATGTGCGGCCCAGTGGCCACAATCAATATGGCTGCCCTTCCTTGCAGGGCTGTGCAGCCCAGGGTAGGGGACCCAGGCTTCACTTCACCAGGTCCCAGCCCCGTGCCCTGTCAGCAGCAAGTGTACTCGCCATTGGGTCAGCGGGGATACTCGATTACCTGCGGACACCCAGGAGACGTCGGAACTTTCGGGAGGTTCACAGGCCAGATCCCCAGAAGACCCAGGGATGATGCCACTGGAAGACATAGTAGGAAGTAGTCCAGAGGGCTAGCAATTGATCCAGTTGTAGGAGTGGGGACTAAGTCAGCGTGTTTCAATCGGATCCCCACTGACCTAGTGGCAAAAGTGAAGTATAGATCTTTCTATAGGATATAGATATTGTGATTTAGCTTCCCATAATCTCCAGGTCATGGGGTTAGGATTCTCTCTGTCTCTCAGCCCATAACATGCTGGCAACATGGCTGTTGTGAGGAGAGCATATATTCCTGGATGATCTTTCTTCTAAATTCAAGTTAATAGCTCTTCTTTTTAGTAGGGGATATCTGTTTGAGGAGCCCTTAAACCAGGCTTTAAAAGACCTTGCTAAAAATAACAGCATCATGCTATCTGGACAGGAGAATTCCACACCTCCAATACCTCCCACTCTTACAACTGGACTAATGAGAATTCTAGGTAATCTGTTTACAATATAAATGATAAAGGTTTCCAATTTTGGTTGTTTTTATTACCAGGCAAAAACGTCTCTTTTTTGACTGACTTCACCCTTTTATAGAGTTACAGCGTCAAGTGAAAATGGCAAAGAGCTGGTGAAAATTCAAACTAAAAAATTTAGTAATAGTAATTGGTATTATGACAAGAATTCCTCAGGTGCCCCTAATGGTGATATCTGGGTACAAATTAATTTAGATGGGGAACAAGTAAAATAATTTACATGGGGGAGGAGAATGTGGTATAATAAGCCTTGGCTTTTGTTTACCTCTTTGACTTGGGTGAGAGGAGAGGTGCATTTTATTTATAAATCTAAATAACTGAAATAAAAATGGGTATGCAGAAAACTTAGAAACAGGTCATGCAGCTTAACTGTGTTATTGCCAAAGAGTTGCTGTTTCATTGAGATCAAGTTAATAGCTGGAATTAGACAGGTAGAAATCTGAAAAACAAATATGTGGGGTCTCCATCATTTGTTTTATCAAGTATACTCAGCATAAGATATGCCAGGAAGGAGGTGAACTGTGCACAATATCCACTTTTAGTCAAAAAACAAATAAAAGTTCCTGTCTTCCATGAAATCATCATTTTTGGCCTGCTTATTTGTACATTTTGGCTGGGAGCAATAAGTGAAGGGAAAAAAAGGACTCTGTACGTTACTGAAAATGATGCGCAAGCCCTTACATCTATGCTGACTGCCAGAAATAGTTCTCAGAACTATGAATTCAAAATAAAAGATATAGGGAATGCCGACTTGCAACTTCTAGTTTTGTATGTGTCTGTAAATAAGAGGTCTGATTCTCCTTGCACTAATACCAGTTTTACACCAGAGTAGCTCCATTGATGTCAGTCGAGTTTCTCTTGCTTTGTACTGGACAAAGGGGAGAACAGTTCTCCTGTATATTTTTTCTGTACTGGTTAATGCATGCTTTTAAACTCCTGTTCAGGGGCGGCTCTAGGATTTGCGCCGCCCCAAGCAGGGCGGCGCGCCGCAGGGGGTGCTCTGGCGGTCGCCGGTCCCGCAGCTCCAGTGGACCTCCTGCAGACGTGCCTGCGGAGGGTCCGCTGGTCCCGCGGCTCCGGTGGACCTCCCACAGGCACATCTGCGGGAGGTCGCTGGGGTCTGGAGCCAGCCCTGCTCCTGTTATATTTTAAACTACTGACAAAGAATGGCTAGACAGACACAAACTATGATGTTTACTATTTTCTCAAACAGAACATTTTTAAAATGAGAAAAAAACCTTACGTGTTACACTGTATGATTTAATAATCTATCCCACACCTTTCTCTATACATAGTTTTCTCAGGGCCGCCCAGAGGATTCCGGGGGCCTGGGGTCTTCGGCGGCGGGGGGCCCTTCCGTTCCGGGACCGCCGCCGAAGTGCCCCGAAGACCCGCGGTGGGGGCCCCCCGCTGCCGAATTACCGCCAAAGACCGAGCTGAACTTCGGTAGCGGGTCCCGCTTCGGCGGTAATTCGCCAGTGGGGGGTCCTTCTGCCCCGGAGCAGAAGGACCCCCCGCTGGCGAAGACTGGGAGCGGAAGAAGCTCCAGGGCCCGGCCCTGCAAGAATTTTCCGGCCCCCCCTGGAGCGAGTGAAGGACCCGAAAAACTCTCGTGGGGGCCCCTGTGGGGCCCGGGGCAAATTGCCCCTCTTGCCCCCCCCTCTGAGCGGCCCTGAGTTTCCTTCTTTCAAACCCCCACCAGTGTTAGGTCTAAGAAGGCTGTTTTTCTATCAACAGTGGGATTAGACAAGTCAATGGAAGCTGTGAGAAACTTTTGTACTGAATAGATTCACCCACTAGTGAAAACCACGACTGCAAGCCTTTGGGTAACATTTCTTTTAAAGTTCTTTCACAGTCAGCCAGGGAAGAAAATGCCTTCACATCAAAATGTGAGTCTCCTTGAGCATATTTAGTATTCTGAAAAGCCCACTTGTCATATATAATACTCAGAATGTGTATAGATAGAGGACCACATTCTGATCTCAATTACTTTACTGTAACCCTGGAATAATTCTACTGACGTCAATGGACTAACTCCAGATTTATACTGGTTTCACTGAAATAAGAATCTGTCCACAGACTCTCCTTTTGAGAAATGGACACGACAGACGTGTTTTATGATCATTGGCTGCATGAGATTTTCCTTTGCAGAACAGCAAGTAGTATATGCAGATGCTTATCTTGCAGAACTTCAGAGACCCAAAATGAGCAATCTAATAATTACTGCCTAGAATTTTCAAACTTAGATTTCTAAAGTCAGGGATCAAACCCCATATTTTGGCATTTAAATAAAAGTGCTCTGATTTTCAGAGGTGCTGGGCAACTGCAGCTCCCAGCCGCTGAGCTCCTCTAAATATAAGAGGCCTGATTTTTACGTTTTTGCCTATGGTTCTAAGTGCCTAACTTGCAGGATCCAAGTTAGAAAATTGTGCCTACTGTTAGCATAGTAACAAAGTTTCCAGTGAGGAGACTATCAAAATTGCCTGTTAGGCTGCTCTAATTTGCACCAGCGGCTTTTGCACCCCCTATCTTGAGTTTCACTAAAAACCTGTCAGCTGGAGCAGAGGCTCAAGAACATCATGCATAGGGATCAATGTGCTAACTAACAAAGCTCAGGAGGAGATACTGGTGGGGGTCTGTTACAGAGCACCAAATCATGCCAGAGAATGGGATGAGTTATTCCTTAAGTACCTGTCTTGCGTTGTACGCTGCATTGCTATGAGGGAGATGTATGCTGCAGTAGCAAAACATCATTAGAGCTTCTAAAATTTATAAATGATAAATTGGTTTTGCACCCAACAGGAGGTAATTCTATTTTGGACCTCATTATGACTGATAAATATGTGGTTGCCTAGGGACCAGTGACCATGACCCAACTACATTCAATATGGGCAGAGGACAGTCCCAACCAGTAATATATATAGTTGGTGCTTCACAAAGCTGAGGAAATTTCTGAACATTGATCAGGAGGAAAAACGTAGATAAAAACTGAATGAAAAACTCATTAAAAGAGTTTATTAGATGGTAAAGAGATATACTTCATTATCAAGAAAAAAGGACAACTTTGGCTAAAAGTCCATCAGTGGTGATGTGAAGGCAACAACTAGAAATAAAAAAGCAACATATAACAAATGGAAAAAAAGAGGAAATAGATAATTAGCATAAATTAGAAGTTATGAAATACAGAGAATTGATAAGGGAAGCTAAATATATCAGGGAAAATTCATGACTGATAGGGATAAGGAGTATGAGTATATTAGGGACAAAATAAATCCTAGAAATAGTATCGGTTCATTACTAGATGGAAATGGTCAAATTGTTACTAATGATGCAGAAAAGGCAGAAGCGTTCAATAAATATTTCTGTTCTGCATTTGGAATGAAGAAAGATGATGTACTCATATCATATGAAGATAATGAAGTACTTTCCAATACATTAGTAAATAAGTAGGATGGCAGATATAATCTACTAAGGATAAACATTTTTAAATCAGCAGACCCAGATAACTTGTACTCAAGAGTCCTAAAAAGTTACATGAAGAGACCTCAGGCTCGCACATGTTCATTTGTAATAAATCTTGGAATACTGGGGAACTTCCAGAAGGCCGGAAGAGTGCTAATGTTGTGACAATATTCAAATAGGGCGAATGGGACAACCCAGCTATCTATACACTGTTAGCCTGACAAAATAATAGAAAAGCTGATAGAGGATATAGGATTCGACTGATAAAGAATTAAAGGACAGGAATACAATTAATGTCAGTCAACATGGTTTTATGGACAATAGTTCTTGTGAAATACATCTGATTTAATTCCTGAGGAGATTACAAGTTTTGTTGATAAAGGTAACTGTGTAGATATAATACACTCAGCCTTTTGTGAGGCATTTGACTTACTGACATAGTGACATTCTGATTAAAAATCATCACTCTACAATATAAATGAAGCACACATTACATGAATCAAGAACGGGCTAGCGGGCTAAAAAGTCATCGTCAGTGGGAGAGCATCATTAACTGGAGGAGTTGGCCCAGCGCTATTCAGCATTTTCATCACTGATCTGGAAGTAAATAGAAAAATCACTGCTAAGAAAATTTGTGGATGACACAAAGATTGACAGAGCAGTACATAATGATGAGGATAGGGCAGTCATACAAAGCAATCTGGATCACTTGGTAACCTTGGCCTATTCAAACACAAGGCATTTTAAACTTACCATAGACATACATCTAGAACAAGGAATGCAGGCCATACATGCAGAATGGGAGATTTTGTCCTGTAATGCAGTGACCCTGAGAAGAATTTAGGGGTCAGACTAGGGATGGGCAAGCAGCTGAACGTGAGCTCTCGCCGCAATGCAGTGGTAAAAAAAAAAGGCTAAAGTGATCTTTGGATGTATAAACAGAGGAGTAGTGAGTGGGAGTAGGGAGGCGATTTTACCTCTGATTATGTCACTGATGAGACAGGTATTAGAATACTGTGTACCACTCTGGTGTCCATTGTTTTAAAAATGGATGTTGAAAAATTGGAGAGGGTTCAGAAAAGAGCCACAAAAATTATTCAAGGGCTGAAGAAAATGCCTTATAGTGAGAGGACTAAAGAGCTCAATCCACTTAGTTTATCAAAAAGATTAAGAGGGGACTTGATTTTGGTGTATAAATACCTCCATGGGGACAAAATATCAAGTAATAAAGGGCTCTTTAATCTAGTTGAGAATGGCATAACAAGAACCAATGTCTAGAAGCTGAAGACAGATGAAATTTTTTAACAGTGAGGATGATTAACCACTGAGAGAAGCTACCCAGGGAAGTTGTGAATTCACCATCTCTTGATGTCTTCAGCTCAGGACTGGATGCCTTTCTGGAAGGTACACGTTAGCCTAACAAGTCATGCTTTAGTCAAACATGAGTTATTGGGCTCAATACAGGGATAAATGGCTTAAATGTAATGCCCTGTATTATACAGAAGGTCAGACTAGATGGTCAAATGATCCTGTCTGTGCTTAACTCTATTTATCTATGATGCAATGGTATTCTCCTCACTAGGTACAGCTAGGGGGTTCTGGCAAGGGTTCTGGCAAGTTCCACTCCATCTTGACAGTGTCAAGCTAACAGCTTTTATAATGGTAGGAACCTAAAAACAGAAAAATTACTCTACTGGATAAAAGTCATGGTCCATCTAGTCTAGTGTCCTGTCTCTGACACTGGCCAGCACCACCATTCAGAAAATAGTGTTTTCATGGCCTACCATACAACATTACTAGCACCCCAGAAATATTTCAAAGGAAAATGAGCTACATTCTGCAAGGTTTGAAAGGAGTGCAAATTGACATGGATGACATTTTAATTTATGGGGTGTTAGAGGAAGAACATAATGCAAAACCAAACCAAGGCTGAAAACACCTGTGTGCGCTGGATTATAATTAAACAGGAAAATGTATGCTACAACAAATCTACTATGGCTTCTGCAATGTATGATTTCTAAAGAAGTGTGTGTGAAGACAGATAAAAAGTAAAGGCATAGCTGAAATGCCACAACCTAAGATTGTATCAGAATGAATGCAATTCCCCAATAAGATAAAAATTTAGAGAAAATTCATATCTAACCTGCCCTCGAAAGGCCAATTTCTTTATGAATTACTGTACACAAACTGTGTAGATCTATATTAAGCTCAGGAATGCAATTTTAATTGATCGCATCCGCAGTACTGGCATTTTATGAAGTTCCAAGTCTACAGCTGTTTCAGCAGATGCTAGCAGCTGTGATCTCAATGGGATGCTACTGCACTTACATAGCAATGAATAGAAGCCCATAGCAGTGTTCCAGCCAGCTTTCAGACTACAAGGCCAGCCAGGTATACCCAACTAGAGAGAGAATGTTTGGTGAGTATAGGGGCATGTGAGAAATTCTCAAGGTATTTGCAAAGTCTTGATAATTTCACCATTGATAAACAATAAAGACCTAGATTAGGTGCTCCAAATATCCAGGGATTGCTCATAGGGATTTGGGGAGATTTAAACTGACTGCAGAATATACATCAGGGAAGTTTGCATTTGTGACTGACATCTTAGCTAACGCCCCTACTACTGATCACCCGGATTCTTCAGAGGCTCACATTGGTATAAAGGCATCTGTGGGTGCCACCTTCAGAGGCCCACCAGCTTTTCTCTCAAAATTAAAATTAAAATAGCCATTAATACTGATGCACAACTGCAATCTGTATGCTTGTCTATTAGCTATGGTTGCCAGCTTTATTTCAGGGATCCCACATCTACCATGTATCTTCTACTCAGCTAGTTGGGAATTCACAGGAACTGAAGGTGTGGCTATATATGGCAATTGCATGTACTTCCACAATCCTGCCAAGATGGAAAAATACTGGGAATGAGCAATTTCTGGTGGCCCAGCAAAGTGGAAGGTCGAATCATGTGAGTCATGCAGAATGACCAGAAAGAGAAGACTCAAAGAACCTTTTATATCCAGAGCATTATCCAATAGACTTTGGAAAAGAATACCCCGAAGTCGGTTTAATTGTCATATGACCCAAACAGCAATGGTACTCGCACTACCACAACCTCAGGGAAGCGAGATAATCATGTGGAAAGGAGTCTTAAAACCTACTGAAGAGAAGTCTACATTCTGCGCTTTGATAATTTACAGGTTTCAGAGTAGCAGTCGTGTTAGTCTGTATCCACAAAAAGAACAGGAGTACTTGTGGCACCTTAAAGACTAACAAATTTATTTGAGCATAAGCTTTCGTGGGCTACAGCATCCGAAGAAGTGGGCTGTAGCCCACGAAAGCTTATGCTCAAATAAATTTGTTAGTCTCTAAGGTGCCACAAGTACTCCTGTTCTTTTTGATAATTTACGTAAATGAAATAGGCAAAACCCTCCTTAAAACCAGAACATGGCCAAATGTTGTCTGGCTCTATAATGCTATGATAAATAATAATTCATGTCAAAGACTGTTTCACAGGGAAAATGGGTGGGTGAAGGTGTGAGGAGGATATGTGTCATTTCTTTAAAAATGCATCAAGAAACCAAGTAGGAGGGGAGCTAGGGGAGGTTTTATATAGAAGCTCTACAGCAAAGCAGAGATATAAAGACAGTGTAGATTTAAAGCTAATACTGTTTCCTTACTCCAATAGTCCAATAATACGTTAATAGTCTAATAAAGTCTTTGTTCAGTGTTAGAAAAAAGTGACTCTTTTCCAATCACATGACAATCTCCTGTTGTAATTTATTATGCTATTGTTTCTATATACAAATGAGGGACTTTGAATACACTTTAATGAGAATGGGACTGTTGCAGAATCATTTGAAAATGCGTTCCATAAACTTTTAGGACAGCAAACCAATGTATCAAAAATGTACACAGTCTGAGACTATTTACTACAAAGTAGCTGTGCTGATTTATAACATTGAGGATCTGGTCCATATTTTTTAATTAAGTAAATAAATAATATTTTTGTATTAAATTATTTTAAAATAATCTCATTTTTATATAGCATTTAATATAATGTTACAAAATACCGTATGTATCATGTAACTTCTCCCCCCCAAAAGACTTATTTAATAAAAAGAAACTTCAGGAGGAATATAGCTATTGCTGTCATACCACTTACAAAATGTGGATTGCTTTATTCTCCTGGGTTATATGAATTTATGCAAAGGACCTTCCCCTCTAAAAGCATTTTAATTTTTGTGACAAATGCTTACACACATTTTTTTCTTGGATGTCAGATTTTATAATTGAGGTTTGCAGTTACAAAGTCTGCATATTTCAATCTAAAGCAGTTCTCTTGAGCATTGTGCAAAAAACTTAGGATCAGATTTGCCAAGTATATCACAGCTGCTAACAAGCTGCTATTGCTATGATTTGAAGTAGGTAATAATACAACTAATGTAAAACCTTGATGTGATGTTACAAATCTTTGGGAAATACACCAACTAATCTTAAAAGAAACAAAGATTTCCTCTAAACAACATGTATACATTTTTTAATGTGTACAAGCACTACTCTAACAGATCCCTCATGTTTCCATCCACAAAAGCCAAGGAAGGTAATAAAATAGCATACCGTTCACAAAAGTATGGGTTACAGTGGCCAAAAAAGGGGGTGACAGATGTGGCATGGTTCTGTCTCTCTCCTGGAACACGTGGAAGCCTCTTCAGTCCCTCAGATTTATAAACATGTTCTCTGTGTGTGAAGTAAGTGTATCTGTGTGAAGCTGTTGATGAGCAGCTGCATGCTTCTCTGCAGTCTCAGCAGATTTCTCCTAAAAAATCATCACCTGGTTAATCTGGTCAGAGAAGTATGAATTCCTTCCCTATGCCTTCTACTGACTGAGGGGCGTAGCATACATGCAGCAGAGTAAAATGCTTAAATTGTGCAAAATTATTATAGAGTTTGACAATGGTTTGCTATTTTGCCAATAATTACATGGTAAAACTTTGCTGATTGTATACATATATTTGATACATATTGTAGTAATTTTACACGTACTATAAAATGCCTGCTCACTACAGATGTTGGCAAGAATTTGCTGTATTCTCAGTAAATCCACAGAAATTACTGAAGTGATTTACACTTGAATGTAGAAGGGCTAGAAACCATTTAAAAGCATACAGTGTAGATTATGTAAATCTCAGAAAACAATTTAAGATTTAGGCTCCAAAACTGAGTACCACTGCTCCAGAGGAAAATAAAGCAACAAAAATGATAATAGGCTTAGAAAACATAACCTACCAGGAAAGGTTTGCTTAGTCTTGAGAAAAGACTACTGTCTTCAGGTAGATTAAGGGCTGTTATAAAGAGGATGGTGATCAATTATTCTTGTCTTACCTTCAGTGGACATGGAAGCTTTCTAACTAAAAGGATAATTAAGCACTGGAACAGGTTACCAAGGGAGGTTGAGGAATCCCTGTCACTGGAGGTTTTTAATAACAGGTTAGACAAACATCTTTCAGGGATGTTGTTGGTATACTGGGTACTGCCTCAGTGTGGAAGTGATGAACTAGATGACATCTTGAGGTCCCTTCCAGCCCTATGTTTCTATGAATCTATAATTCCATGTAAGTGGTTGTATGTGTGTTACTAAATCACCAGTATAGCTACTGGTCAGTATGACTGCCAACCTACATTCAGATTGCTGCAAACTGTACTACTGGGAGAATTGCAGGCTTTGACTGAGCTATATGAAGTGAGATGGGGCCCAATCCAACCTCCACTAAGGATAATGGGAGCCGTAGGGCTGATTCAGAATCACCAATGACAAAGGAATTCATTGATTACTCACATGCTTGAAATTAAGCAAGTGCTTATGTGCTTTCCTGGACTGGGGCTACTACACTCAGCACCTTTCAGGACTGAGCCCAAAGGGCCTGAGTCAGCTCTCACTGACATCAATGGAAAGAGTCCTGTTGACTTCAGGGGTGTGAGATCAGGCCCAGTGTAAAGAAATTTAAATAGCAGCCCTTCTAAGTGAGTATTTTCCATTTATGAGTAAGCTCTCCTCATTGGTGACTGTAGAACAACCCTAAATTGAGCAATCCTCTGAATAAGCATGCCATTCCTTTTTGGGGGGAAAGAGATGGGTAGGCTTAGAGAGTTTTATCCCTAACATAGAAGACAATGACATGCTCTCCTGTCATGAGTGAGATATCATGAAGAAAATGTTGATATTGTGGGTCATATTTTCAAAGGGGCTTCAACAGAGCTTCCAGTTCTAAGTATGCAAATGTGCACATGCAAAACGTTTGAATACACATCTTAGCACAGTCTCCTGCATGGAAGTGATATAGTGTATCACCTACACAAATAGCTAATTGTGCTCAAATATACATGTGCAAAGGTTGTGCACATACAAATAGAGGCCACATTTTAAAAAATTGTCCCTTTGTGGGGCTTGAATGTGTTTATCAAATACAGAACTCCATATGCAATACTCAGTATCAACGTTTTACTCTTTATACTTCAAGAAAAAACTGCTTAGAACCTAAAGAACGCTAAAAGTCTAAATAAATAAATACATAAATAAATAAGCAATTAAATGATCTGCATGGTAACATTTACTTCATTTTGTGTATGCCACAGGTATACAGGTATAGATTGAGTTTAAATGGGTCACTGGCCATCAAAAATCTCTCTCTAATGCTCAACCTGATTTGCAATCTTTCCCCTAGGCTTAGATAGAAAGTGTCACTTCACCTTAATATCCTTGGCATCCACCCCCACCCCCCAATTGCACAGAACAGCTGGCCCACCATATCCCAAATGTACTGGTCTTCTAGGTCATCTTGCCATGTGATCCCTACAAAGGGATCGATCCATCAAGGGGATGTAGACACAGCAATGAAACACCTAATTGTGGGTGCCCTGCAATGTAATGGAATCCACAGCCCTAAATTAGGCATCCAGGCTGCCTATACAATGAATGGAAAGAGCTGGTCACCTAAGAATGGGATCCACAGAAGCTAGTACTCTGAATGGGGACCAGCCTAAGATAGCTAGTAGGAAATGCCAAGGAGAGAGGCAAGGCTCATCCTTGCCCCTCAAAGGGATTTAAGCTCCTAAATTCAGGTCAGAGGGAATGGGAAGTGCCTATCTATGTTTGGGTTTCATAGTTATACAGCTCCAAATCGAGCACCTAAGCTCTTTCTGGGGTGGGGAGCGGAGTGGGGCAGAGGGTCATCCCTTTTATTATAACCTTTAACTCAGTAGTTGGAGCACTCAGCCAGGATGTGAGAGACCCCAGTTTAAATCCCCCCTCTGGCTGAACTGGAGCAAGATTTAAACCCAGATAATAGGAAAGCGTGCTAACCACTGAGCTATGGGATACTCCATAGCAGGTCTTTCTCAATTCCACCTGTTGAAACTCTTTTACTATGTATAGCTGATTAAATAGCCATTGGAACAGGGACTTGAACTTTGGTCTCCCACACGCTACATAACAGCCCTAACCACCAGGTTGTAGGTTCATTCTTGCACTTTTGTTGGCCCAATGAGTATTTAATTGTTTATACAAAATGGAACAGCTTCAACAGGAGAGACTGAAAGAAAACCACCCCAGAATGTCCATTAGCCCATTTCCTGTGAGGTTCATAAATTCCAAGGCCAGAAGGGACCATTGTGATCACTAGTCTGACCTCCTAGGGCCAGAGAACTTCCTCAAAACAATTCCTAGAGCAGATCTTTTAGATAATTATCCACTCTTGATTTAAAAATTGTCAGTGATGGAGAATCCACCATGACCCTTGGTAAATTGTTCCAATGGTTAACTACCCTCACTGTCAAAAATTTACATCTTATTTCCAACCTGAATTTGTCTAGCTTCAACTTCCAGCTGTGAAATGTGGGTTCAAATCTCTGCTCCAAATCAGGCAGAGGGGTTATTTGAACCTGTATCTCCCACATATGGGTGAATGCTCTAGTCACTGGGCTAAAATTTACAAAGGGACAAACACCCCTCATTCCAGCAGCTGTGGTTTATGTGAGGCCTAATTTGGTAGGCAACCTCTGACAATGCATACCAGATCAGGCCCTGAAAATGAGATAGGCAGAGGAACACCTGGTTTGAGGAGTCTACTAGGGCTTATGTGTGAGAGAGGCATCAGGATTTAGGTGCTGTGCTTATGTTCACTGGCAGACTTTTAGGCACCTAGGGGACTTTATTGGTGGAAATTTAGGTGCCTAGGGACTCTAGACTCCTACAGGGTTAGTCAGCAGCTGATCAGGGGTTTGAGGATCTAAACTGGATTTAAGAATCTAATGGGCAGTTAGGCACAAAATCATTTTATGGATCTAGCCCAAAAGATTTCCAAGTATCTTAATGTAATTCAACACTGCATGTACATTTCTCTTAAAAGGGAACTTACGTAGGGCTCATTCTGCAAACTGGGTACTAATCTAGGACTTGAGAGACATGGGTTCAAATCCCTGCTCTGCCATAGACAGAATCAAATGGGTTATGTCACACTGTCAGGAGTGGTCACCACTGTGAGTACCAGTCTCAACTCAGACTGTCAGAAAACAGGACAGACACCCCAAACTGATGGTATATTCTATAATTAGATTTCACCAAGCCAGTAACAAATGGGCACTGCCGGATCACTATATTAGTCTTACTGTGGAGTCACAGACAGTCCCCTTAGGCTCGCCAGCACATATTGCCATCCAGACAAAATGGACTTTGTGATAATGGTCACTTACACCAAATATCATACCACATTAGGTTACTTCCAGTCCCATAGGATTGGTCACTTACCCCCAGATCAATTGATGCTCTGGATCTCACACCAAAAACATCTTTGGTAGCCAATTCTTTGGTAAACTAAGTAAAGGTTTGTTAGCTAAGGAAGGAAATGAGAGTTATTGAGAGGTTAAAGCAGGTAAAATACATTAACAGGTGAGTCATAGTTTGTAAATCCAAAATGCTAACAGAGATGTAGTAGTCTGTCAGTCTCCAAAAGTCTCTCAGGGTTACCCAGAATGGCGCTGGGGACAGTGGCGCCATAATCACAGGGGCCAGAGAGGCCATAGCCCTCCCACTTTTTGAAAGTGGATGGGCCTGGCCTGTCCACTTTTTGGTGGGGTGGACCCCACCCTCTTCCCCTCCTCTTCCTCCCAGCGTGGAGCCCGGCCAGGGAGCCTGGGCAGTTGTGGGAGCTGTGTAGATCCTCCACCTCCCAGCCTAGGGCAGGTGGAGGTGGAGGGTCCACGACTCCACGCCAATTCCCCACAGCTGTCTGCGCAGCTCTGTCCCCAACCGGGCTTCAGCCGGCAGAGGGCGGCCTCAGAGCCACAACCTGGCCATGGTAAGACCCGTGCAGGCAGCAGTGGGGAGCCTGGGTCCCTCCACCTGCTCTGGGCAGTGGGACCAGGGGGTGGGGACACAGGCAGGAGGCTGCTTTCGACTCCACCCCCACCCAGGTGGGGGGGGGCAGGCTCCCTGGTTCCACTCTGGCTTCTAGCTTGGCTGTAGGTGGGGCCTCCAGGGGAAGAGGAGGGATGGGGGCAAGGCTTTGGGGGTGGGGGCCCTGCCCTCCCTTTTTGGGAAGGCTCCAACACCCTTGTCTGGGGATTTCTGTCTTGCACCTGGAACGCTCCCCTGTGAGTGTCCAAACAATTCAGAGATGAAGGATCATTCCATGAGTCCATATTTATAGCTTTTCCACACAGAAAGCAATCTGGTAAGTGTCTTTCCTTCTCTATGACCCCTTGTTTTGAAATGAGCATTTCCTGTTACAGCATTAAGTCCTTCATTAGCATTTCCAAGGTTCCATACACATTCAATGAGTTTAGGCACAGGGATATACACAATGTAAAAAGTACTATAATAGCAAACAACAATCCTTCATTAGTTCTCATGAAGTTTTAACACTTCACTACAATCTTACATTAACACACCTTTGATCTAGGGTTATTTAATTACCAATGTATAAATAATGTAAATGTAATTACAGAGGTATATGCAATGCAAATATGATGTAACAGACAACCGGTTACAGATAAAGGAATGCAATAACATTAGCATCTCTTTTGATCTCTGTTAGCATATGAGTGAATTACTCAGAATGCACACTTACTACTGTTTTGATATTCCTACACAAGTGAACTGGCCTATACCTTTGACCTGAGCTAGCATAGGCCTGTCAGCATCACAGGTTGAAGTTGAAGCTAGACAACTTCAGAGTGGAAATAAGCAGTAAACTTTTAACAGTGAGAGTAATTAACCGTTGGAACAACTTACCAAGGGTCATGGTGGATTTTCCATCACTGACAATTTTAAAACCAAGATTGGATGTTTTTCTTAAAGGTATGCTATAGAATTATTCTGGGAAGTTCTATGGCCTATGTTATATGGGAGATCAGACTAGATAATTACAATAATCCCTTTTGGCCTTGAAATCTATGAATCCTGCATGACCTTGGACAAGTCACAAACGACCAAATTTATGAAGGTATTTAGGTCCCTAAAATCAACTGGATTTAGGAACCTAACCTGCTTAGGTGCTTTTGAAAATCCCACTAGGTACCTAGCTGCATTTTTAGGAACCTAAATACCTTTGTAAATCTGGCCCATATCTTTTCTGCACATCAGTTTCCCATCTGTAAATGGGAATAATAGCATTTCCCTACCACACCTGGCATGTTGTGAGGATAACTACATTAAAGATTCTGAGGTACTCAATACTTTGATAACAGGGGCCATATAATACCTAAGGTAGATAATGTATTTGTTAACTACCCGCAAGGCTTTCACAGTTTTCTGTATGTTACAAGTAGTTCAAATCTTTCAGAAAAAGCTAACTGAATAGTTGTTTCCAGAGATTTGAGGCAGCAAGGTTGGAGCACTTGCTTGGCTTCTATGTTAAAAAGAAAATATTATTCTAATCTCTGTTGACTGGAGAGTACTTGAAACATAAAAATATCTTTCTTTACAAATGCTTTTATAAAGCACTCTTTTTAACAAAGAAAGTGAAGAGCTACAAATGAAGAAGGGAGAACAATGAGTGCAAGGGAGAACTGGAATGTTCTGTACTCTTTTGTGCAACTGTATAATTGTGCTTGACAGATTGTTTTGGTATCCTTTAGTCTGTCCAACTGGAAGTATATATATATATATGATACTTGCATCAATTATGAGTTTTTAAGCAGAGCTGAGCAGAAATCAGTTTTCCTAACCCTCTCATGTCTTTACGCCCTTTTTTCCCCTTCTCCACTCTCATCTTTCAAGCCCTGAAAGCCTTTTTTCCCTCTCTTTGTCCCACTACACCATGATAGCCCTTCTGTTTCCTCGTATGCCTCATTCTAGAAGCCTGGGGGCCATTCCTTCCCCAATTCTGCTGCTGTCAGATCCCTGAGGGCCATCCATCCTAGTCTTCTTCCTCTCTGTTCCAAGATAGGAGGACCCTTCCTCACCATCCTTGGTCCCCCTGTAGATCTCCCTCCCTCCCCCCAAATTCTGGAATGGTGGTGATTCTTTGCACTCTGTGGGAAGATTGTGGCTGGATGATTGGCTGAGGCACCTCATGTCTGCAAGAGCAGCCAGCAGATAAAACCTCCCCTGCATGTGCTGTCATCGACATGCCCCTATCAGTTCCAACTAGGCTGCCCAGGCTGCTAGCTGATGTATCTCCTTCTCCCTTTGGTTACCAGAGACAAAACAAAACTCCATACCTTGCAACGTTTAGAAACAAAAAAAAACCTAGCTGGTTCTAAGTTGCATGCATTAACCTTACTCACATTCACTCCACACATTTTTTCCATGTGCCTCAGCTGTCCTTCATTTCACACACTCATTCATTCCACACCCACACACCTTTCTCATGTACACTCCTCAGACACAACTCACTGTGCATCTGCCCCTGCATTCATTCTGCTCCTAGCCAATTCAACACACACTAATTCCATATCCACCTATTCACCCATTCTGCATGCATGGCTGCACACTCATTCTGCAGACACAGACCAACACTCCCTCCCCATTCTGCATACACAGCAAACCTTACAGGATTTCCCCATCAAGAAAGGTTACTTAGGGGCAATTCTTGTTTGAGAGTTGTCAGACTCTACAGGCAGAGAACCCCCCCGACCACTTCCAGAGAAATCCCTATCTGATTGGCTACTCTTCATTCCCCTGCCTCCTGGAGAGGAGCAGCTAATCTGGGTTGCTGCAAATGCTAAGGGACAGTTTCCCTCTTATCGTGGGGAGCAGGATTTTCTCCTGTGGGAATCCCCCCCCTGTATTATAGTGGAATGGCAGCACCATTCTAGTTAAGTTGGCATCATGACTTCTAAAGTAGACATTTCTAAGTCTTTTAAAATCAACATGCTTCCTCAGATTCCTTTTAAATGTGCTGTGCTTCAGGATGGTGCAGTATAGTGTTAGTGATCCAAATTTTGGGTCATTTGAGCTAGGGATTGCAGAGATGTAAGCTCCCCCAAAATAGCCATTTTCCAAAAAGTTTCTAGGTGGGTTTCTTTTTTCACAAAGGTAGGGATCAAACTATTGATGTGATGCAAGTCAAAATAGTCTCTATCTGTTGACTTTATGACTTTACCTAAGGTAGTGCATAGCACCCACTAAATCTTTAGAAGCAGCAAAGAGTCTTGTGGCACCTTATAGACTAACTGACGTTTGGAAGCATGAGCTTTTGTGGGTGAATACTCAATTCTTTGGATGCATGTAGTGGAAATTTCCAGGGGCAGGTATATACAAGCAAGCAAGAAGCAGGCTAGCGATAACGAGGTTAGTTCAATCAGGGAGGATGAGGCCCTCTTCTAGCAGCTGAGGTGTGAAAACCAAGAGAGGAGAAACTGGTTTTGTAGTTGGCTAGCCATTCACAGTCTTTGTTTAATCCTGAGCTGATCGTGTCAAATTTGCAGATGAACTGAAGCGCAGCAGTTTCTCTCTGAAGTCTGGTCCTGAAGTTTTTTTGCTGCAGGATGGCCACCTTACGATCTGCTATTGTGTGGCCAGGGAGGTTGAAGTGTTCTCCTACAGGTTTTTGTATATTGCTGTCATAAACAGATAGTTAAGGGTTAATGTCTCTTTTACCTGTAAAGGGTTAAGAAGATCAGTAAACCTGGCTGACACCTGACCAGAGGACCAATAAGGGGACAAGATACTTTCAAATCTTGGTGGAGGGAAGTCTTTGTTTTGTGTTCTTTGTTTGGGGGTTGTTCGCTCTCGGGACATGAGAGGGACCAGACGTCCATCCAGGCTCTCCAAATCTTTCTGAATCAGTCTCATGTTTCAAATTTGTAAGTACCTAGTCTGGAAGGCATGTTAGTCTTCTGTTTGTTTTCTCAACCTGTAAATGTTTCTTTTGCTGGAAGGATTTTTTCCTCTGTTTGCTGTAACTTTGAACCTGAGGCTAGGGGGGATTTCTCTGGCTATATAATTTAAATACCCTGTAAGCATTTTTCATCCTGATTTTACAGAGATAATTTTTACCTTTTCTTTTTCTTTAATTAAAAGCTTTCTTTTTAAGAACCTGATTGATTTTTCTTTGTTTTAAGATCCAAGGAGTTGGGTCTGGACTCACCAGGAGTTGGGGTGGGGGGAAGAAGGGGGGATGGTTAATTCCTCTTTGGTTTAAGATCCAAGGAGTTTGGATCTGTGTAAAGCCTCTCAAGGCAACCCAGGGAGGGGAAAGTCTGGGGGGGAAAAGGAGGGGGGAATGATTAATTTCTCCTTGTGTTAAGATCTAAGGGAGTTGGGTCTGTGTTCCCCAGGGAAGGTTTTGGGGGGACAGAGAGTGTACCAGACACTACTTCTGGTTGGTGGCAGCGCTATCAGATCTAAGATAGGAATTAAGCTTAGAAGGGTACATGCAGGTCCCCACCTTTTGGATGCTAAAGTTCAGTGGGGAGAAAACTTTGACAATTGCCATTCCTAATATCTGATTTATGTCCATTTATCCTTTTCCATAGAGACTGTCCAGTTTGGCCGACGTACATAGCAGAGGGGCATTGCTGGCATATGATGGCATATATTACATTGGTGGACGTGCAGGTGAATGAGCCGGTGATGGTGTGGCTGATCTGGTTAGGTCCTGTGATGGTGTCGCTGGTGTAGATATGTGGGCAGAGTTGGCATCGAGGTTTGTTGCATGGATTGGTTCCTGAGTTAGAGTTACTATGGTGCAGTGTGCAGTTACTGGTGAGAATATGCTTCAGGTTGGCAGGTTGTCTGTGGCGAGGACTGGCCTGCCACCCAAGGCCTGTGAAAGTGTGGGATCATTGTCCAGGATGGGTTGTAGATCCCTGATGATGCATTGGAGGGGTTTTAGCTGGGGACTGTATGTGATGGCCAGTGGAGTCCTGTTGGTTTCTTTCTTGGGTTTGTCTTGCAGTAGGAGGCTTCTGGGTACACGTCTGGCTCTGTTGATCTGTTTCCTTATTTCCTTGTGCGGGTATTGTAGTTTTGAAAATGCTTGATGGAGATTTTGTAGGTGTTGGTCTCTGTCTGAGGGGTTAGAGCAGATACGGTTGTACCTCAGTGCTTGGCTGTAGACAATGGATCGTGTGGTGTGCCCGGGATGGAAGCTGGAGGCATGCAGGTAGGCATAGCGGTCGGTAGGTTTTCGGTATAAGGTGGTGTTAATGTGACCATCACTTATTTGCACCGTGGTGTCTAGGAAGTGGACCTCCCGTGTAGATTGGTCCAGGCTGAGGTTGATGGTGGGGTGGAAGCTGTTGAAATCGTGGTGGAATTTTTCCAGAGTCTCCTTCCCATGGGTCCAGATGATGAAGATGTCATCAATGTAGCGTAGACAGAGAAGGGGCGTGAGTGGACGAGAGCTGAGGAAGCTTTGTTCCAGGTCAGCCATAAAAATGTTGGCATATTGTGGGGCCTTGCGGGTGCCCATAGCAGTGCCACTGATCTGGAGATATAAATTGTCATCAAATCTGATTTATATCCCGGGGAGCCTGCCCGAGGTCTCCTCCGCTGAGCACGCCAGCGCTGCTCTAATTCTCCTCCCCTCCCAGGCTTGCAGCACTGATTGGAGGAGACTTAGAGTGGGGGCTGTGTGCTCAGCAGAGAAGGCAGAGTGGAGGTGATCTGGGGCGGGGAGCGGTTCCTCTGTGTGCCCCCCCCCCGTTACTGCGGGCGGCCCTCCCTGCGCCCCCTCCCCCCCCAGGGGCGGCTCTAGGAATTTCGCCGCCCCAAGCACGGCGGCACACTGCGGGGGGGTGCTCTGGCGGTCGCCGGTCCCGCGGCTCCGGTGGACCTCCTGGAGACGTGTCTGTGGAGGGTCCGCTGGTCCCGCGGCTCCGGTGGACCTCCCGCAGGCATGCCTGCGGATGCTCCACCGAAGCCGCGGGACCAGCGGACCCTCCATAGGCACGCCTGCGGGAGGTCCACCGGAGCCGCTCCCGGCGACAGGCAGAGTGCCCCCCGCCCTCCCGGCGACAGGCAGAGCGCCCCCCGCGGCATGCCGCCCCAAGCACATGCTTGGCGCGCTGGGGTCTGGAGCCGGCCCTGGCCCCCCTCCCCAGCTCATCCCCACTCCACCTCCTCGCCTGAGCGGGCTTTTAGGTGCCCTCAACCACTAGGCGCCCTAGGCGGCCGCCTAGTTTGCCTAAATGGTTGCACCGGCCCTGCCTGGCACCCACTAAATCATAGAGGGACCCAAATTGAGAATGGTATTTAAGAACATGTTCACTTCTTCACTTGCTTAGATGTGTAGTCTGAAAGGATTACAAAATGTTTGTTATATCGGGTTGGGAGGAACAGAGGACTTTGTGTGCGGGGAGGTAGGTTGGAGATGGAGGCACAGAGGGAAAGGTATTGGGCTGTGGAGGGGGAAGCAAATGAGGACTGTTGGTAGGCAAGCCTGGGATTGGTTGTTGTAGAAAATCTGTATTTTACTAGCCCCTGGGGGAGGTGAGAGTGGGGGCAGCTCATGATAAGTGGCTGCTTTGTTATGTTGGGCAGATTAATGAGGTGTGTCCAGGGCCAGTTTTTGGGAAAATGGCAGACTGGGTGAATGTGTGTTTTGGCACCCCACCTCTGCCCCCATCACCCCTGCCCCCCCAGGCTCCCAGGACTCCCCCCATCACCTCCAGGCCCCACTGCCTCCCCCCTTAATTTGTATTGAAAGAGGTGCCAGAGCTCATCCCCTGCACAAATTAGGCACTGTCAGGGCAGCCTAATCGTGGCGGCTGCTGGCCAGTCACCCATCTCTGAAGACAATGCCCTGCCAACAGCAGCTCAGAAGTAAGGATGGCATGGCATGGGGGGTAGTCAATTGGTGGACTGCAGGTCAAATCCAGACCACCAGCTGCTTTTGAATGGATCACAAAATAATAATTATTATAATTATAATTTGTTTATTCATTTTTCTCTGAAGTCTGGACCTTGACTGTACCTTGACCAAGAAATTTGGACCTTGACAAAAAGCAGTCGACTATCCCAGTATATGGTGTATTGCCACTCTTACTTCTGCACTGCTGCTCTGGCTCATGGTGCCTGATGCTTGGCATGCAGCTCAAGGTGGGCTTCACACTGTCACATGGAGGCTGCAACTTGCCAGAGCCCACAGTCATCCTGTAGCCCTCTGGCCACTCCTGGCTCATTAGGGACCATTTCAGATTTTGGGGCCTGGGGGGCAACTTTAACTGTGATTCCAGGGACTACTTAGGTACCTGAAAACTCTAGGGTTTTTTTGCAGATAACAATTTAGGAATTAGCTGACAGGAGCACTGTATCTAATTATTTAATAAAATAAGGAAAAAAATATGCAAACTCCAATTAAAGCCACATTTTAAGTTGATATATAAATTTAGAACAATTAGAAGATAATCAAGCAAGATATTGCCAAGCCTTGAGGTATCAGTTCTGGAGTTGTAACACAGATATCAGAAAAACAAGTTTGATCTTCAGTAGAGAGAAATAAAAATAAATCATATCTGCTTACTTTCTCTAACAGACACATTCTGTGTTACTGCCATTAAATTCTCTATTTTAGTCAACTGTTTTTCACTCCACTAAAAATGTATTTACTTAATTTTAATATTTGTGATTGAGGTTTTTTTTCTTTTATTAAGAAAGGAAATTTATTTTTCTTATTATTTTGGCATTTATGTTTACCAATCACAATCATGTATGTGACTTACTAGTATTTGACTCCATAATTGCTATTAGTATCATACTTGGAACTGCATTTATGTTCACACAAATTTTAAGTTATTTTACAGATGTAACTAACGTTATAATTTGAAAATAAGAGACCTTCATCTGTGCAGTGTCTAAAGTTATGTGTTTAGCTAATTTTTTCTAAGCTGGCTCTGCTAAGGTGAGTACAAGCTAAATTTACATTCTAGGAGAATACAATTATATGATTGTGCCATTTTAAATAATTTCTGACAAAGCACAATATGATAATAAAAGTATTAATGATAATTACTCCAGGTAGGGCAGGTTAGGCATTTTAGAACCACTACTCAAAGAATTAAATGTAAACATAAGAGAGAAATAAAATTATAAAAAGCACAGACCAGTCAAAAAACTAAAATAACAGCACTGTAATCCTTAATGAACTTTGAAAGAATAAAATTACAGAGAATATATGTGCATTGCGCATTTTGACAGGAAGTACCAGGAAGTAACAACAACAACAGTAATACAAGTGTGTGTTCGGGGGTGAGCATGTGTGTTGGGGGAGTGTGGGAGACAGCACTCACTAGTCTGAAGACTCCTTCAGTCCAGCAGTGGCAGCCAACAGATCCCACTCCTGACACAGACAGCAGCATAGACTCCTGTCCCCCATCCCAGCCCAGCAGAGACTGGATACACCCTGAAATCAACCCACCCCTCTGCACAGCAGACAGGACGCTCCCGGGAGCAGCTTGGCCAGGGGCGGCTCCAAGCAGGGGGAGGAGGCAGGACAGCAGGAGCAGCAGTGGCTGCAGACAGCTGAAGAGCAGCGGGGAGGGGGAGGAGGGACAAGACACCCCTGCTCCAGAGGTGCCCCCTCAGCAAGGTGCACCCTGGGCCATCACCTAGCCCACCCACCCCTAAGGCCAGCCCCGAAAGACACATAGCACAGAGGTTTCGAATGGACAATGCAGGTTCCTCGACTGCTGAGGAAAATAAATATGTGCACTGCCAGGGCTGCTAACGTGTGGCTCCTGGGCGATTCCTGGATCACAAGGTTGCAGAAGTTTATAGAAGAATAAGGAGTCGTCCACCATGACATGGCATTGCTGATTACAAGCTGCTTCCTCCCACCCGGCAGAGCCGAGCACCACAGACAGAGTGAGCTCTCCCAACTCCAGCCTGTCAGCCCAAACAAAGCCCCACCTAGGATAGCCAGGAGTCCAGTTTTTGACTGAAATATGTGGTCAAAAAGGGACCCTGACGGCTCCGGTCAGCACCACTGACTGGGCTGTTAAAAGTCCAGTTGGCGGGGCTAGCAGGCTCCCTACCTGGCTCCGCGCAGTTCCCCGGAAGCAGCGACAAGTCCCTCAGCTCTTAGGCGCAGGGGCAGCCAGGGGTCTCCACTCCAGCTCTGCAGCTCCCATTGGCCAGGAACTGCAGCCAAGGGGAGCTATGGGGCGGCACCTGCAGATGGAGGCAGCGCGCAGAGCACCCTGGCCCCTCCTCCTTGGAGCTGGAGGAACATGTCACTGCGTCTGGGGAGCTGCCCGAGGTAAGAGCTGCCTGGAGTCTGCACCCCCTTCCGTGCCCCAACCCTCAGCCCTGAGCCCCCTCCTGCACCCAAACTCCCTCCTGGAGTCTGCACCCAAACTCCCTCCTGGAGTCTGCACCCGTTACCCCCTCCCACTCCCCAACCCCAGCCCAGAGCTCCCTCCTGCACCCCAAACCCCTCATCCCCAGCCCCACCCCAGAGCCTTCACTCCCAGCCAGAGCCCTCACCCACCCCCTGCACACCAACTCCCTGCCCCAGCCTGGAGCCCCCTCCTGCACCCTGAACCCCTCATTTTTGACCTCACCCCAGAGCCCACATCCCTAGCCTAGAGCCTCTACCCCTCCTACACCCCAACCTCCTGCCTCAGCCTGGAGCCCCCTTCCACACTCCAACCCCTTGGCCACACACCCCAGACCAGAGCCCCCTCCTGCACCCTCATCCCTGACCCCAGCCCAGAGCCCTCATCCCCTCCCATGCCCCAATCTCCTGCCCCAGCCTGGAGCCGCCTTCCGCACACTGAACCCGTAATTTCTGGCCCTATTCCAGAGTCCACACCCCCAGCCGGATCCCTCCCCCCACACACCCTAACTCTCTGGCTCAGCCCGGTGAAACTGAGTGAGTGAGGGAGAGGGGGGGGGTGAGTGAGTGAGCGACAGAGGGAGGGGGGATGGAGTGAGTGGGGGACGGGACCTCAGAGAAGGGGCAGGACCTCGAGGTATGGGGTGGGGCAAGTGTTTTCAGTTTTGTGCGATTAGAAAGTTGGCAATCTTACCTTGTGAATAGGGATTCCCTACCTCCAGAAAGAGGATACCCCATGCCCTGGCCACGAATGGCAGGCCTGAGCAGGCACAGGTCAGTCAGCAGAGGGGTTAGCCTGGTCAGATTACAGAGAGAGGGTAATGACACCCCTGAAGATCCTGGTGCTGCTTGTGATATTAGGCAGTGCCCGCCCGGCATTTGGCCTTTACTGAGGATGGAGTAGGGGAGTCCACCAGGGGCCTCCAAGAAGACTCTTGAGGTGAATGGATGTGGGGAGCCAGCTCCAGAAGAATTGGGGTAGTAGTTTTGGGGTGTATTAGAAGCATATGGGAGGTGTCAACGTGACAGGGGGAGGAAGCAGCAAATGGTGGGAGAAGCTGAGGTATAAGATAGGAAGTTGTCTGTCAATTTGTGGAACAGCTCTGATTGGCTACCTGTCTCCTGAAGGTGGGGAATGGTTTAGAGTAGCCGATCACAGGGGAATTTCTTATAGACTTTGGGATCTCCTCCAAAACCATGTAGAATGGTCTGAAGACCTGTAGTCTATTGGGAAAACCCAGAGGGTTGGCAGATCTGCCACTCCTAAATGTGACCTGCCAGTACCCCGGGCTGAGTTCTCGACCTTCTGTCATGACTGACTGATAGAAGAAACTGGGAGACTCCATGAGTAAGGCTAACATTTTTTCACAGAAGTCACGGAATCTGTGACTTCCAGCGACATCCATGACTTCAGCCCTGGTGGCCAGGAGCTGCAGGGTCCCCCTGCCAGCCCCAGAGCTCCAAGCCATTGCAGGCGGCGGGGCTGCAGCTCCTGGCCAGTGTGGGCAGCGGTGGTCCCCCGGAACGCTGAGCCATCACGGGCAGCGGGGCCGCAGCTCCTAGCTGCCATGGGTGGTGGGGTGATCCCGGAGCTGTGAGCCCCCCATAGGTAGTGGGGGCCCCCAGTGCTCAGAGTGGGCTCCCACATCTGCCCAGCTGCTGCAGCTGGTGTGGGGACCCTGCAGCTGAGCTCCCCATTTTGTCATAGATATTTTTAGTAAAAGTCAAGGACAGGTCACGGGCTTCCATGAATTTTTCTTTATTAGCTTTATCCATGAGGTATGACCCAGAGGGGGAGAGGGAGTGTAGCTACTCTTTCTCAGCATGCCTGCTGTCTGCAGGCAGTATTCAGCCTCATGGCACAGCTGCTACTGGCTGAGTGAGAGCAGCTGGCCTGGCTGGGCAAGAAACTGTGACATAGGATTGGGGCCAAGAAGTGACTTTCCTGGCTCCCTCACTTACCAATGCTCTCACCTGCTCCCCAGTCCCATGGCTGACCATACCTGTTAATTGTGGGGACGATCATATATTGCTGGATCCAAACTCTGTGGGTCCAAAGTCCTCCCATCCAAACCCCTGAATCTGTGGCTCCAGAGATTGTAACTTACATCCAGCAAGGGATCACATTTGCTTATCAAACTACCTGTATGAAGAGGGTATTATAAATTGAAGGTATCCACAGCCACATATTGCAAATTTCTTCAAGTCCTTTTTGAAACTTTCATCAAAAGTCTCCAGTCTCCATCTTACACAGAAGGTGCAATGGGTTTGCAGGGTTGGGGGATCAGTGAAGATTTAAGGTTGATTGGGTGACTTTAACTGTGCATTTCCATATTTTCTAATCTCTGAAAGGAGGACTACTTTTGGATGTTTTTTTTTCACCAAATGTAACCTCAGTGTGAGTTGCCTGCCTTTAATATTTCTGCCTTTTGAGAAAAACCACAGCATTCTCCTTTTTGTCTCCCCTTGAGTAATTAATTGACAAGTAACCCTTAAAAGCAGTTTAGCAACATTTTTTGCCGGGGACACCCATCTTTTTAGAGTACTGTATTGAAAATCTTCACCTCAGCCTGAGCATTAATAGCTGGTAGTTTCAGGAATTAAATATCACATATGTGGTTTCCATGATTTTTTCCTTATTGCGTTATTTTGCACACAAGAAGCTGTCTTTATGGTCCAGGCTCAGAGTCATGGAGACCAGAGGACATTCCTTTTTTTTTTGTCAGATTGTTCAATATGTCATTTTTCCTCTTATGAGAGAAAACAACTATTAGGTTTGACTTGCCAATGGGCAGAAAATGACACAAATGTTTTGCTTAGGGACCATTCTTAAAGCTTCTCACCAGCAGTAGGCACGTATAAAGTACAGTGATGCTTTTGTTTAGCTTGATCAGATTTGTTCCTGTCTTACCTTTGTATGGATTTCTCATGGGTGTTAAGTATTACTGATAGTACATCATAGTGTGGTGTTTGCAAAATAGATGAGGGATGCGATTGATGAGAGAGATGCATGTACTAAGTACCATGGAGTCAATATGAACATAAGCTTGTAATAAAGACCTCTTGTTGGCAAGCTCATTAAAAAAAGTCATTATTATAAATTGCTTCAACTAGTCAGATCGTATAAAATCCACTTGTACTGTAATATTCCAGATGCTTGAGTACAGTTTGTCAATGTAGTAAATTGCCAATTCCTCCCTCCTGAGAATGCTTGACAGATTGTAATACAAGCTGTTGATGTTCTTGACTGTAACTATAAAGTACATCATTGTCACCCATACTAAAAAACTGTACTGTAGTGCTGTACAGTAAATGCATAATTGTGAAATGTATGCTAGTATTTCAGCAGATTGAACTAGTATAAAAAACAAACTATCTGGTAAAGAGGAGGATCAGAGGCTATAAAACAAAAAAGATAGAGGAAAACAAAGTGAATAATTAGAGGAGCAAAAAATAATGCACACAGTAATCCCACTAACAATAAAGGGGCAGATTGTCTGTGGCTTGTTTGCAGGTGCTTTGGCAATGTCACAGATTTACTACTCACAGCTGGGGCAATGCCTTGTGGCTCATCTGGAGATTAGTGCTTGACCAGTCTGATGCCGCCTCCTTCAATTCCTCTGCCCGTGGTATCTCTCTTTCTGCACTCAGGGTGCCCCATCTTCATGACTTGGCCCTCCAGCCAGGTCACTATAATACTCCCCTTCTCGGGTATCAAAGTCCCACTGAACAAACTGTCTCAGGCCACCTTTTGATCCACTGCCTAGCTGTGTTCCCTCTAAGGTGCGTGCCTGCACGGCCGCACAGGAGGCCATCAAGGGCTGTGCACCAGCCACACACAAAGGTGAGCGTGGAGAATGTGTAGGGTGGGTGGGGCAGTGGGGTGAGGTGGGGGGCAGTGATGGGGGTTCAGGGGAGCTTGGATATTGCAGGGCTACGGGGGATGGGAGTGGGGAGAGACATCTCTCCCCCGGCCCGAGCTCCCAGAGTGCGGCAGGGACTCGAGAGATGCCTCTCCCCGAGCTGTGGGGCTACAGCAGAGACAGGAGAGACATCTCTCCCCCAGCTCCAGGGCTGGGGGAGTCCTCTCTCCCTGCTGCATCCCCAGGGCTGGGGCTCAAAGTCCTCTCTCCCTCTTGTAGCCCCGGAACTGGGGGAGCCTTGGGAGTCAAGAGACTTTGGGTCTTTCTCCAGATCTGCCATTGAATTTCTGTGTGGCCTCAGGAAGTCACCTCACCACACACTGTGCCTCAGTTTCCCCATTTTCCAGATGGGAATAATGATATTGACCTTCCTCTGTAAAACACTTTGAGACTTATAAATGAAAAGCACTAAATATTGTTGGCTTTTAGATTTTTGTTTTAAAAGGAAATTACCAAAACTAGGACTAATGAAAATGTTTTTGTGATTGTTTTTGTTGGATTTCCAATTACAACAATTCCCTATTGTGGATTTAGACCTCTCCCAGCAGTGTTTGCAAAGCTTTTTGTGGGCAGGAGGACAAGTGGTTTATCTAGGGGCCCGATCCTGCAAAGTACTACTCATGTAGCTGGTACTCATGTGAGTGGCCTCATGGGAAAAAAGTGGGAGAACTTCATGTCAAGTGAAAGTTTGCCTGAGCCCATGTGTTTGTAAAGTGCTGTGTAAATTTACAGAGCGACGTGTGTTTCACTATAATAACCGAGACATTGGAACATTGTATGTATGCATGAGAATCTGAAGGTGAACTTGACTGTGTTCAGGGGCAGCTCCAGGCCCCAGCATGCCAAGCGCGTGCTTGGGGCGGCATGCCGTGGGGGGCGCTCTGCCGGTTGCAAGAAGGGCGGCAGGCAGGCAGCGGGACTGGCGACCGGCAGAGCGCCCCCCGTGGCATGCCGCCGTGCTTGGGGCGGCGAAATGTCTAGAGCCGCCCCTGATTGTGTTACTTTAATTTCCAAGCTAATCCAGTGTAAAAATATAAACAACATGAAGGTTGAATAGTCTATAGAACTTTTAAAATGTTTTGTGTTGTTAATATAAGAGGATGGTAGTAAGAGGAATGTGAGTGTTTTTAAAAATTATTTTGAGCCTGTGTCCAGATTTAAAAAGAAACATTTACTTTGATTTCTAATATTGCAGTATTATATTTTATATTCATGTGAGACCTTCTCAGATAAAGCCTTGTCTGAACATTAAATATCTCAAGCATTTTGCATAAGACGAAAAGATTCTTCCTATCCAAAATTCCCCTTCTCTTTCCAAACTACTGCACAGTGCTCTCCATGCTGTTGGCCTAGCTGGCTGCTGACTTTCCTCCCCAGAGGTGGCAACATTTCAGTGGTGCATTTATATGTACAGTTTGTGAAGCATGTACTGATCCTTGTGGAAGGAGGTGGTAGGAATGAACAGATCGGTATTGCAGATGTCACCTGAAGACAGACCTTTGTCAAGCCTGACCTTAAAAACCTCTAAGGAAGGAGATTCCACCACCTCCCTAGGTAACCTATTCCAGTGCTTCACCACCCTCCTAGTGAAAAAGTTTTTCCTAATATCCAACCTAAACTTCCCCCACTGCAACTTGAGACCAAAGCTCACCCACTGCAACAAAAATGATTAGGGGGCTGGAGCACATGATTTATGAGGCGAGGCTGAGGGAACTGGGATTGTTTAGTCTGCAGAAGAGAAGAAGGAGAGGGGATTTGATAGCTGTTTTCAACTACCTGAAAGGGGGTTCCAAAGAGGATGGATCTAGACTGTTCTCAGTGGTACCAGATGACAGAACAAGGAGTAATGGTCTCAAGTTGCAGTGGGGGAGGTTTAGGGTAAAGACCAGATTTCACCGTGGGGGGGAGGGGAGACCAGATTTTACGGTCCGTGATACGTTTTTTTATGGCTGTGAATTTGGTAGGGTCTTGATCATGATACACTGGCTAGTACCCCTAATGTTATTACTTGACCCAATATGGTCTAAAAAGTGTACACTGCAGACAACTGGCAAAAGGAAAAATATTTAAAACATTATAGATAAAAATTGAGGACAGGCAATAATAGGTCAAATTTGAACAGTTTTCTCCCTCTCATCACCTTGGGGATAAGGATGAAGAGGTGGGTTAGGGAATTGAAAGATCATAGCTTAATGACAATTTGAGGATGCTTCCTGTATGTGAGGGTAGTAATTGTATCCTGAACTGAATAAATTCCATGGCTTGGAGTTTATTATTTAATATTTATATAATATACTTAGCACTTAGAGGCCTCAATCAAGAATGGGGCCCCTTTGTGTTAAATGCCATGCAAACAAAGATGAAAACATAGTCCCTGCCCCAAAAGGGACAGGGTATAGTTATTACTAAGTCAATAGGAATGACCCTGAAGTTATGAAGATAGCACTGAGATTTTTAATTACATTTTCAATTTTTAAATGAGTGAGAAGAAAAAACCTACCCAGGGGAAGTTTTGAGAAGAAAACAAAACAGGCTGAAAGACAAATTGTTGAAGGACTATAATTAAAAAGGACATTAGCTGTCTTTCTTTCTTTCTGTTCATTAGGGCCTCAGCATGTAAACAGATGTTTAAATCCATCCCTATTCAGCAAAGCTCTTAAGCATGTGCTTAACTTTAGATATATGCTTAGATTCCAATTGTCTGAATCTGACCCTACAAGGCTCTCATCTTCAGAATAATTTACAGTCTGCTTTCTCTTCACACCAGTGTGACCTAGTGGGTAGAGAACTGGATGACACTCAGGAGATGTCTGTTCTCCTCCTGGCTCTGCCACTGACCTGATGGGTGACCTTCAGCAAGTCACTTCACCTCTTTGTGCCTCAGTTTCCCTACCTGTAAAACAGGGACATTGATACTGCCCTGCTGGGGGCACCAGCTGAGGGCACCAGGAGTGCATAGGGGTTTACAGGGATCCCCAGGGTTGGCTATATGCATAATAGTTCACTGAAGCATGGCATGTGAAGTCTCTACTGAGAACCAGTTGACATTATCATTGCAAAATGTATGTACATACAATATTTAAGAAGTTATATATCTATACTGAAAATTATGTTCTTAAGGTCTTGGAGTTAAGGGCAGGTCATAGCAAAGTGCCTCACAACCCTAAGTACCCTTCTGGAAGCATCACACCTCCTTTGTAAAGCATTCTGAGATCTACTGAGGTGTAAGAGCTAGATATTAATAATATATTTTACTTATACTGTGTTCCAAAACAGTGGAGAAAAAGAAGCTGCAATCCCCCCCAGTGTGAACAAAGAATGTAAACACATTTATATGCCAGATATTCTGGGATAAGCATCTTGCGAGGAAGGAAGCAGGTGGGGGTGGCAATTAGTTGTGGGATGAGAGAGAGGAGGGAAATAAGTCAAAGTGTTTTAACCTTTTTAGCATAATTTCCCCATTCAAACTGCCCCAATTTATTTATTTATTTAAATTTCTTCAGTGTTAATTTTCAGATGTTTCTGTTTTAACTGAAGAAAGTGAGATGCTGAGGTGGAGACTTTGCTGCTGGCAAACAGCTTGAAAATTTTGAGTGCAGAAACCAGCCAGAGCAGAGAGCTCCTGTATCATAAACCCCTGCTCTAAGACATCACCCTTTCTGTAGTGAGGGGCATGAGCCACTGCTTCCTCTATGCCACCTGCCAAATTCTGCTCTCACATACACAAGTACACCTTGCTATAGTCATTGGGGGCAGCACATAATTATCTGAGGGGGAAATTTGGTCCCAAGAGGAAAATTAATTTGTAACTAGTACACAGCTTTATTTAATATCTAGCAAGTTTAGGGGTTTTCTTTTCTTTTCTTTTCTGTATCAATATCAGTCCATTTGAAAGCAGCTTTTATTCTTGAATGTATTTTCAGTAAAGAAGCTCTGTAGCTTCAGTGATATATAAAGTAGATGTGATACATACAAGACGAACAGCTAAATTATGACACGTATGCCGATTAAAGTAATTACTTCTCTAAACAAGCTCCACAAGTTTGAAGTAAGGCCAAGCAGTGCTGCCTTCTAAACCTGCTCCCATTGAAGTCATTGGGAATTTTGCTATTAGTTTCAGTGGGAGCAGGCTCACACAGAGGTGCAGGAACTATTTTTATAGTAGGGGTACTGAAAGCCATTGAACCAAATTGTAAACCCTGTATATAATGGAGACCACTTCAAGCCAGGAGGTGCAGCAGCACCCCTAGTTCCAGCACCTATGGGCTCATGTGCTAATAAGTACATTAAATGGGCCATCTTCTGCCACCCTTACTCACACTGAGTAGTACCTTGCTCCATAAATTGCCCCTTTTAAATCAATGGCACTATTTGAATAGTAAGGTACCATTCAACATGGGTAAGGGTGGCTGAATTGAGCTCTCTCTCTGAGTCTATAGAGGAGGAATATTAATTGTGCCAGATATTTTCCAATGGATATTAAAGAGAATACAATGAAGAGGAAGGACTCCTGGACTGTTTTTGAGAAAAGCATACAGCTGAGTTCCATACCTATAATGCACACTGCTACACGAGGTAATTAGTTTTCTCTTCAGCTAACATTCAGCAATCTCTGAGATTAAATTCACCAGATTGTGGATTTTTTCCCCTTTGAAGTTGATCGATCTTGTTTATGCAATACATAATTTGTACTTTTACCAAGGAAAAGGATCAGATACGTAGGGAAGTTTGTAGAACGTATACTGTATGTGCTTGCTTTTCCTAGCAGCAGATGGTGCTGAAAGGAGATCATCTCAGAGGAGTCATTATGGGATAATTCGAGAGCACAAACAAACAAATTGATGTGTTTTAGGGAAGACAAATAGGGCTCAGAACCAGACTATTGTTCTGAAGTGACACAAATGCTGATACAGTTTACTTATTAAACAGAAAATCTTCCTTTTCGTAGGGCTTGATGTTTACTCTTTTAAGTTGTCCCATTGATTTCAAGGGTTTCCAGGTTAGTAACCTTTGGTTGCTTCAGTGCTTCTATTCCCTTCATTTGTCTCAAAATCTTGACAATATGAACTAGTGATAGGGCTCTTAAAATTAAACACAATTAAAAGTAATCCAAAAATAGAAAGCTAGGCCACAATCACTCCCTCCTGTAGAAATATCCATGGGAGGGGGCCTAGGGGAAGAAAACTCCATGAGGATACCTTCACAAACTTTCCCACACATCCTTATTGAGGTGTTGGGTCAGTTCTGACCTTAAACCCAGAAAATCCCTCTTAGATGAAACTCTATGTCATTGCTGCAGCTCTAGGACTCCTGGGGCTTCTCCTGGTTCCATGGCAGCATGGCTCTTCCTTTGGCCATCAGGGAATCTCCCCTTAAAGTGGGCTTCCCATGAGTAGAGGGGCTCTGTGGAAGGTAACATAGTTGCATGCAATATTTCTTTTTGGGACTAATATCCAGAGAGTTCACTGTGAGATGGGAGAGACAATCCAGCCCCTCGCACTGCCAGCTCCCCTCCTCCTTTCTCGGTGTGGATCCCACCATTATGGAGGTCTCTCCATTGTGTCTCAGGACAAGGGCAGATGTGGAATTGTGCTGTGGAGATGACTAGGCCCCCTCTATCCCTCTCACAGGAGAGGTGAGATCTGGATGTAGGGGACACAAGCAGACCCCTAGCTACAATGGTGTAAAGACTCTTAGAAATGCCAATAATAAGAATAAATGATGATGGAAGAAAAACCATTATTTTCAGTCACTGAATATGCCTTGTAAAATTGAAACTTACATATAAAACTGACATTTTAAACAATTTTACAAAAACCTTGGCCTTTGTCTTGTTTTTTTAATATTTGCAGGGAGGAAAAGAAGGTTAATAGTGTTAGCAATTCTATAGCAATGTAAGTGTAACACTTTGCTTTAAGGTTGCTTTATGAATCTAAACCATATTTTATAATGAGGGAGATATGTCATGCTTTCTTCTATACCAGGATGATTCCTTTGTCCTCCAACAAACTAGTGCTTTTTTTTTTCCTTTTTAAAAAAAAAAAGCTTAAGTAATGAGAGCCATGGCAGTAGTTAAGTGGGTAATATATACCTACTCTCACTTGTTTAAATTATATTTCCTCTATACTCTACGGCTCAGCAGTATTTGGAGAATATTGTTCCCTTGGCTTAATGCAATCTTTCCACACGAAGAGCTCTTGATCTGTTCCTTCTCTACACTCCAGTGGCTGGCACCGGTGTTTCGTTCGTTTGATGCTAAAATGCACCGAAAGCAAATACATATCATTTTAATGTTGAAGTATTCTCCTTCTAGATCCTTTAGCTCAGCTTATTTTCATGAACAGTTTTTTTCTGTCAGCACTATGAATGCCTTCGTGCCCTTCACGCTCATGACGAAAGAGAGAGGGTCTGCGATGCTTCAGCTGTGAAGGTGTTTAGACCGATGCAAACACTAATGATATTTGCCTTTGTGTAGGCGAGTGTATACATATGTACTGGACCTCTGTATGCACAGACGCATACACACACAATCATTCATTTCACTCTTGACACAAGAAAATTATTACCTGTGATCTTATCTGAATCCCAATGAATGGTCTGATTCTGCAGTGTTGAGTGCCCTTGACTACCACTGATTTCCATGTGAGTCCAAGATGCACAGCAGCTTGGGGGTCATGCTGAGCATCTCCCAGGATTGGTTGGATTTGCAGCATTCATTTTTCTGGCTGAGTTTTTATCATAGATTTACAGATTTTAATTTTATGAAACATGTCACATATGCACTGAATTATATGTTTGTAAGGGCCTGGTTTCCTAAGGAGTTGGTCACCTGCAGCATCCATTCATTTCTACTGAAGTTGTGGGTGCTCAGCATTTCTGAAAAGCAGGCCCTAAAATTATCTAGCAATATTTCAATATACTTCACCACACATGACCAGTTCTGAAGTCTTTATTCTTTTTGTTGCATCCTTATTCAGGCAACCCTCAAGAATTAGCTCCTAAATATTAAATGCAAATAGGAGCCAATCCTGCAATCTTTACTCATCTGAGTAATTCTTACTGACTTTGATGGGACTACATACTAGAATAAAAATTACTGATGGAAACAAGGGCTATAGAATTTGCACTTTTGATCAGAAAACAAAAATAGTGCAAAATATAGAAAGACCTTGTATGCAAATCAGATTTTCAAATATTGAAATCAGTTTTTCCTATCAGTCTCCATAGATCTCTCTCCATGTCAAGAGATCATTCTGAAGAGAGAGAGGTAGGGAGGTGGAGTGTCAAATTAACCACCCACAAACTATAAAATTATCACCTTGTCAATGGAACAGAAGTTGTAAATCATAATGTAAGTGAAAAAATTATATTAGAAAAAACAAAATAAAAACAAAAGCAACCCCCTCTGCTCCAACCCCTCCACCCCAAACAAGAAAGTACCAAAAGCAAACTGAGTAACATACTGATTATATACTGCAAGGGGCACAGATTAGAAATCTGGATTAGTTTAATTATGTGTTTTTAATGTGAATAATTTCATGTGGGGAGAATCAGTTCTCGGGCTGACAACCTTTTTAAGTTCTTCCTATGCTGCTTTATATTTCATAGTACTGTAAGTATTATATGAATGCAGTCTTTTAAATGCATTTCTAATGTAATATTTAATTGTAACTAATTTGTAATCTACTATCTCTATGCTGTCATCTCATACTGGTATTGTAATTACCTGCTTTAATTAAGATTAATAACAAGTTTGAACATATGTGAAAAGGAAACCTTATTTAGAAGCAGTTATTTCAATAGGGAGTTGAGGCCCCTCAGCATCTTGCAGGACAAAGGCCAGTAGTAATATTAGGGAAGTTATCAGTCTCTAGAGGCCAACTGTCCTCTCTTCAGTAATTAAGGAAGCAAGTTAATGTGCCCAAAGTTTAGCCTTCTTAACCTCTATAGATATGCAGATTCTGTACTGACAGTTGACAGTTGTGGAAGGTTCTGGCATTAAGCCAGGGACATTTCTCTTGGTCTAAAATTAAAGCTATAGAATTATAGTCATCATATTGTGTAAGAAGTCTGCTGAGCTATATTTTCTTTCATAATGTATGTGCTGGGGAATGAAAATCAAACAGTTTTTAAAAGAGGAAAAAAAACTTAAGTATTCAAATGTTTGTCTTGTAGAGCCCACTCCTGTAAACAGTTTCTCACATAAATAACTTTATGGATAAAGTTATTCATTCTTTCCAATATTCTACTGACCAAGGGAAATTGCCCAGGATAGACTCAAACCAAAACATTAGTAAACAGTGGGAATAATTCCTTGAACTTTACTATTAACAATTTAGTCTTCTAGGCTTTTCCTTTCTACCAGAGGAGAGTCATTTGCAGTATCTAGTCTTAAGGGAGTGGGCATACAGGGAGCTCAAGCCACACTGCTGCTCAGTGCAGAGGAGTTACCCTTACTTGCATCCATGTGGAGCCTCCATTTGCAATTGCTCTGGAACACAACAACCTTGTGTACAGTGCTGCTGCATGCTGGACAAAGATTAGTGGGATCAAGACTACAGTGACTAGAATGTGATTTAAAAATATGTATATATAGTGGAGTATTTCTTTGAAACCAAACATGTAATGTCTATATTATGTTAAAACATTTTACTCAAAATGCAGAATAACTGATAACAATACTAGATTGTGCCTGCCCTTATATAAATGCACTCTGAAGGTGTATGTGAGTCTTTAAGAAGTCTGCCATACATGATCTGCAGATGGGCCAGGCAAGTCCCACCACTGTGATCACATGGACTGCTTCCCTTGTACTCCCTTGTGGTGTGTTCCATACAAGAAATGGTGGTAGAGTCTATTCTTGTAATAAACAGATCAGGGTTAAGGTCTCTTTTACCTGGAAAGGGTTAACAAGCTCAGTAACCTGATGAACACCTGACCAGAGGACCAATCAAGGGACAGGATAATTTCAAATCTCTGTGGAGGGAAGGCTTTGTCTGTGTTCTTTGTTTGAGCTGTGTGCTCTCTTTGGATCTAAGAGAGGCCAGACATGTCTCCAAGTTCTCCTGCAGTATTTCCTACTATCCAGTATAGTGAGTATTAAAAAGGCGAATTAGTCTTATAATTTGATTTCTACATTTGCAATTGTGTGTTTGCTGGAGAAATATCTTTATTTCTGTTTGCTGTTACTTTGATTATTCTGAGAAGGGGGGGGGAGAGCCTCTCCAGGTTTATAAGTTAGACCCTGTATTTTTGCATCCTGGTATTACAGAGATAGTGTACTTTCTTTCTTTCTTTTAATAAAATCTTTTCTTTTTAGAACTTGATTGATTTCTTCCCTTGTTTGGATTTTCAGGGGAAGGGGAGGGGGGAAAAGTGAATCCCTCTTTGTTTGATTCAAGGAGTTTGAATCAAGGTATCTCTCCTAGGTGCTAGGAGAGGGGAGGAGGGAAATGGATTATTTCCCTTTGTGTTGAGATTCAAGGTGTTTGAATCTGTGTTCCCCAGGGGAAGTTTTTGGGGGAACAGGGAGTGTGTCAGACACTTAAAACTTGACTGGTGGCAGCGAGAACCAGATCTAAACTAGGATTTTAGTTTAGAGGAGTCCATGCAGGTCCCCATCTTGTGAACGCTAAAGTTCAAAGTGGGGAATAAACCTATGACAATTCTATAAGGGGGAACACCAGGGACTTCCAAATGCTTCCCCCCTGGGGGTGGGGTGGCTCCACACAACTGAACTCAAAATGCCTGTAGACAGTGTGTAACTGTTGCTATTCTGGAGTGCACCAGAGTGTAATCCAAAACCACACACAAAAAAGAGGCAAGACACACACATAGGGTATCAGTTAGGTCAGCAACAGTCTGAACAAAATATAACAGTCTGAATAGCAGATATGTAGCAGTGGGTGCTGCACACACCCAATGTTACACACACACAGGGCCTTGAACAGGAAGAATGAGTTCATAGAATATCAGTGTTGGAAGGGATCGCAGGATGGCATCTAGTCCAATCTCCTGCGCAAAGCAGGACCAACCCGAACTAAATCATCCCAGCCAGGGCTTGCTTTGTCAAGCCAGGCCTCAAAAATCTCTAAGAAAGGAGATTCCACCACCTCCCTAGGTAACCCATTCCAGTGCTTCACCACCCTCCTAGTGAAAAAGTTTTTCCTAATATCCAGACTAAACCTCCCCCACTGCAACTTGAGACCATTACTCAATGTGTTCAGGGAGCATGAAGCCAAAAACAAAACATGAGCTGAAAGCAGGAAGGCAACACACACCAGTCATCACAATTTCCTTCCCTCCTTCCTAAAAGTTCAGTGGTGCCTGGCCTGAGGCACCAGGTGATCCCAGGGGTGTAGGCTATGCCTTGGATTCATCTCAAGGGGCAGATACGGTTGCTGTGGCACAACTTCCCCAGTTGGCCACATGAGAATCAAATGCAGCAAGAGCCTCCTGTTCTCCTTTCAGTAGGCAAAACATCTTGCTGGTCACTGGTCAACAACACGTTTTCCCTGTGGTAAACACACTTGCCATGCTCTGTACCCTGCAACCTGCAGGATCACAGCATGATTATTGAGAACAGTTCCAGACCCTCATCTAGCATACACTGTTTGTCTAGGCTAGAGCACCTGGAGTCTTGGATGGATATGCTTGTTGAAACTCATATTTCTTAGTCATATCAGTCAGCACTGAGGATGGCAAAGAGGTGGGATGAACTTTTCTGTTATCATAGACAATTTACGCCTCATAGGTCCTCTGAAGAGCGGAAAGAATGGGATTTCTCCAATATTTTCATGAGGCGTACTCTGGATATCATAAAAAGCCTGACTTAATGCAATAGGTAAGAGTATATCTTGACATTCCTCCAGTATGTGAGCTACACTGTTCTTCAAAGTCCCATGCAGTCTAGCCACTACCCCATTTTCTCGGGGATGGTACACAACAGATTTAAAGTGTACTGTGTCAATACTTGTCAGAAAGCCTTGAAACTCTTGATACAAAACATCTCCCATGATCTGAAACAAGGCTCTCTGGTAGCCAAACATGGTGATTAAAGTGGTTAGGCAAGAAATGAGCTCCTGTGAGGCACCTTGTGAAATTATGAATGGAAAGGGGTAATGTGAAGAATATAATAGTCAGTGTGTGACCGTTCAGTCCAATTGAGAGGCCAGTAATAGCCACTGGAATTCTCTGCCATGATCTGTTTACGACTACCGGTTTCAGAGGGGCTGGAGGAACAGTAGTTCTATGCATTGTGTAGGCCGAGCATGCCTCCACGCAACACTCATTGTTTGAGTGCAGCCCTGACCACCAAACATAAGTAAGCAGAAGTTCCTTCATCATCAGCTCTCAAACATCCTTTATGAGCCACATCCACAAATGCTTGTTCCAACACTTCTGAAATGATAACCCGGGCTCCTCTGCACTCGATATGTTGAGTAGCACATCTTCACTATGAGCTAGGAACCAATTGTGTAGCATGTAGACAAAGTTTTCTTAAGGACTGGGTCCATCCAACCTGCTTGTACAGCACGTATCACCTTGCACATTTCAGCATCTTAAAAAGTGGTATATCTTCCAGTAAAAAGTATATAGTGTACTCTGCCATTTCTGCACCAATGGTGCCAGCCCAGTAGAATTTCTCAAAAGAGCATCAAGAAGTAAATTACGTCTTCCTTTGATATATACCAAATCAAAATCATATTGCTGCAACTGAATAATCCACTGCTGCACCCTCACACTCAGCATGTCAGTCATCTTAGGTCAGAGACCCAGAATAGGCAAATGATTGGTTTCTAAAGTAAAATGTCTTCCCACTAAGTAAACCTTGAAATGCACAATAGCAAAAATCATCATCAAGAGCTCTAGCTCAACCTCGGAATACTTCAATTCCATTGGAGTGACAGTATGGGACACAAATATAGCTGACCATCCCTCCTGGAGCAGAATTGCACCCAGAGCCCGATTGCATGTATCGGTTTGAATCACTGTGGGGTTCCAGGGATCAAAATAAGCATGGGATTAACTCTGACAGAGGCCTTGATGTCAGGATTCAAAAGCCTGTTTTGCTTCTTTAGTCCAGACCAACTGTTCATGGCCCTGGGTTAAATCATGCAGAGGCTTGGCAAGGATACTAAAATGGGGCAGAACACAGGCACTTGTGTATTGAGCTAGACCAAGGAAAGAACAAGAACAGCTACAATTAGCTGGTAATGGTAGCAAAGCAACAGCTTGTAGCTGTTCAGGAATCGGTTTCACATAGTCAGCTGACAGAGAATGTCCTAAAAACTCTTTAGCATCTTTTGCAAAACTGCCACATCCAACTTTATGCCAGCCTGTTGAATTCAGGTTAGTACCTGGTCCAGGATAGCATTATGCTTAGGAAGAGTTTTAGAAGAGATGAGCATATCATTCAAACAACAACATGCAGCCTGGAATTTAGCTAGGAGCTGACAGAACACTCTCTCAAATGTTTCAGGAGCAGAGACTGAGTCAAAAGGAAACTGTTAGCGGTACCTCCCAAATGGCATGTTGAAATTCAATAACTTCTGTGAACTTTCAGCCACAGGTATTTGGCAGTTACTGGATCAGGAGTCCAACACAGATTAAATCTGAGATCTACTTACCCAGCAAGTCACCTCTTCAAAATTTGGCAATTGAAACTGCTCATGTTTCACATATTTATTAAGAATGACAGACCCCGGGGTAATGATAATTACCCCTGTCATCCCATTTACCCTTTTAAAATATTGGCATGTTAGCTTTCTTCCAGTTTTATGGAACTTCCCTGGTGTTCCAAGCCTTATTGAAAATCAACATTAATGGCCAAGCAAGCTTCTCAGCCAGCTCTTTTAAAACTCTTGGATGCAAGTTATCCAGACGTGCTAATTTAAAAAATCTAACTTTAGTAGCTGCCGTTTAAGATCCTCTCAAGATACAATGGAATGGCAAGTATCTGGGAGTCCCAGTAAGGAGACTATCCTACCCTTTCCCACCCATAGAGCTTGTTCTACCTGCTCCATATCATCAATACCTGGGTTTTGCCCTTTTGTCATCCTCCCTGCACCTCTTGTTTGGGGTAGTGGTTGCGCTGCCTTAAGTGGCTGATTCTGTATCATTGCCTCTCTGTCACATCTCCACAGGACTGGTAGTGAGACCTATTTCTCCTTCTCCTCTTTTTGGGGTATGTCCAATTTGCAGCTGTTGCTGTCCACTCTAGACACCAGCAGGCTAGTCACCTTCCTAGCTGCCCCCACCCCAGCAGCTGTTCCCACAGCTACCAGTGCATGCTGCAAAGTAGCCAGTGGGTTCCCCTCCACTTGGCAATCTCACATCTGGGTTACTTGAAGTCACCAGTCCACAGTTCTTTGTGGCTGCTTGCAGAGTTGCAGCCCCTATAGCTACTACCAGTGCTCCTGCCCCAGCTGCTCCCACTTCTATTCCTCTAGCAGCCATTACTGAAGCGCCCATTAGCTGCTCAGCCCCACCACTGGTCCTACCCAGGGACACTCCCAATCCCCTGCTAAAACATTTACTTGTCATACCCCAATTCCAGATGTGGCTATACTCATCTCTTGCTCTTCTTCACTCCCCAGATATCCCCCACACAGCTGCATACCCTGCAAGGGCCCAGAGATTCCCCCCAAACCCTCAGGCACTTCAAGATCCCCATTATAACCCTCTTGTTCCAAATCATGATAGGAGCTTTACAAAAAGAAAAGTTACAAAGGAATGTAAACTGTATCTGTATGGTGAACAAGTAGATCTCATTCAAGGGTTTAAATTCCTAGGGTGGTATTTGATACTAAAATTATGGTGGAAAGATCATATAGATTATGTACAAGATAAATGTACAGGAAGGATTAACCTGCTTAGAAGTCTTACCGGGACTAATTGGGGGCAGATAAGAAAACATTGCTGATGGCATAGAGAGCCTTAATGAGACAGGATATTGACCATGACTGCCAAGCTCTTGGGTCAGCATCAAAATCAGAACTTAAAAAATTAGATTGAATACAAATTCAGCCACTATGAATTGCATGTAGTTTATTTATTATAACACCTATATGTGCACTATAGATCGCTTCTAGTGAAATGTCAGTTTCACTATTGTGACGGGGTGCGGCTCACCGCTGAAGCCCCCCTTGCTGGATGTCCCAGGGATCAGCTCTGCTAGCCAGTGCGCCCTCTTCTGGTGGTGTGTAACAGGGCGGTACTCACCCCTGCGGCGCCTCCTACTGGTTACTCCGGGAATTAGCTCTTCTTCCAGTCCGGAGCGCCCTCTGCAGGCTGGTGATCCACCTGTTTTGCTCTCAGTCCCGTGTCCCTCCCTGGACCCGGTGCCCCTTTAACTATAACTGGGTCTCCTCCTCCCAGGGGAGCCCCCACCCTACTATCCCCACTTTGCCTCAGTAGTGGCCACTGACAGTCATGGTCTAGCCCCACACCCTGGGGCAGACTGCAGCATCGGCCCACTCATCACAGGCAAAAAGGGGTTTGGACCTGCTGCTTTACCTACTCCTGGGTTGTCCCTTGCAACCCCCAGTACCTCTTGCCCTTTCCTAGGCCGCAGCCTGGGGCTTTCCAGGCTGGAGCTTCCCTAGCTCCTCAGCCCTTCCCCAGCCCTGCTTCACCATAGGTACCTTTTCAAACTCTAAGCAGCCAGGCCCATCTCCCTCTGGAAGCAGAGAGAGGCTGACTGCTCCTGGCTTCCCTGCCTTCTTATAAGCCCTGTTCAGTTTGGGGCATGGCCTCCAGCTGCAGCCACTTCCCCAATCAGCCCAGCCAAAAAGCCCCTTCCCAGGGCTGTTTTAAAGCCCCAAAGGGCAGGAGCGGGTAGCCACTCCGCTACATGGTGTCTCATCATCATCACTTCTGCTTAAGGGACACACATTATTCCCAGGACTGCAACGTCCTCTTTATGTGGCACCCCCTGTGCTCCCCCCTTTCAGGGGAATGTCACAATCCTTTAGTACAGCCACTTCCTCAGTGGTGAGTGGGGGCAGGAGGACCCGGGCCCGCCCACTACTCCAGGTACTGGCCTTGGGACCCTGTACATGGCTGCTGCTTGTAGTGCCCCCTCCTACTCCTCAGTAGATTTCCCTGGGCCCCTTCCCCACAGCCCCAGCACCCTCTTCGCACTGGCCTCAGGTCCTCAGCCTGCAGATCCCTGCAGCCCACCAGGAGCTGCTTTTAGCTCCCCGGGTCTCTGCCTGCAGCACTGCTCTGTCCACCTCCCTCATCAAGCTCCAGCGAGTGACTGAAGCTGCTTTGCTCTGCAGCCCTTCTCAGCCCTGATTGGCTGTCTCATGCACAGCCTTCCAAGGGCCCTATTAACCCTTTAGAGTAGCAGCCGTATTAGTCTGTATCCGCAAAAAGAACAGGAGTACTTGTGGCACCTTAGAGACTAACATTTATTTGAGCATAAGATTTTGTGGGCTACAGCCTACTTCTTTGGATGCACAAGGTGCCACAAGTACTCCTGTTCTATTAACCCTTTAGAGCACAGTATGGGGCAGGTGCCCCATCACACTATGAATGAAACTACTGGATCTACCTTACTGGGCCAAAGTTAACAAGAATTGTAATGATGAAAGCAGCAGACAAATATATGAGTATTGTTGGGAATTAGATAGGTGAACTATAACACACACTGTTAGAATTCCAAATGTCATTCGAGTTAGTGTGGATGCAGGAGTTGAAATACCAGGACAAGCTAAATGACCTCAAAACTTTTAGTCATGGGAAGATTAGTTATGGATGGAAAGTCACATGTCCAAACATGGATTTAGATTTATTTCATAAACTTAACGGTAAAAAAAAGACAGTAGGTATTAAAAATTAAGTGTACCAGTATATAGATGAAAAGTACAGTCAGACTTTTCAAATATATTCAGGTGGGCCCAAAAAGGAAAAAACAGGAAGGATAGGAATAGCACATTTTATACCAAAATTTGGAATTAGTAAAAGAATATCTGATTTTGTAGCTGTCATGACAGCCAAACTAGTAGCAACTATGCTAGCACTGAATTGAATCTGGGCTGTACGCCCAGCAGCTGCTTGGTGTACAAAGAGAATGGCAGAACTGGGCCTGAACTGCCTCTCAAGTAAACATCTAGAAGCTGGATCCTCAGATTGTGTAAATCAGTGTAGCCCCATTGATTTCAATGGACTGATGTAGATTAACAGTTGAGGATCTGGTCCAGAATTTCTTTACCACATAATCTAAAATATAAATGTCCACGTTACTTCACTTTTCAGTAATATCTAATAGCTAGGTTCTTGTTGACTTAATTTGCCTTTCAATATAATTAAGCTATGCTCTGTTCCCTAGAGTTATCATTATTTTACTCTTCCAGGATGTTCCTAGGGGCTGCCTTCTGTCAGCAGTTGATCTTTATCTGTGCTTTCTGCTGATTTTACTCTGTTTAATTGCTGCTGAAAACAGAATCCCAGACAATATACAGGCTGTTCAGTTCTATCCTTTACCATGTCCTTTCACCTTTCAGGTTCTAGGTCCATTATAAATCTTACAGAAATAGTTTTAACTGTTATGTATTTACTAGTTCAGCTGTAATTTTTAATATTGGGGTTTATTCCATAAGCTCATATGTTGCTGTCCCATCTGAATTAGTTTAACTGAACTAATGCATAATTAGTGTTTCTCTCCACCCTCATGACTGCTGCCCTAACCATCAGGGAATTGTGCTTGTATAGTATGCTCCAAAGAAATCAGAGATTCCCTATGTCTGAGGTATTTCCTAATGTACTCATTTTACTATGGTGATGAATAATTCTGCTTCAGAACTGTGGTTCTTTTGTAAGTCAGTATGCCAGAATCCTATTTGTTTTCTAAAATATTTTTAAGGATAGCCACAAGGGCTATCATTAGTTGCTTTTAGTCCTGATATCATCCATGCTCTCATTGCATCCAGAATCTCTGCATTTACTATATATGATACTCCAGGGGGAATTCTGCATCACTACATGTGTGCAGAATTCATGTCCCCCACAGATTTCTTTGCTTCCCTGCAAAAATATGACTTCTGACAGGGAAGCAAAGGGAAGCTGCAAGAGCAATCACGTACCCCTCCCGGACAACAGAGGCAGTTTGGTTTGGATGCCCAGAGCAGCTGGTAGAAACATAAATCACCACTGGGGGGAGGGGAGAATGGGCAGTCGTGCATGTGAGAGAGAGTGACATTCTGTCCCTCTCACTCTCTATTGCGGCATGCTCATGTGGAGGGGCAGGACTTCGGGGTGTTTCTGAGGAGTGGGGCAGGCTCTATCCCCTCAGGCAGAGGGGAATACTCCTGGGGGAATACTGCACGACTGCACAATTTTGCAGAAATTAACATGCGTGCAGAATTTACTATCCCCCACAGAAAAGGGGGCTGCAAGCTGCCACTAGTGGCCACTGTACCCAGCAGAGCCCAGCTCACACATAGAAGATACTGCTGTGGGGAGGGAGAGGGAGCTAGAGGGTTCCTGGCAGCTGCAGTTCCCAGCATGCCCTGAGGGAAGAAGAGAGTGGTGTGCAGGAAACTCCATGCAAGCCTGGGACCGAGCCTCAGGCTGTTTCTCCCTCTGGATCAGTAGACTCAGGGAGAGGATGGGGGGGTATCAGGGCTGGGGGGGCCTCTGTGACTGGGCTCTGGGGGTTCAGGTGTATTGGCTGGGTGTGTGTGGCTGGGCGTGGTTCTGGGTTAACCATCTTAATTTAAAATGAAACAAGCACAGAAACAGTTTCCTTACCTTGTCAATTCTTTGTTTTTAAAAAACTTTCCCATTATTTTTTAGTAATTTATGTTTAATACAGTACTGTACTGTCATGGGTGGCGGGTATCGTAGGCTGGGTAAGGCTGTGCCTTCCGGAACACCCTAGTGTGGCCCCGCCCACACTCCACCCCCAAGGCCAGGCCCCCTCCTGCGGTTTTCAGCGCTCTGCCTTGGCTGGCCAGCCTGCCTCCTGCAGGGAGTCAGGGCGGCTGGTGCTGGTGCCGCGCTGCCTGGAGCACCAGGGCCGGGAGTGCTGCTGTATGGCACACTGGGGCTGGAGCCTCACCCCCTGGATGCCCAGCACTGGGGGCCACAGGGGGGGGTGCTCTGGGCTCCTGCAGGGGAGGGGAGGAAGAAGGGGGGCAGATAGGGAGGGGAGCAGAGCTGTAAGGTGACCTTTTTTTTTCAAATTTAAAACCAGGACATTTAAAATAGCTCAGCCAGCATGAGTAATAGTCACTGTCGTAGAATATAAGTTGAAAAAATATTGCGGAGTATGCTTATCTTTTCTTTTCTTTAAGTGAAAGAATACAATAAAATGTACTACTTTTATTTATATTATATATTATGAAAGTAATTTTGCGAAAAAAAACAAATATTCGATATGGGTAGATTAGTACATAATTGTATATTTAGGATTTTGGGATCCAAGTAATAAAGAAACAAGTGTAGCAGTAAAACAAAATGGTTTTAATAAAAAATGGTACAAAAGTACTTAATCTACATTCCTAATTTTGTTTTATAAAATTCCATGCAAGTTTGGTTAAAATTATATTTAGTAATTAGCAAACATTTCAAAGTTTCAACATGTAATTGAGTTTTATCATGACCAGATATTGTTCATCAAAGGACAATATTCTACCAATTTGCCAATATTTTTGTAGGAAACATCATTTTCACTGAAGGCTTTGAATATTTAAGCAGGTTTCATCAAACAGTTCATCTTCTACTAAATTGATTTCAGAAAAATACTGAAGAATATAATAACTGCAAACTTGAATGTTGTCATTTTCTTTGAAAATAGCAGGTTTTAATATGCCTTCTTCCTCAAGCTGCTTCAAATTTTGCCGCACCTGTAACGGCAAGAAAACGTTTGCTTTTCTGTCATCTAATTTTGTTTTTAAGTCACTGTAAATATTGCTAGTTTCTATAATAGAAATCTCCTGTCCTTCTATTTTCAAAATAGCATTGTGAAACATTGATGACACGTTATGCAAAAAGTAAAGCCAAGACTCTGTCTCTGAATTATCAAAATAATTTGTGATAATTGTGGGGCTCTTCTCGTTTGAGGCAAAATATGATTTTAAGGCAGGATATATTTGTAGGACGCGCTCAATCGCGGGTCGTAACGCCAACCATCGTGTGGCCCTGTATCCCAAGACTTTCTTATATTCGATGTCCACGAATTCACAAAATTCTTTCAATTCATTAACGCGCACTGTATATATATAAAAGTATGAATAAATCTTGATGATGAAAGTTTGCACATCAATTGGTACACAGTCGGCTGCAGTTTGTATAGCATTGTTCAAAATATGAGCGGCACAACCAATTGCCACAAGCTCTCTTCCACCCAAATTTGATTTCAGCTTGGTAAAAATGTTATTTTTCCCACTTCTTCGCATTCCTCCAAAGTTAGTATTGGTGTTGCCAGCACAAAATCCAAGTACCTGGGTATTTAAACGATACTTTTTTAACACTTCCAAAATATAATCAGTAACTATGTCAGATGTTTCGCCTGGCAAATCTCTTACTTCCAAAATTTTGACATGTATTCCAGACTGGTATGAAAAATATCTTATTATTATGGGAATCAACTTTACTTCCCTGTGGTTTGATGCATCCAAATAAATAGAAATAAAATTTGCAGCATCTAAATCCTCTTCCAATAACTGTTTCGCATAAGGCACCAGCACATTGATAACTATTGCCTCGCATTTTGTTCTAGAACATGTAAACCTGGCATCAAAACATGTTTTAATCAGTTTGCAGGTACAATCCATTGATCGGAATGAGTGATTATGCATTACTGTGTGGTACGCCCATAAACCTTCAGCTGCAGCTAGTTTTCTTTCAGCATCTTCAAATCGTTTTTTCTTAAAATATGATGTCACACTCGTACTTGCAATTGCTGCAGACACGGCCCGTTTATGTTTGACTGTTTGTATGTGGTTTTCAATGTCGGTTTTTCCACTGTTTGCAATAGAAAATACACTTCTGCATTTTACACATTCCACCTCACTATTGTCATTATTAGTACTTGCTTTGATGAATGTATATTTCGATTTTAACTCGTCATTGAAGACGCACTTTTGTCGTTTTGGCGCCATGGGTGTCCAAAAATAAACAATTATTACAAACTTCGTCGGATGTCGGTCTTGGTCCGAGGGGGCGAAATCACCGGTCCAGGATCGAGGGGGGCGAAGACGCCGGTCCTGGTCCAAAGGGGCGAAGGCGTCGATCCTGGTCCAAGGGGGCGAAGTCATCGGGTCCTGGCAAAGCAGCAAGGTGCGCCGTGAAAACGGTGGAGCGAAAAGCTCGAGTAACCGAGAGAGCGCGGAGCTCTGAGGGCCAGTGTCACGGTCTGAAGATGCCAGATCACTGGTGCTTATCCTGTGTTGCGGAGGGCCTTTTATAGTCCGAAGCTAACACCGAATTGGTCGATTTTGGCGGGCTCTGTGTGATGACGTCATCATCGAGTTCCCACGGTCGGGCTGTATGTAATGCGCGGGAGTATTATCGAAGAGTCGCCGCGGCCACAATATAGTGAGAGTGCGTGTGCTGAATGCCGAGTATTGCCGAGATCCAACGACGAGAACCATCGTGTAAAATAAAACTAAAACTAGGATAAATTAATAAAATTGATTTAGGCTGGTTTATCAAGGATTGATTTGATGTACTCAATCTTTTGATAAATTAAAATTTTTGATTTTGTAGTCCTAAATTGTACTGGTTACATCTCATGACTAACCAGACCAATGTCCAAAAAACCAGTACTGTACTGGTAAAACCAGTACGTATGGTCACTTTACTGTAGATACAAGGGGAAGGGGTGGGGGCTAGCCTCCCCCAATGGCTGTGTCACCAGTCACCCATCTGTACTGTATTTGGTTTTCTTTTGTCTCTGCCGCTGCCTGATTATGTACTTCTGGCTCCACATGAGGTGTGTGATTGATCAGTCACTTTGTAACTCTGATATTCATAACTCAGATTCTACTGTATTCTTATTTGTGTTGTACAAGTGGTGACCAAAGTGCATGAAATTGTTTCTATTCTAATTGGATGGCTTCAACTTTTGTAAATATTAGGCAATCCAAAAAGATTTCAAGAGGGCTCCAATTTCAAGTTTGCGCTTCTGGTACAGTCCTTTGCATGAACACGCAGTGTTCGTAAGACCTAAGTTTATTATGACAAAAAGTCACTTACATAAATATTCACAGCAAATGAAGAAAGAGGATCATAGATATTTTCAAAGTGACATTGTGGGCACAGATTTTCAGTGCAGGCCTTGGGGTGTGGTGATGAGGGTTAAAGGTGGGCTTTGTGCTCCTCTAATCCTGGGATCCAGTTCAGCCTCTTGTCAGTTGGTAATGTATGCCGTGCTAGGGAATACTATACCGCTTGGGACTGCTAGACTATCTTGCACACGTATCACTTTTCTGCCTGCCCCAACACTTCTAAAGGAGCAGAGAGGGGTGGCAGTGTATGTGCGCGCTAATCGTAGGACCGAGGCCAATAGGTTCCTGCATTCCTATCCTAGCTCTAACCTTAACTTCTCCTGTAGCCTTGGTTAAGTCATTGAGCCATTCTGACTTTTTAGTCATTGAACATATTGCTCAAAACATGCTTCTTGCCATATTATATTGGACAACACATGTCTCATGAATCCTTATACTCAATGAAATCTTTTGTGGCCTGCTGAGGAAGATCGCAGGAAAATGGCACAGAAGTTAAAATGATTTATACCCTCAACCTCTTCAAGAGGAGCATCTGTACCACATACCTGTCAATGTCTTCCTAACTACAGCTGATGAAAACAGTGCTTTGGGGATGCATTTGCTTCATGATAACCTATAAACCAGGATGCTGGCACATATGTAAATGCAAATTACAGCAGAATTTTTGTGCAGTGATGGGGGATCCTTACAACTGGATATGACAATTCATTAATGCATTAACATTTGTTCTCTAGTCTGGAAAATCAAAAAATGACACTGCTTTATGAATCAGATCACTGTAACGTGTTTAAAATCCCCCCAAAAAAGAAAATGTGTGTATAACCAGACAGCCCAAGAAGGTTTACAGATGAGGAGTGCTTCTGGGAAATACCCCAGAAAATTCTCCTTTTTTGTAGTATTCTTTTAAAATATTTTGTAAGCCTCTAATACGTAAATGGCTTGCATAGGTCAGGGGCTCCATCTTTCCCTTTCTACCACTTGAGCCATGTTAGATGGAAATGTGTGGACCAGGGCTTTGCTACACCTCCCTACAATAGAAAAAGGCCTGAGATTTTTCTTTTTCAGATTTGCCACTTTGAAAAGATCAGCATACAATTTCATTAAATCAGAAACATAATTAAAATAGCAACTATTAATGTCTGTAACTCACCTGGACAGTAGGGCCCATTTATCTATTCCTTCTGCTCTCTTCTCTGCCTTCTTAGGATGTGTAACGGCCCCTCTCTCTCTGGCTCAGAGGGAGGCCACTCTGTCTCTTCATAGCTGACAGCAACCATTGGGTTTCTGGCCATCTGGGCAGAAAGAACACCTGAGAGTCTCTAGCCCAGGGCCTCCTGGCTAGGGCAGATGGTAATCAACAGTCTGGGCTCTGACCCTCTGGGCAGGGCAGAGAAATAAACAGCCTGGGGCCACAGCCTCCTGGCTGGGGAAGACAGTATATAAACTGTCTATAAGCAGGTCTTTAGGCCTCAGGTGAGTTGGTCACTGCCTCCAGGAATGGGGCTTTGGCAACAGGGGGTAGAGGGACCCAGTCCCACCCTGCTCTACCAGGTCTCAGCCCAGGGCCCTAACAGTGGTGGGTGGTCCCACCACTGGGTCACCAGGGAAACAACCAAAATCTGCTGCCTTGCTTCTCGGTAGCGCAACCTGACTGAAGTCTAGTTCCCCTGGGCTACTTCCTACTGCACTCCATCAGCAGGGCTCCATTGACAGTGAGCTCCCAGTCACTACTACATAGTTGGTTGACGGCAGCTCTGGCAACTCCTCACTGCTCTTGGCCTCTTCTGGTGGCAGGGCACTGCATGGCTCAACAGCTGGTCCGGGATCCTGCAGAGGGCTCAAGACATCCACCTCCTTCTCTAGGCCAGCACCAACTGAGCTGTAGGACTCTTTTTATACTTCCAGTCCCACCCCTGTGCTTCTGGCATGGGGGCACCGGGCTGGTTTGGCTCTGCCCACCAAGGGGCGTGTAATGGTCCCTCCCTCTCGGGCTCCGAGGGAGGCCACTTTTCCTCATTACAGGGTGGCATCTCCTACTTCTGCCATTCTCCCTCTGAGGGTCTCTATTAACCTGGTCAAGCTAGCTAGATTTTTATACCAGTATCACACCCATTAACATAGTACCCTTTTCACCCTGCAAAATCCTCAGCTCCTTTCTCTCCTCTCCCCCACCTTGAGGTCTTGAACAGAGCCTTCTCCCCCTCCTTTATAGTAAATTTATGAATTTCTCAGAAATGGGATATCATGGAAATGCTGACAAATTCATAGTCCCAAGCAATGCCTACTGTGTCCTGCAATAATAAAGGAAATTCCCTAATTGTTCCCTCGATGGCTATACATGGATGGATATTTGCAAATAAAAAGTATATGTGGAAAGGATAGGAAACTTCAGGAACAAAACAAAGATGAAAGTCAAATTTTGCACCAGTCAGTCTCCCATCCTGCTCTGCTTTTGTCATTGTGACCGAAGCCATTAGAACATGAAACTGGCAGCCTCAATTAGTATGTAGAAATCTATGAGGTTTCAAATCTCTTGGCACTAGGGGGCTGGGATGTTCTGATGTTAATCCCCATTGGATTTTATATCTTAATTAGCCCCAGGAAATCTTTTCCAGAGTGCCAAGGGTTGAGTACGCACAAGGTGTCTGATAAACACACTGGTTAATGTTAATGATTATTAAAATACAATTCCCAGTTGTTATAACAAGCATGACTTCATGGATTGCTTTTTTCCTTTATACTGATATTAACAGTTAGTTTACCTGGGAGTCTCAACTCAAAGCTGAGTATTGTTTTTGTCATAGGTAAAATTTAATCAATATCCATAAATTTAAGATACATTCAAGCTGTCTCAATGTTGCAAATTAATCCTTACTGTAACTCCACTGAAGTCAGCGCACTTCACTGACTTCAGCAGAGTTACAGCTTGATCTGTTTTACCAAGAGGCTCAAGATTTGTCTAGGTCGTGGTTGAGATTCACTGTGCTACCATATATGCACCGCAGCTCCTAAGTGGGAAGAGCACAAGTTTCAGCATCATGTTGGTGTGCAAGCAGGGAATTTGCAAAAAATGCAAATTCATTGTAAAAATGAAAGAATGCACCAAATCTTGCTTGATGAGTTTACACTGTTGTTCTGCACAGGGGAATATAACAAACACATGGGGCACAGAAGAGGAGAATCAGGCCCTAAATATCTTTAATATATCAATTTCGAGACAGATTCTTTGCCTTGCTGGCCATGTCTCCACTATAAACTTACATTGATTCAAGCTACGTCGGCATACAGCCACTGCAGTTAGCACATTGCTTGTGCGTGTGCATAGTTGTCTCCTTGTGTCAGCGGTGCATGTACTCACCAGGAGTGCTTATATTGATGCAGAGTGCAGTGCACCATAGGTAGGCATCCCACTGTGCAACTCGCCTCCTTCCAGCTTTTGGGAAGTTTTGGCAATGCATGATGATACCGAAGTGAGTCATGCAGAGGTGACTGGGGTAAACTTACCAGTTTGCAATTGTCTCCATCCCATAATGTTATCTGTATCCCATAATTTTCACACCTTTTTTTCAAAATCCCACAAACCTGTGTGGTCCTCCTCGCTGTCTGCCCTCTCTGACAGAAGCACGGAGCCTGCACAGCTTGCACTATTGTCATGAGCATTGCAAGCACAAGGTGCATGATCCTGGAGTATTTGCAGAGCCACAAGAAGAACCGAATGAGTGGGGAACATGACAATTCCTTGGAGGACAGTTTGCTGTGGGACACAGCGAGAACCAATTCAAGGTTGTTGGTGCATTCATGGAGCAGCTGCAGATATTGGAGTGCCACTTCTGGGCCTGCAAAACAAGCACTGACAGGTGGGATCGTATCATAATGCAGGTTTGGGATGATGAGCAATGGCTCACATTTCTGGATCTGTGTGCTGAGTTCGCCTGAACCCTCCAGCACAGGGACACCAAAATGAAAGCTGCACAGTGGAGAAGCAAGTGGTGATCGCACTGTGGAAACTTGCAATGCCAGATTGCTACTGGTCAATCAGGAATCAATCTGGAGTTGGGAAGCCCGTTGCGGGGAGGGGGGTGATGTCATTGTCATGCAAGCATGCAGGGCTGGAGGAGCTGTCATCTTCTGCCCCAGCCCCAGAGGAGTTCTGTGCCCCCGCTGATTGGTTAAAAGAAGCATTTTTCTTCTGCATTATAAAGTTTCAAACCTGTATTAAGTCAATGTTCAGTTGAGAGAAAGTTACAAACAACCTCCATTCCCAAGTGTTTATAACTCTGAGGTTCTACTTTGAAGTGAAGAATTAAAGACATACTGTAATCAAAACTACTAAGTCATCAACATATCATAGGCTGAAATATAGTCACATAAAGTGCTTCACCAATTTTATGTAGGGAAGAATTTGTAAAAACATCAAAGTCTATTTGCAAGTAACTTGCAAAATGTCAAGTCCTGATCCTATTGAATACAACGACAGCTTTGCTATTGGGGAGGGGGGGAGGTGGCATGCCCCTGCTTGTCCTCCTTTGCACATGCCCCTGGTAAATGGCTTTGCAGTTATGGGGTTCCCAAACTGCAGTGGAGCTATATAAGGCATGCATATCCCACCTTGCCACCAAGTATATCAACAGAAAGGGCTACTTTTTTATGCTTATGCAAGTATTGGTGGATCACTAGGGACACTTCACTGGCATCAACATGGGCTGGTGAGGCAAGGGGCATACTTTCTCATCTTTCAGAACACAGGACTGTTCAGAAAGCTACAAGCAGGGGCTTTCTTTCCTGACCAGTGGATTACCAGTGGGAATGTTGAAATGCCAATAATGATACCAAAGAGAATGATACTCACAAAAGCTTATGCCCAAATAAATCTGTTAGTCTTTAAGGTGCCACTGGACTTCTTATTGTTTTTGTGGATACAGACTAACCCGGCTACCCACCAATAATGATACCAGGGATCCAGCCTACCCCGGCTCCTCTGGTTCATGAAGCCATACACTGGCCATCTCAACAGCGCCAAGGAATGATGCAACTACTGGCTCAGCAGGTGCAAGAATGACATTTTAATGTGCTTTTGGTTGTTTGAAGGGTCACTGGCAGTGTTTACTCACAAGATTGGACCTCAGTGAGAAAAATATTCCAATGGTTATAGCTTCCTGTTGTGTCCTGCATAATATCTGTGAAGCAAAAGGGGAAACATTTCCACTGGGGTGGAGGGCAGAGGTGGAGCAACTGTCTGCTGAATTTGAACAGCCAGACAAAGGGCTATTAGAAGAGCTCAACATGCAGAACTATGCGGCTCAGGAAAGCTTTGAAAGACCATTTTAACAGTGTGTGTGGTTGTGTGCTCTGCCTGGCCCTGCTCTTTTGTGGCCTGGTAGAAATTGTGTGGTGATTGCTCTACACGTCTACTGTCAATGCTCCTATTAATTTTGTTTGTGATTGATCATATGAGTTGTGTGACACTGTGCAAGTGATGGGGAGTTCACCTCATAGCAGCCTTGAAAGGGTTAATGAGGCTGAGCAGGGGGCCAATTAACTTGAAAGGCTGCCCCTGAGTGAGAGCCAGGGCTTGAAGGCCTGATTGGAGATGGAGCCCAGCTAAGAAGGAATGGGCGGGGTTGGTATAAAGATAGGGAGTTGGCAGCAGAAATAGGCTTCAGGTGAAATAGTCTGCAGTCACTCCCAGGAGAAGGAAGGTGTTTGGGGGACTATAGTGTCAGGTAGCCTGCAGTTACTTCCTGGTGGGGGGGATGGAATTTGGATTGGTCAACCAGGGGCAGAGGGGGGAGCCAGAAGGTAGAGCTGAGAAGTAGGAAAGAGGGCAGGGAAAGAGTAACATGGCCTAGGAGTGAGCAGGCCACCACTGCTAGAGATAGGGTCCCAGGACTGGAAACTGGAATAGAGGGCAGGCCTGGGTTCCCCTACTAGGCACTGGAGGAGTGGTATGGTTGGGGCAGTGAAGGCAAGACTGCCATTTTGTATAGAGATCCTTTGATCCCCTTAAAGGGGAGGAGTATAGTGACCTGGCTGGAGGGCTGAGTCACTGAGAAGCACCCCAAGTCCCAGAGAAATAGAGAGACCATGGGGGAGGAACTGACAGAAGGGGGCATTGGACCTGTGAAAAGAGAATCCCCAGAGCAACCAGGAGGAGACACCCTATTGGTGAGTGGACCCTGTGACCGTGCAGTAATAGGTAATTGCTTTCAGAACTGCTGAGTGCTTGGTAGCATATGTTGTGAACTAATAAAGATGAATCATATTCCAAATCAGTGCAAAAAACCCTAGACATTTTAAAAACAGATACATTGAAAGCTTAATAATACTTAATACATTAATAGAACAGAACTTACGAAGGGGAAAGAATAGTTCACAATGGTGACCAGAGCAGTTAGTGTGGGGCATTGTGGGACAGCTGCTGGAGGACATTTAGGCTCAACATAAGTAATGCAGTGTCTACACATGCAGTGTGTTGACTTAAGTAAATCAACCGTGGCACTACGCTGCTCAGGGAGGTGGTGTTACTATGTGGCGTAACAGGGTGCTACAGAGGTGGGAGACCAATTTAAGTGTAGACACATGCACAGCTAAATTGATGTAAGCTGCCTTGCATCAACTTAACATTGTAGTGTAGACCAGGCCTTAAAATTACCTTTGCCACCCCCAACGTCCCCCGGGTGGCACTCTGGACATGAGGATCTGAGTCCTAAGATGCCATGTAATGCTATCTGTACCACCAGAATGCTTTATTCTTGATTTTTGGACAGACCCAAGAACTGGGCCCATTAAGTTTTTAGAGGTAAATGGCCTAATTCTCCTCTGCTTTACACTGATGTAAATCTGAAGCAACTCATCTGAAGCCAATGGAATCACTTGGGTGTACAACCACTAGGATAGGAAAAGAGGGCTCTTCCTTTCAGGAAACACAATGACCCTAGAGAGGGACAAAGGTAGATTTACACCATCTTCACTGCCCACCCTGGTGCAGGGTCAGCTGAGGATCAATTCAGACCCCTAGTATGCCTTAGTGCAGCCCTACTCCATGGGAATGGTCAGTTAAGCAGACTTTATGGCCCCTCAGCGCTGGCAGAGCAGTACAAAGAGGCTGCAAAGAGGCCAGAGATCTGACCCATCATTCCCACACTGTCCAAAGCCCAGAGTTCCAATTTATTCAGAGGCTAATAGCTACCCAGCAGCAGAAATCAAACTGTGGCAGCTGAGCATGAATATTAGCTATAAGGGTCACAGTCTAGGTCTGATGTATCAGTGTAATATGCTGTATTGAACTGCAGTGAATGCCTCATCTATCTGTCTCCCTGTCTATCCTGTTGCTGAGCAGACAGGCTGCTGTGTTCTGAAGTGGGGACACATTATCCATTCACAAGGCTCATTTGACAATTGAATAATCACATGCCTGCAGTCAGAATTCAACACATCTACAGCCACATAATTTGGCCTCCAGTTAACACTCCATCACTGAACTGTTAGCATGGTCTAGAGAGAAAGGTACATACAGCACTAGTTCTGGTTGAGCTTTATGTGAGTGTGCTGCAGTAGGAGGGGATGAAGGATCCCTCCTTTGAAAGGGCCAGTCAGACATGCAGCCCCTGCACTTGGAGGAGCACAGGGCTGCTACCAAGATGTTCCTCAGAGGCTGCAGACCAGGGAGTAGGCAGAGCTATGTCCCTTTCCTTACACTAGCTGGTGTAGCTGACAAACAGCATGGCAGGGAGGATGTTGCGTTCCTTAAAGCAGGGTTTTCCAAAGTATGGGGCATGTCCCTGCTTCTGGGGCATGAAGGACTGGCTGGGGAGAGTGGGTGTGTGCGCAACCGTCCTGTCAATCATTCTCCAGAGTCAGAGCTTTCCAAAAAAAAGTCTTTAGCTGTTGTAGTTTCCAAGAAAATTTTGAAAAAGGGATTAGAGTAAAAGCAATGCTGTGATATCTGCCTGAGTCTGTAGAGAGCCTAAAAACATAGATCTTTGGCATGAATTTACTGACTATTAGCTCAGGTGCCAATGATGGAACTTTAAAGGCTGCTGAACTTCAGTTCATTTGCAAATTTGACACCATCAGCTCAGGATTAAACAAAGACTGTGAATGGCTAGCCAACTACAAAAGCAGTTTCCCCTCCCTTGGTGTTCACAACTCAACTGCTAGAGAGGCCCTCATCCTCCCTGATTGAACTAACCTCATTATATCTAGACTGATGATTCTTGACTGCATATTTATACCTGCCTCTGGAAATTTCCATTACATGCATCCGACAAAGTGGGTATTCACCCACAAAAGCTTATGCTCCAAGATGTCTGTTAGTCTATAAGGTGCCACATGACTCTTTGTTGCTTTTTACGGATCCAGACTAACATGGCTACCCCTCTGATACTTAACATTATTAGCTATTTCGCTGATCACTGAAGCACGTAAGGAATGAGAAGACAAATCATGTTATGAAGATCTACCCAATCCACTGTCTGTGAGTGACCGCTCACCTCCCTGAAAGTTCCTTCCGAGGTACTGTGGCAACATTGTCAACACTGTGCTGTGCTTCCCAGGCATGTTCGAAACCAAAGAGAATAGTTTAGTGTTCGAGCATTAGCAATATCAACATATTTTGAAGACTATAATTAATTTCACTGTGGTTGCACAGGTAGAAGTACTGGCAGAATTTGGCTTAGGGCCTGCAATTAAAAAAGGGATTGAATATATGAGACTATCCTAGTCGCTATCTTCTTTTAGGCTGTGTGTTGTTCTAAGTTCTCAGTAAATACTGAAAGTATCAGTTTATTCCAGTTAACGTTTAAAAACAGAATTTACATAAAAGGAGGTTTGGTTTTTTTTGTTTTGTTTTTTTAATTTAACTTCTGGTGCTTCTGTGGAAAAAAAATCAGATACATTTCTAAATGAGAAATTAACACTAATAGATTACACTACAGTATTTAAGCTGAATCACATGAGTTGTTTGGCCTGCCAGTTTATATGAGCCTCCACTTTACAGTAGGATTTATTTCCAATCTGTGCCATCTACAATGATATTTATGGTAAATCTTTAGGATTAGAATTATTGGATAATTTAAATTTCACTTAAAATATTATTTAAGTAGGGTCAATATAAGCATAAGCAATTCAGAAGTCGAACTGGTTACTTAAGAGGCCACTACATTAAATGAACATCTGGCTTCATTTTAACACTGTGTCAATTAAAATCCAGTTCAGATGCTATGTGGTAAACGCTAAACTGCCAGTTTTTTAATGCTGTGGTCAGACAAGCTAAGTAAACACACTAGATTCACCTTTATTTTCTGAAGGCATAATCTAGCATGCCTGGGGATTGGGAGGACTGTGGCTGCATGATTTTATGGAGGCCAGGGCAGAAAGTAAAGATGCCCTCTCCTGACATTGCCCAGGAAAAAAGGTGGTGGTAAAAATTAAAACCTCAGCTGAGAGCAGAAAGTATCACCCAGAGCCCTATGGAATAGTGGGCCTTTGTTGGCACAGAGAATAGCCATCCAATTTGTATCTTCCTGAGCCAGCAGGGGTGAAGATAGCCAAGGATCTCTTTCGTCCTTTTCTCTCACAAAACTGTACTTTAAAGTGCTGGAGTGAAAAGCATAAAGCTGCATGTAAAGAACACTATCAGTCTATTGCCATGACAATACAGTGACATTCCAGTCCCTCTCTTAGATTCTGTGCTGTCATATTCTATTGTGATAGAAATAATGTCACATTATACCTGTGTTTCACAGGCAAAACAGGATGATGAAATACAATGAAAGAGGAAAGTTACTGTTCACAAGCTTAAAATGCATTCATAGTAAAGATAAATCAAGAAAAAAATACATCACATTTTGATTTTTTGTTTTACTTTGCCAAAAGAAACTACAAAAATACGCAATTTGGGTTGGCTTATCGTGAATATCTTCATCAAGCCTATTTAAAAAGTTGTTACCTTGGAAATTATAAAATCATAGATATTAGAGGTTGAAAAGACCTATTAGATCATCTAGTCTATCACTCTGCCAATTCAGGAGTGTTCCTTATTGTCAAGGTTTTCTCCAAAAGAAAGTTGTACTCAATGTGTTGGCATTTTTCCTCAAGTCAGACTGAAGAGTAATCTTTATAATGACTCTTTTTCTTAAGTGTTGTTAGAGAAATGCATTGTCTCGCCACAGCTAAGGTTGATGCTAGCTGCCTATTATAAGCTTGTTTTTCACCTCTCAGTAACTTCCAGAAAACAAAACCAAGTGATTTCAAATTTTACATGTTGCATCTTAGCAGGAGGTAGATTTTCTTTTTTAAGAAATATTTTTATAATTCATCCCCATCTTTGCTCTTGTAGAGAATGCTCAAGTACACTTTAATTAAAACCATCAGACTTTAGTGGAGATGCAGCGATATACACCAGCTGAGGATCTGGCCTTTCATCTCTTGCTGTGGATGAAATCTTTGCTGCATTTATCCATGCCCAATGTAATGTGCTGTACTTGGAGCTACGCTCTGAGGCCATTCAGAAGCTGAAGGTAATCCAGAAACACAGCAGCTTGTTTATTAAGCAGAGCATTGTCAGGAACACATAGCACCATTACTCTGCATTGACTGGTTGTGGGCTTCCAGATGGATTCCAAGGTGCTGGTATTGACCTTTAAAGTTCTTCATGATTTGGGACAGGCTTACCTTACTGCCACGGCCATGGGTAGTGTGTATCGTAGGCTGGGGGAGGCTATGCTTCCCCAAACAGCCCGGCATGGCCCTGTCTACCCTCCGCCTGGAAAGCCTCCTCCTGCTTGTCCTTTCCAGGGAAGTGTGCAGGGGCTGGGGCTAGGGCCAGAGTGGCCATGACTAGCCTGTGGCCGAAACTTGGGGTAGCTGGGGCTGCCAGTGCTGGGGGGCCCCCAGGCGCTGGGGGAGCACTGCCTGGCACTCGCCCCTAGCCACAGCTGCAGTCCAAAAAGATACTTGAGAGACAATGCCTTTGATTTCATAGAATCATAGAAATGTAGGACTGGAAGGGACCTTGATAGGTCATCTAGTCCAGTCCCCTGCACTGAGACAGCACTAAGTATTATCTAGACCATCCCTGACAAGTGTTTGTCTAACTTGCTCTTAAAGACTTCCAATGACGGAGATTCCACAACCTCCCCAGGTAATTTGTTCCCACCCTTCACTACCCTTACAGTTAGGAAGCTTTTCCTAAAGTCTAACCTAAATCTCTCTTGCTGCAATTTAATCCCATTACTTCTTGTCCTGTTCTCAGTGATTAGGGAGAACAATTTATCACTCCCTTCTTTATAACAACCTTTTATGTACTTGAAGACTGTTATCATGTCCTCTGTGTCTTTTCTTCTCCAGACTAAACAAACCCAATTATTTCAGTCTTTCCTGACAGATCATGTTTTCTAGATCTTTAATCATTTTTGTTGCTCTCCTCTGGACTTTCTCCAATTTGTCCACATCTTTTTTGAAGTGTGGCACCCAAAACTGGACACAGTAATCTAGTGGAGGCCTTATGCTGAGTAGAGTGGAAGAACTACTTCTTGTGTCTTACTTGCAACACTCCTGCTAATATATCCCAGAATGATGTTTGCTTTTTTTGCAATAGTATAAATAACATTGCTGACCCATATTTATTTTGTGATCCACTATAGCCCCCAGATCCTTTTCTGCAGTACTGCTGCTTAGGTAGTCATTTCCCATTTTGTGTTTGTGCAATTGATTATTCCTTCCTAAGTGTAGTATTTTGCATTTGTCCTTATTGAATTTCATCCTATTTAATTCAGAGCATTTTTCCAGTTTGTCAAGATCATTTTGAATTCTATTCCTGTCCTCCAAAGAGCTTGCAACCCTTCCCAGCTTGGTATTGTCTGCAGACTTTCTTTATGCCATTGTCCAAATCATTGATAAAGACATTGAATAGAACTGGATCCAGGACAGATGCCTGCGAGACCCAACTCGATATGGCCTTCCAGCTCAATTGTGAAACATTGATAACTACTTTCTGAGTATGGTTTTCCAGCCAGTTGTGTACCCACCTTATAGAAGGTTCATCTAGGCCAGTGGTTCTCAAAACCAGTCTGCTGCTTGTTCAGGGAAAGCCCCTGACGGGCTGGGCTGGTTTGTTTACCTGCTGCGTCTGCAGGTTTGGACGGTCATGGCCCCACTGGCTGCGGTTTGCTGCTCCAGGCCAATGGGGGCTGCCGGAAGGGCAGCCAGCACATCCCTCGGACCGGCTTTGAGAACCACTGATCTAGGCTATATTTTTCTAGTTTATTTATGATACGTTCATGTGAGACAGTATCAAAAGCCTTACTAAAGTCAAGATATCACATCTACTGCTTCCTCCCCCTATTCACAAGCCTTGTTATCCTGTGAAGGAAAGATAGTCTGTTGGTTTGACATTTGTTCTTGACAAATCCATGTTGACTGTTACTTATCACTTTATTTTCTTCTAGGTGCTTACAGACTAATTGTTTGATTATTTGTTCCATTATCTTTTTTGGTACTGAAGTTAAGCTGAATGGTATATAATTCCCTGGGTTGTCCTTATTCCCCTTTTTATAGATAGATATTATGTGTTTCCTTTTTCCAGTCTTCTGGGATCTCTCCTGCCCTCCACAAGTTCTCAAATACAATCACTAACAGATAGCTCTTCACCAAGTTCCTTTAGTATTCTAGGATGTATTTCATCAGGCTCTGCTGACTTGAATACATCTAACTTGTCTAAGTAATTCTTTACTTGTTCCTTTCCTATTTTAGCCTCGGCTCCTACCTCATTTACACTGATGTTCCCTATGTTAGTTGTCCAATCACTGCTAACTTTTTTTTGGTGAAAACTGAAACAAAAAAGACATTTAACACTTTGGCCATTGCTGTGTTTTCTGTTATTGTCTTCCCCTCCCCATTTGTACTGGAACTACCCTGTCCTTGGTCTTCCTCTTGCTTCTTATGAATTTGTAAAATGTTTTTGTGTTATCCTTTATATCCATAGCTAATTTAACCTCATTTTGTGCCTTGGCCTTTCTAATTTTGTCCCTACATGCTTCTAATGTTGGGTTTTTTTTTTAATTCATCCTTTATAATTTGATCTAGTTTCCACTTCTTGTATGACTTTTTTGAATTTCAGGTCATGAAGCTGGAAGGACCTGGGGACTAGTACATAGGTTTGCAGAGCCCAGGACAGCTGATATTTCTACAGTGCCATAGGGAGGCTATATAGAAGTACAGCCAGCGACCACTATGGAGAGTAGGTGCCAGAGGATGCATCACCCAAGAGAACCAGAGTGACATTACTTTGTGGCCCTGTGATAGGCTGAGCAGCCTATTTAACCTCAGAGATTGGCCTTGGAAGTTGTCTGGGCAATAACACAGACTTTGGTCTGCTGCAATGCCAGACTTTGTTTCATCTCCTATCTCTGACTCCAGCCTGACTCTGACCTGGTCTCTTGCCTCCTGATTCCAGCCTGGTACGTCTGATCTCCAGTCTCTGACCCCAGTCTGACTCTGACCCTACCTTGCTTATGGAATCTGGCTCTAGTGATTCCTCCAACTCCTGCTTGGTGACAAACATCCCTGGTGGGCAGCCGTCAGCCCAGCTGTGACCGCTAGGCAAGATCACCTATGCCCTGGTCCCTAACATGAAGATCTCCTGCTTAAGCCAGTGTGGCCTCTTACCATACTTCCTATCTTTCCGACACATTGGTATAGTTTGCTCTTGTGCCCTCAATAAAGTCTCTTTAAAAAACCGCCAGCTGTCCTAAACTCTTTTTTCCCTGAGACTTGCATCCTATGTGATCTTACCTACCTATTCTGAGTTTGCTAAAGTCTGCCTTCTGAAGTCTATTGTCTTTTCTGCTGTTTTTCTTCCTGCCGTTTCATGATCACTTTCATCCAAGCTGTCTTCCACCTTCAGATTCTCAACCAATTCTCAACCAATTCCTCCCTGTTGGCCAGAATCAATCCAGAATAGCCTCTCCCCTATTTGCTCTCTCCACCTTCTGTAATAAAAAGTTGATGCATTGTTGGATAATCTGTGCCTGCCTGTATTGTTTTCCCAGTAGATGTGTGTAGTTGAAGTCCCCCATCACCACCAAGTCCTGTGTTCTGGATGATTTTGTTAGTTGTTTAAAAAAGGTCTTATCCACTTCTTCCTGGTTAGGTGGTGTATAGTACCCCCCTACATAACATCACCCTTGTTTTTTATCCCTTTTATCCGTGCCCAGAGACTTTCAACAGGTCTGCCTTCCACTTCTATCTCAACCTCAGTGCAAGTGTATGCATCTTTGATACACAAGGGAAGACCTCCTCCCTCTTTTTACCTTTCTGTCCTTCCTGAACAAGCTGTACCCTTCTATAGCAATATTCCAGTGTGGTGAATTATCCCATCAGGTTACTGTGATGCCAACTATATTGTATTTGTGATTATTCACTAGTATTTCTAGTTCTTCTTGTTTATTCCCCATACTTCTTTCATTAGTATACAGTCATCTAAGGGGTTTCTAATCTATATTCCTTCTTGTCTCTCCTTTGTCCATGCTGTGATTTCCCAGGTTGCCCCCAGATTCAGATCCTTCACCCAGGTCTTCATGTTTTGGACTTACTTGTGGGATTTGGTCTCCTGCCCCTCTCAAACCTAGTTTAAAGCGTGCCTCACTAGGTTAGCCAGTCTGTATGCAAAAATACTCTTCCCCTTCCTTGATAGATATACTCCATCTCTGCTCAGCAGTCCTCCTTCTTGGGCAGGGTCTCATAGTCGAGGAAGTTGAAGCCCTCCTGGTGACATCATCTCTGCAGTCACATATTTACTTCCAGGATATCTGTCAGTCATTACTCAGATGCCTACCCTTGACTGGAAGTATCAATGAGAACACCTCCTGTGCCCCTAAGTCCGTCTCTCTCACTTCCAGAGCCCCGTAGTCATTTCTGATCTGCTCAGGGTCATACCTTGCAATATCATTAGTGCCCACATGAATGAGCAGCATGGGGTAGTAGTCAGAGGGCTGGATGATCCTCAGCAATCCTTCCGTAATGTCTCAGATACAGGCCCCTGGCAGGCAGCACCCCCCCCCCCCCGGGATGCCAGGTCAAGCCTGCAGATGGGTGCCTCTGTCTCCCTCAGAAGGGAGTTACCAACAACTACTACCCTTTGTTTCCTCTTGGGAGTGATAGCCACAATCTTCGCAGCCTTGGGGGTACATGGCTCCTCCACCTTTGGGAGAGATTCCTCATCCCTCATTTCCAGGGCAGCACAGTGTTTTTTTTCTCTCTGTGCGCAGTGGGTTAGGAGCAGGGGTGGAGCACACTGCCTGCTGCTATGAGTAACCAGTGGCCAGGTTCCTCCTTGTGAAGAGGAGCAGTTTCCTTCTCCATTGGTGGTGCTATCTCAGTCCTCTTCAGGTGGGTTTCCTCCTCAAACTTAGAGGTCTCCATATGCATGTTTTCAATGAATTCTTCCTGTGCACAGATTCTCTTCAGCCTAGCCACCTGCCTTGTGAGAGATTCTACCTGTAGGCATCTCTCACATTGGATGGGCTCTCCAACCTGGCTTTCCATGAAAGGGAACAGTCTCTGCAAATCCACACTAGGACTTGGGTAGAGGCATCCATGGTCATGTTCTCTGTCTGGACACAGATGCAGGTGGAAGAGCTAGGAGCAGTGGTGGAATTGGTGATGTGGCCTTTCCAATTGCTGATTTTATTTTTTCTCCCTTCTACAAACTCCCTCTCAAACTCCTGTTTGCTGCCCCTGTTCGTTAGCAGAACAAGAGTCCTGAAAACGTACTTCTTTATGGCCATGATGGAGGAGAGAGACTGCCCTAAGGCAGAACTCCCCTCTGTCATAATCTCAGGTTCCCTCTGTGGAGCCTGAAGAGGTGTGAACAAGGCCTTGAAAGAGCAGCAAATAACAGATTTTGTTTGTTTGTTTTTAAATGTGCTTGTTTTAACTCTGCTCTCCAGTGGACTCCAGATTAACTTGCTCTCGGGACTCTGGTATTGAGCCCAAATTTACCAGGTCCTTAGATGGCATCTTTAACCACTGTACCATGGTAGTGCACTGAATCACCACCCCTGAACAGCCTTCATGCTAAAGGCCTATAAACCCACAGCAGCCAGGTCCCAGATTGGCCTGACAAACAGCATTCTCACTGGGTACCTGGACTATATAAAGACCCCAAGCCGGGGAGGAAGCTGGCTGAGCAACAGAAAATTGCCTGCTGGTGGCTGCCTGACTGTCTTGCTGTGTTGCTCTGCTTCCTCACCTGACCTTGCCTCCTTAACACACTGACGTGGCCTCTTGGATTGGATCAGATCTTTCAGCTACTGACCCCTGCAAGAACTGTGACCATGGCCCCAGACTGCTTTTTAATACCAAATTAATTGACGTCCCAGCTCCCTGATACCCTGCATACTTGACTACTGCTGTGGATTGCCCCCAGCCTGCCTTGGCCACTTGACATTACACTTGCAGATTGGGAGGGAAGTGCCACTTAGGTTGCTGCACATGTGATTAGGGCTGCCTCTGCTGAGCCAGCTCCTGATTGCAACTGGGCCAGCTCTTCTACTGAAGAGCTACTGTTATCTCTGATCAGAAGGAGGGGCAGCTCAACAGCATGAGAAACAGGATGGTCTACTGCAGTGGCTCTCAACCTTTCCAGACTGCTGTACTCCTTTCAAGAGTCTTGACTTGTGTGTACTCCCAAGTTTCACTTCACTTAAAAACTTACAAAATCAGACATAAAAATACAAAAGTGTCACAGCTCACTATTACTGAAAAATCACTTACTTTCTCATTTTTACCATATAATTATGAAACAAATCAATTGGAATATAAATATTGTACTTACATTTCAGTATATAGTATACAGAGAAGTATAAACAAATCATTGTCTATGAAATATGAGTTTGTACTGACTTTGCTAGTGCTTTTTATGTATCTTGTTGTAAAACTAGGCAAATATGTAGATGAGTTGATGTACCCCCTTGGAAGACCCCCCCAGGGGTATATGTACCCCTGGTTGAGAACCACTGGTCTAGTGGATTGAGAATGACACTGAAACAAGGGACTGTTGTGACACTGTAACTAATAAGCTTATTTACCGATGAGAGAGAGTATAACAGATTTATTACCCCCAAAACTTTAGGAAGGGGCTAAAAAAAAAATCACTAGACCACAGTTGTGCTAAGACCCTTACGCATGCTGGAAACTTTATTTTTAAGAACTGGACTCATGTTGATATGTTGTAAGATTGTTCAAGGTTGCTCTGTTTATGAACTAAAATTGTTTGTGTTAAACTAGTGGTACACTGTGGAAAAGCTACTTGCTCTATAAACAACTCGATTAGTATTCTGTGCGCTAAGAAAGTATAAAGCCCAATTTAATACTGAAGACTGGGCTCTGTTTTCATTTGCGACTGTTAACACTTTGTTTGCAGTGTCTGACATTTGCATTGCTTTCTTTATTTCCTACGCCAAGCTGCATGTCCAAAATAAACAGCCGTAAAGCCTGCTGAAATTTGGGCCACAGCATTTCTTTAATGAGAAACCATAGATGGCCCTAGATTTGAGCCTTGCCTGAACATCTGACACCATCTCTGCTGGTTCCTACTGGCAGGTAAAGAAGAAACCTGACAGCTGGGCCTCTTCAGAAACATGGTCTCAGTTTGTGAAAAGTCTGAATTTTTACAAGGTTTTACTTAACTGTACTAGCATTTGTGAGGGAACATTTCAAAATTCCATTCTGAAGATCCATTTTTGGATCTAAACCTACAGAATCTCAAACTCACATTTTTATGCAAAACTGTTATTTGCAATTTTTATTAGGAAAAAAGAGGATTTGGGGGTGAGAAATGGCCAGAATGAAATTTCATTTTGTGGGAAATTCCATGAAAAACTTTTTTTATTTCTGCATAGTTTGAATTTCTATAGTAGAAGGTGCATTGAGAATGCAGACCTTCAGTTCTCACACCTCAGGCCTTTTTGTTTGCTGTGAGAATTTTATAAAACACTGTTTTTAAAGATAAAACTTGAATGTTGCTAGCACATGGTACCTTTTAATCTTAGTGGTAGAAATAGAACCCTTTTTTTAAATCTAGATAAAATCATCACCCTGATCTCATGCATCCTCCAGTTAAATCAAACAACTCACTATTTACTGAGTCAGAAATCCTTATTCTAAATTGTGCCCCAAGGAAACCTGATTCAGTTTAGCTTACTCTTTTCACAGAGCGCCAACAGTATTTATTATGAAGTCTGCATAGTAGGATAATTCTTTACACTGTTCAGGAAATTCCCATATAATCCCTTCTGTACTGTGCAATAGAAATTGTCACTCTTTTAGGCAACAGGTCAATATCACAACAATAGGCCTTTGTTTCTTTGAATTTAAAGAGAAATTTTGTTATAGGGTAAAGTTACATAAGGCCTGATCCAAAGCCCATTGAAGAAAATGGAAAGACTCCACTGACTTCCAATATTAGAGCACCCTTCATGCTACTGCCAATGATCACGCACCCCCTACTCCCACCCACATCTGGTAAATAACAAGAAGAGTATTTTGTGTACTTTAAAAGGCTTCAAATGTATATGAAAAATACATGGCTGCTGGAATAGTCAGGAGCAAATTACCTACCAAATATTAGGAAAATTAACCCCCTTTCACTCATAATACCTGATGTAATGCGGCAGCACATGTTGAAGATGTTATTTCATATTAAATGAAATACACTTGTGTCAGTTGATCAGGTGTCTGTAAGAAACAGGTGCATATGATGGGAAATGCCATGTTAAGAAAATTCAGTTTGCATACTGAAAATGTAGAGAGATCTGACATGACTGTAAAAACTATCATTGTATTAAAATGTTCTTGTTAGAGCACAGCTGAGGAGCCAGAACTCCCCTCCCCCATCACCCTGGAGGAGGGGTAAGGGCACGGTAGACCCACAGTTAAGTCAATATGATTGTGCTCAGTCACAGGGCTGCATAGTTCAATGTCCAGAGTCGACAGAACTCTCCTTGGCTGCAGGGAGGCCTGACCCACTGGCCAGAGTTGACAGAACTCCCCTTGGCTGCAGGGAGGCCCAGTCTGCTAGGCAGGGTCAATGGGACTCTCTTTGGCTGCAGGGAAGCCTGGCCCACTGGCCAGGGTCAATGGAACTCCCTTTGGCAGCTGGGAAGGATGGCCCAATGGCCAGAGTCAACAGAAGGAAGGTTTGGTGCCCCTCACCCAAAAGAAGAGGGGGCAGCCAGGTAGGGGGACCCAGGACCTCCCTGCTCCATTGGGTCCCAGCCCAGGGCCCTGGTAGTGGCAATGGGTTTCACTATGAATCCAGCAGGGGATCCGACTGCTGCAGGGACACTGGCTAGTCCCTCCCGGGGCTGCTTCCTACCATGACTCCTGTAGCTGAAGTCAGGGTGCCTCGGGTGGCAATTGCAGTCTCTCTAGGGCATCTGCAGGTGTCTGGGTGCTAAGAGTGCTGTCTTAACCCCTTCTGCTCCAGTGTGGGGCCAGTACGCCCCTTCACAAGCACTAAGATATATACTTTGACCTCCCTCAACGTTCACTTTCAATTTTTCAGTATCTGGGAAATTGTGATATCTGAAGTTTCAGTTCAACCCACTATAGAGATAAGGGCCAACTGTGAAATTCAGATCCCAATTCAGTTTCTGATCCTCTTCCATTCCCCTAACTTATGAAGTGTTTGTTTCTGAATTAGGAGTCTGTGTTAGGAGCATCACTAATTCCCATATTTATTAAGAAAATCACATACAAATACCTCATGCAATATCTATACAATTTCTTTATAGTTCAGAGCAGTATTATTTTGTTTACTTGCTTTTGAGCTTGTCACGCTCATATCCCTTCCCATAAATCACTTGCACACTGATTTTTTAGAATGAGTCAGAAGTGAAAACACAGGTGAGGTATTGCAGAAGAAAGAAGAAATGGCTTAAATGTTCTTAAGTAAGGTCAAGCAATTCTTTAAATATCTAAAAACTGAATGGATTAGAATTTAAAAATATATTTAGAAATTTGGAAGTTACTAGTCTTAAGAACCCATAGTATTAGCTTATTGGCCCCAAACCAGGTGGGACATTTTAGATCTACTTTAATTTTAAATGGTATTCCATGTGTTGGAAAGCAGACTAAAAAATGATGCTGAAGTGTTTCAAGTACTGGCCACTTCAGAAACAGGGTTGCCAACCCACCAGGATAGTCCTGGAGTCTCCAGGAATTAAAGATTAATCTTTAATTAAAGATTATGTCATGTGATGAAACATCCAGAAATACATCCAACCAAAATTGGCAACCCTATTCAGAAAGGGGGATTTTTCCTCCAAGAATTGTCCCTTTCAGGGGAGGGTTTTTAAAAAACAAAACAAAAACATATACACTGCCATTTTTGGCTAAATCTTGTACTCTACTCACATGAGCTGGGCATCTATAAGGGACTGCAAAGTCAAGCCCTTTATTTTTGGCTGATGGGTTATTGGGTTAAAGCTAAGGGGGATTTAAGCTGCTTCTTACTGCAATAGCACATTTCTGTTACACATCATTCTGTCTTTAGCTTAACATCTGATGACAACTGGCAATAAGACAATTAGGGAGATGCTGTGGCTGACTTGAACTATAAATACTCTATTAAATGCAAAAACCTTGATGTTAACTGTTCAACTATAATGTTGCATTAAGCACTCAAAAGTTAGAAATGCCAAAGTTAAAGCTAAATCTCAGCCTTTCCTCTGCCCTGTGGTATATGTGCATTACAATAAAACCTTTAATTACATAAGCGCAATGATTTCTTGAATTACCATACCATTTTTTCTAGGCTCTTTTTATATATATAAATATATAATTAAATATATATATGGAGCACCTTGTAATATTTTTTTCACGTTTTTATACTTACACAAATAAAATTGTCATGATGTTCTGGGATAGCGTCCCAAAATATTATATAATGAACATCACAGCGTGGGTTGGGGGGAAATGGTTCTCACTTACCCACTGATTAAATTTATGACCAAGCACCTTATCCCATGCTGCCTCTCATGGTTGGGCTGTGCCCCTTGGAAACATCTGCAAAGCTCTCATTATTCACCTATCGTGCTGACCAATATTGTCTCACTGTTTCCTTGGTCTTTCTGTATCACCTGTGTCTTGTCTTATACTTAGACTGTAAGCTCTCTAGGGCAGGGACTTTGTTTGTTCTGTGTTTGTACAATGCTTAGCACAGTGGGGTCCTTGATCATGACTAGAGCTCTTAGGCACTATGGTAATACAAGTAAGTGTTCAAAATTAATGACTAGATACACTAATCAACTTCTTTCGATATCAATGTATTTTCCATGCTTTAGATTTTACATGGAGTTTATTAATTTTTAATAGTCATGCTTAGGGAAGGGCACTATCCTGTTTCCTCTGAATCAATGGCAAAGAGCCATTGACTTCCAAGGGGACAAGTTTGCCTCTGTATGAAGATTTTCACACAATCTAGATATTTTAGGTACCTATATGGTCCCACGTTACCCTGACACTTAACCACCTCATAGTCTTTATGTGCTTCTACTTAAAACACCCCAGTGAGGCAGGGAAGTGCTATTATCTCCATTTTACAGAGGGGGAGCTAAGGCACAGAGAGCCTATACAATTTACCCAAAGTCACACCAGAAGCCTGTGGCTGAGCAGGGAGTGGAACTGGGGACCACCACTGGACCATCCTTTCCCTCCAATGGTTTATTGAGTTGAAATAATCAAAGTATAATCAAAGCAAAACAGCTCTCCAAAGAAATACAACCCCACCATCACTGTTCAATTCTGCTGAATTTTTATGCATCCTTTAAGGAAAGGGGAAAAAAGATGTACAGAAATCCATCTACAGTACTAAGAACCCAGGCCATTCCACTTAATAGAAAGTTATGGTGCCTTTGACAAGATCACAAGACTATCAAGTAGATGAGGCTACCTAAATCTTAATCCATTAGAGATGCTCATCACTCATTAAACTGCCACTTGCTCATGAATGTGTGCCATACTATTTCAGTGGCTTCTATATAATTTCGAAGTTAACATCATTAACTCTCCTTTGCCGAATGGCTCTTTTGTCTTTGTTAGGTCTAGTGGAAGTTCTGAAGTGAGACTCAAAGAAAATTGTCATTAGGCAAATTTTAATAGGTGAATTTAAATTTTATAAATGAAACACATGATGGCTTTGGGGGACTTTTTCCCCTCCCCAAAATACTCTTTGGTTTTCCAAGAAGTTCAGATGGTATTTAAACAGCCTAACGAGGAGAATAAATTGGTTCAAAGACACAATATCTTTGAACCAAGGGTAGATGCCTTAGAAGGGACTGACAATGACAGAGGTTTTTTTTTAATATTCATTCAATTATTGCCATTGCTAGTGTGAGTATCCCTGATTACACTCTTTAATCAGCCTCCATGTACTGATGCCTTAGATTCTCCTGGGAGCTGGTGTATATTAAAAGTTTATATTAAACTTTTAATATAGGTCATCTTGTATCTGTGGCTAACAGGTTTTATTTACTGTTGAAAATCAGGTAAGCATATTAAAAGCGTAATATCTCTACTAGTTTTTAGCAGTAATGTCTCCACATTTTATACTCATGTGTTGTGTTTGCCCCTCTCTGTTGCTGGCAGTGATAGTCACAGTGGGTGATCCTAGCTCCCAATATTAAGGGGCTAAAATATGGCACATGCAAGTAGCTCTGAACAATGAGTAAAGAAAATGCCAAGTGTCATGAAAGCAACAAAGTTATATTTAAAACGGTGGCACAAAAAAGTACATTTTAAAGGGCAAAGTATTGTTCTAGACTCCTATTTGTTTATATTTTCAGAATGTTTCTGTCAGGATAAATTTTCTTTCATGTAGCTCTAAATATGTCTCCCATCACTAGCTTCCATCTTCTTCCACATATAATTCAGGTTCCTCCCCCTACTTTTCACTAAGCTCCTCATAAGTCCTCCCATACCTACACCTCTACCCTCATCCCTTCCTACACGTCCAATCATCAGACTACACTGTACCCTATCTTGTCTCCTAACTGCCTCCATTGTCTTCTTTAAGCTTCATATCTTCTTTCATGCCTTCCAGTACACTCAGAACAGCTTCACAATTAATGCATACTATACTATGGTGATGGGTTTCAGTATAAAGCCCTAAGATGAATTCCAAGCATCGTTAATAACATAAGAACATAAAAATGCCCACACTGGGTCAGACCAAAGTCCATCTAGCCCAGTAACTTGTCTTCTGACAGCAGCCAATGACAGGTGCCCCAGAGGGAATGAACAGAACAGGTAGTCATCAAGTGACCCATTCCCAGCGTCTGGCAAACAGAGGTGAAGGCTACCATCCCTGCCCATCCTGGCTAATAGCCATTGGTGGACCTATCCTCCATGAATTTATCTAGTTCTTTTTTGAACCCTGTTATAGTTTTGGCCTTCACAACATCTTCTGGCAAAGAGTTCCGCAGGTTGACTGTGTGTTGTGTGAAGACTTCCGTTGTTTGTTTTAAACCTGCTGCCTATTAATTTCATTTGGTGACCCCTAGTTTGTGTGTTATGAGAAGGAGTAAATAACACTTATTTATTTTCTCCACACCAGATTTTATAGACCTCTATCATATCCCCCCCTTAGTCATCTCTTTTCCAAGCTGAAAAGTCCCAGTCTTATTAATCAATCCTCATATGGAAGCCGTTCCATACCTCTAATAATTTTTGCTGCCCTTTTCTGAACCTTTTCCAATTCCAATACATCTTTTCCTAGATGGGGCGACCACATCTGCACACAGTATTCAAGATGTGGGCGTACCATGGATTTATAGAGAGGCAATATGATATTTTCTGTCTTATAATCTATCCCTTTCTTAATGATGCCCAACATTTTCTCCTCTTTTTTTAACTGCCGCTGCACATTGCATGTATGTTTTCAGAGAACTATCCACAATGACTCCAAGATCTCTTCCTTGAGTGGTAACAGTTAATTTAGACCCCATCATTTTATATGTATAGTTGCAGTTATGCTTTCCAATGTGCTTTACTTTGCATTTATCAACACTGAATTTCATCTGCCACTTTATTGCCCAGTCACCCAGTTTTGAGAGATCCTTTTGCATCTCTTCACAGTCTGCCTGGGATTTAACTATCTTGAGTAGTTTTGTATCATCTGCAAATTTTGCAACCCTACTGTTAACCCTCTTTTCCAGATAATTTCTTAATAGGTTGAATAGAACTGGTCCCAGTACAGACCCCTGGGGGACACCACTATTTACCTCTCTCCATTCTGAAAACCAACCATGTATTCCTACCCTTTGTTCCCTATCTTTTAACCACTTACCAGTCCATGAGAGGACCTTCCCTTTTATCCCATGACAGTTTACTTTGCTTAAGAGCCTTTGGTGAGGGACCTTGTCAAAGGCTTTCTGAAAATCTAAGAACACTATGTCTACTGGATCCCCCTTATCCACATGCTTGTTGACCACCTCAAAGAATTCCAGTAGATTGGCAAGGCATGATTTTCCTTTACAAAAACCATTTTGACTCTCCCCAACAAGTTATGTTAATATATGTGTCTGGCAATTTTGCTCTTTATTATAGTTTCAACCAGTTTACCCAGTACTGAAGTCAAGCTTACTGGCATGTAATTGCTGGGATCACCTCTGGAGCCCTTTTTAAAAATTAGCTATCCTCCAGTGAATACCATCTGGTCCTGGTGACTTAGTATTGTTTAGTTTATCAGTTTGTTCCCAAACCTCCTCTACTGACACCTCAATCTGGGACAGTTCCTCAGATTTGTCACCTAAGAAGAATGGCTCAGGTTTGGGAATATCCCCCACATCCTTGACCATGAAGACCAATACAAAGAGTTCATTTAGTTTCTCCGCGATGACCTTATCATCCTTGAGTGCTCCTTTAGAATCTTGATCGTCCAGGAGCCCCACTGGTTGTTTAGCAGGCTTCCTGCTTCTGATGTACTTAAAATTTTGTTTGCTATTATTTTGAGTCTTTGGCTAGCTGTTCTTCAAATTCCTTTTTGGTCTTCCCAATTATATTTTTACACTTCATTTGCCAGAGAGTTTATGCTCCTTTCTATTTTCCTCACTAGGATTTAACTTCCACTTTTTAAAGGATGCCTATTTGCCTCTCACTGCTTCTTTTATTTTGTTGTTTAGCCACGGTGGCTCTTTTTTGGTTCTTTTAGTATGTTTGTTTTTAATTTGGGGTATACATTTAATTGATCCTTTATTATGGTGTCTTTAAAAAGTTTCCATGCAGCTTGGAGGGATTTTACTTTTGATGCTGTACCTTTTAATTTCTGTTTAACTAAACTCATTTTTGTTTAGTCCCCGTTTCTGAAATTAAATGCTACAGTGTTGGGCCACTGTGGTGTTTTCCCCCATCACAGGGATGTTAAATTTAATTATATTATGGTCACTATTACCAAGCAGTCCAGCTATATTCACCTCTTGGACCTGATCCTATGCTCCACTTAGGACTAAATCAAGGGTGCTTAGGCCTTGTCTTTACTACCCAAAACAATGTGCTGTTTGCTTTATAAGGTAATATCTGAGTGAAGATGAGGTAGCTTGGAGTTTTAACATGAGATGAAGTTAAAGACAAGGTAGTTTATAGTTTGCACATAAATTAAATGTTAGGATCCCCCAGAGTCTTTATGTGGATTTTACGTCATTAGTTAACTCAAGTTCATGAACTCGTGTTACGAGCACACCTTTTTCAGTGAAGATAAGGCTTTAGTCTTTGTGCTTTGTTCCCCACCTATAAAATAGGGATAAATAGTACTTCCTAGGTCAAAGGAGGTATTGGGAGGATAAATATATTTAAGGTGGTGATGTGATCACATACTACAATAACGGCAGCCATATAAGTACCAAGTTAGATGACAAAAGGTACTGTATATAAACTAATGAATATTGCAGAGCATGGTGTTCTCATAGTACAAAAACAAGGGGATGCTCAATGAAAGTAAAAAGGCAACAAAACTAAACCTGATCAAAAATACTTGTTTACACAACACATTAATTGCCACATGATTTTATTGAGGCAAATAGTTTCATAGGATTCGGTATTTATATATAATAAAAAGACTATACAGAAATTGTGCTAGCCGAGCCTGTTTATAGGATATATAAACCCTTATGCTTCAAACCACAGATCAACCACTAAGTGGGGTTAGGAGGAAAATTCCTCTATTAGCATCTTGTTATATAATTATTTGCTATGGGAGTGAGGGGGTGCCTTTTCCTTTGCAGCACCTGACACGGGTCATTGCTAAAGATGGATACTGCACAATTGGAGGACTGATTTGATCAAGAATGGCAATTACTCTGCCACAATAGAGAAAATCAAAAGCACAGGTGATTTAGGAGCACAAGCTGAATTGACTTAGAATGGGATATGTGCTTCTATATCAGTTATGTTATTTTTTTGAAAACCCCAACCTTAATCTTTAAGTCACAGAAATCCACAAAGACTTTGCAAATCACAGCTGGGGAAAGCAAGAAAAGAGTTAGCTCCTCAGTTTAGTACTGTGGAATTCTCCAAATGAAAACCAAAAGCTAGGGAATGCAGTGGCTACTTAGGCCCCGAGAAACTTTATGGAACTTCAATATGTAGAGATGTTATGTATGCAGGGCCGGCTCCAGACCCCAGCGCGCCAAGCACGTGCTTGGGGCGGCATGCTGCGGGGGGCGCTCTGCCTGTCCGGATGCTCCACCGGAGCCGCGGGACCAGTGGACCCTCCGCAGGCACGTCTGCAGGAGGTCCACCAGAGCCGCGGGACCGGCGACCGCCAGAGCGCCCCCCGCAGCGTGCCGCCGTGCTTGGGGCGGCGAAATCGCTAGAGCGGCCCCTGTATGTATGAAGCACTGACTATAAGAGATACATAAATATAAGATTTGTGTTAGCTGTGAATTTCAAGTATTTAATGTTTTCTGCATTTCATTACAAACTTGAAAATGACCCAATTTTTGCTGAAAATGTCACCAGATATCTGTAGTTTTAGAGAACCAACCTTGTTTTGAGCAAAAATTGGCCCAGTTTTTGAGTAAAGATTACTTTGTACATACCTCAAGTTTGATGCAAAAACTGCAATGTTGATTAATTTGCTAGTAAAATACAATGTGTCTGGATTGTTTTGAAGAAAAAAAAAAAGGACAGAACTTTTCATGCACACCTTTACACAGATTTGCTAATGCTTGATTTTTTTCCCTTCCCAAAAGAAGAGGGGACTAAAGAAAAACAAGAGGAGGGAAGATGTCACAGATGGAACTCAGAATGACAGGGAAACAGACTTCTTTCCCCCTATTCTGTATAAATGGTGCAATCTTTCCCATTCAATTTATCTTTCTTCCTTTCCAAATCTCCTTTTCTCCTCCTTTCTTCTACCATTTATCTCCTTTTTGTGTGTCTCATATTACCTTCTTGTTCCCTTTGGCCCATCTCTATTCCTTGCTCATCTGTCTCCCATTCTGGCCTTCTCCTCTGTTACATTCCTTTCTGTTTCCTTCCAGTGGCAGAAAACTTTTTAATGACTTTACATTTCTTTCATTTGCAGCTGCAGTGCTCATGCATGTTGAGCTGGGCTGACCCTGAGAAAGAGGGTATTGTTTCTTGCTAGTAATTCCAGCCATGCTAGTTTGACAGAGTGGGAGTCGTATGGGTTAGCAAAGGCAGTAGTAGTAACTGCAAATAAGAGGATTTCTAAATGCAGAACAGACAGCAGGTATGAGTGAACCTTCCTCTCAATTGTGGAAACCTGCTATTTGGAAAACTGGGGAAATTCTTTCACTGCCAGCTTTAGCAACAATATGGTCTGCTCCAGTTATTTTGCTGAGTGATGCTCTGTGCAAATACTGCCCAATAAATGAATGATTTGTCTCCTGTGAAATTCACTTTACCTTAATAAAGAAAAGATGGGGAAATTGTAGTGCTAAGAGCTACAACTATATAATAAATATTGATATTGATCATTAGAATGACTATAAATGTATTCATAGAAGTTCCCTGAAAAGGGTTATTTAAATGATGACAGATTGACTAGGGCTGTCAGCTCCTGTCTGGAGTTCTGACTAGCCACAATCCAAAAATCACAAACTCTGAGGCATCTGCCTGTCATAATCTATGAAGCCAAAGTCCTCCTTAGGCTACATGATTGCAGTAATAGCAGCAAGAAGCACGTAGAATGTCTTTCAGTGTTTCCAGTGTATTCTCCATTCTGTTTAGTTATAAGGGAATCACTCCCTGTTCCTTAAACTAATACAAATTCAGGGAAAAGCAGTGTGGTAGTCAGCAATGATGTCAATGTTTATGGTGCTTGCAAGAAATCATTTATTCTGTGTCCAGTGTAGTGGACAGTGATCACTTAATTAGAGTACAGAACAGAGCTGAAAGATCAACTGTCCTATGATCTATGCCCCTAGGAAAGTTGCCCTCCCACTAAGGCTAGGCTAACAGACTAGCTGGACAGGATCATTGTTCTGTCAATCATAAAATGAGTAGAACCACCACCAAGGGGACTAAAGAAAAAGGTGCATATGTTGGTCACTGTAGGGGGGGGAAAATGAACCCTTCACTTTTGTACAGACACAAAATAATTACATATGTAAAAAGGGAACATTTCCTACTGCCTACAAGGCTGGAATTTTTGGGGGGAGGTGGCAGGTGCATCAAACAGAAAAATATTTGGCATCAGCAGTACAGTAATAGGATGCCCTTAGAAAACAGAGCACACCTTTGTGCAAATTTGATACCCCTTTGGGAGACAGTTTTCCCACAGACTGCCATCTGGGTTGTGTTTGGCACCCAAGGTTTCACATGAAAATCTGACACTTTTTTGGTAGGGGGATTTTGTTTTTTTTTGGGGGGGGGGAGAGCAATAAAATAGCATAACTAGGGGCTCCAAGCAGCTTTAGAACAAGCCAGAAATTCTGGGCTGAACAGAAATAAATAAAAAAACTCATTCTCTCTCAGGTATGTCAAACCAGCAATGTAGAGAGGTAGATCACAATAAGGTTAAGACCATAACCAACATGCCTACCCAAAACAGCCAAAGAAGAGGTATGAAGATTCTTTGGAAGGGTGAACTATGTAGGGAACTTTGTGCCTAATCAGTTGCCTGAACCAGCATCCTGAGTGTTATTGTGCAAAGATGTTCAATGGACATGGGTTGCAAATCTAAATGAGTTAAATAGGCTGTAGTCCTGAGTACTATGACAGTAAACACAAAAAAAGTCATGCACAGATGCCTCCAAGGAGAGTGTTGGCATATCTTACAACATTATGGCCAAAACTGGAGGCTAGTAACTTATGCGTCACAGGCACTAAAAAACTGAGTGTGGATACACTCCAATAGAGAAGGCAGATTTGGCCTTAGTCCATGGGCATAAAAAGTAATTTTATTTATGGGAGGCCTATGTTAACTGAAACTGACCATGAACTGCTTTATTGCCATTGGCAAAAGGGGCCTGGAAAATGTCCCGCTCCTGTACTATGCGGTATTCAGTGATCACGCAGTGCTTAAGCTGTGTGCAAGAGATCTGATTTATCCTGTGTCTGGTTCCAGGTAGAGTGCAGTGCACCTCAGATTTCAGTATTATGATTTCATAATTAGTTGCCTCTGACTGAGTTAAATGAAAACTATTAAACAGATGAAGTGCTTTAGCACCAGCCACTGTCAAAAATAAGGCTACCTGCTGAATGTCTTCCCTTTTTACTGTCCCCAATTGCTTGCAGGTACAAGTTGTTTTCCACACTTCCAGAGTTTTAGCTCTGGTGGAGCTATTAACTGCTCCATTCTTCCTCTCTGGGAATCTTCTTAATTTTTCTTTACGTATGGTACCAGCTGGTATTCAGTGATCACTCAGAGCTTAAGGTGCTTGCAAGAGTTTTTCATTCTGTGCCCAGTTCTAACCATTTGTGCATAACACTAGCACCTGTCTGGGAACCTGAGCTCTTAAAGGCACAGTCTCCAATACCACAAATACCCTCTTGTCACTGCATGATCTCACAGCAGTAAAACAATCTTATGCTCCCCCTGCACAGCTTTTATAACACTAGAGAACCTAGAAAAATGCAGGGTGCTGCTAAAGCTTTAAATATCAAATTAGAGAACATTTAAAAAACAATGAAAATGTTATTTGGAATGCCCTCCCCCCACTCCTCAAAAAAGGAAAATCTAAGCATGAGTTTCCATATTATGGCATTAACACATGAAAATGAAAGTCAGAATTTTGGTGCCAAATTCTTCCCTGCTGAGAGTGGGCACTCAGCCATCTTATTGAATGAGTGGAATGTGACATCTTGTGATTATAACTTTATTAAATCAAATAATCAACTCGAATCAACTTATTTTATGAACAGCCATCTATGATCAATACCCTCTGAGGCCTAGAACTAATAATTAATGAGCAACAAACCTGAGAAGATCCCAGAATGGGGGTTTCATACTCTGCCCATATAACATACACAGACACATACCAAATCAAGAACCCTAAAACAGAACTAAAAGGTCTTCAGTTTGTTTGAGACCACAAACAGGATAGCATGACAGTTGTGTGGGGACAGTAGTTCCTGACCTACTGCAAGGCTGTATCATGTGCAGGTGAGCTGTTCCAGTTTGATCATCTCAGTTGCTATGTTGAGTCACTGAAAGAGTGGCCTTCTGCTATAGCTAGCTCTAAATACAAATAGTGGAACCTTGAAGTAAACTTGCTGAACAGACAGTCCCTGCACACAGTGGAGCACAAGAACCACAGAGTCTCATGGGCAAAGCTACCATGGTAAGCAGCAGCTGTGATCTACAAATGGTTTTTAACGGCAGTTCCAAACATAAAATAGAAGCAATTGTTAGACCGAAGAACAATGGCAGCAATTCTTTGCTGTTCTTACAGTACTCCCTTCTGCTCTCAGTGGGCATGCCCAGCTGTCAATGCCCTGTGAAGGAGCCATGTCCCTACCCAGCCAGCAGCATAGTGCTGCAAGATGTGGACCAGTGCCTGCTGCTCTTGGGTTATTGCAGGGTCAGATCCTGTTTGTGATGATAGATTTCAATAATGTTTAATTTAGTAGTAGCTAAGAGAGTTGGAGGAGTCAGCAGGTTTTGGAGTGCTCCTGTCCTTCATGCTGTTGGATCCAGTTTGGGGAAGTAGACGTGTGTGAGGCAGGTGATGGACTGATGGAATACCCTATTGTTGTGCAGAAGCCAGTTTGATGGAGATGGGAAGCCACAGGCATGGTAGAACTATGAATCTAAAACATGATAGTCAGTATCTTGGTCATACCATGAAAATAAACACAGCCTACCGAATATTCGTGTCCAGCTTTGAGGTCACAATCATAGAAATTAGGGCTAGAAGGGACTCAAGATGTCATCTCTAGTTCATCTCCCTGTGTTGAGGCAGGACCAAATATACCTAGACCATCTCAGACAGGTGTTTTGTCTAACTTCGTTCTTAACTTCTAGTATGGGGATTCCACAACCTCTCTTAGAAATCTATTCCAGTACTTATCATTATAGCTAGAAAGATTTCCTAATATATACCCTAAATCTCCTTTGCTGCAGATTTAAGTTGATTGCTTTTTGGCCTGCATTTGGTGGACATGGAGAATAGATCATCCTTTTTATAATGGCCCTTAACATGTTTGAAGACTATCATCAGTGTTCCCCTCTCACTCTCTTTCTCAAGACCAAACATACCCATTTTTTGTTTTTAAACAGTTTCTCATAGGTCACATTTTCTAAACCTTGTGTCATTTTGCTGCTTTCCTCTGGCTCTTTCCAATTTGTCCACATCTAGCCTAAAGCATGACACCTAGAACTAAATACAGTACTACAGCTGAGGCCTCACCATTGCCGAGTAAAGCGGGACAATTACCTCCCATGCTTTATATAGGACACTCCTGTTAATGCACCCTAGGATGATTAGACTTTTTTTGCAACTGCATCATATTGTTGGCTCATATTCAATTTTTGATACTGCTGAAAAGGATCTGGGTGTTGTAGTGTATTACCTTAGTTATTCCTCATTTTGTAATTGTGTATTTGATTTTTCCTTTGCAAGTGTAGTATTTTGCACTTGTCTTTACTGAATTCTTGATTTCAGACCAATTCTCCAGTTTGTCAATGTCCTTTTGCATTCTAATCCTAGCCTCCAAAGTGCCTGCAACTCCTCCTAACTTGGTGTCTGCAAATTTTATAAATATACTTTCCACCCCTATTATCCAAGTCATTAATGAAAATACTGACTAGTACTAGACCCAGGACAGAACCCTCTGTGACCCCAGGTGAACAGTGAAACATGGTAACTACTGAGTGTGTTTTTTTTAACAAGTTGTGCACCCACCTGATGATGATTTCATCCAACTTCCGTTATGAGACTATTATGTGGACTCTGTCAAAAGCATTACTAAAAATCAAGATATATCATGTCTGCTGCTTTTCCCCTATCCACTAGGCCAGTCACCCTGTCAAAGAAGGAAATTAAGTTGTATGGCCTGATTTGTTCTTCACAAATTAATGCTGGCTATTATTTATCAATCTGTTATCCTCTAGGTGCTTACAAATTGATTGTTTAATAATTTGTTCCAATATCTTTCTGGGTATCAAAGTTAGGCTGACTTGTCTATAATTCCCCAGGTCCTCTTTCTTTTTTAAAAGATAGTACTGTTTGCCCTTCTCCAGTCCTCCCTTGTCCTCCACGTGTTCTTAAAGATAATTACTAATGAGATTGCTTCACCTAGTTCCTTATGTACTCTACAGTAAATTTTATCAGGCCCTGCCACTTAAATATATCTAACATATTTAAATATTTTAACTGGTTCTTTCTCTGTTTTGGTTTGTGTTCCCTCCCCCTTGTGGTTAATAACTGTGTCAATTATTTGGTCACAATTAACCTTTTCAGTGAGGAGTGAGGCAAAATAGGCATAGAATACCTCAGTCCTCTTGGTGTCATTTGTTGTTAGCTCTCTTCCCTGCTAAGTAGTAGTACACTTACTTTTGTCTTTCTCCTAATGTGTATACTGTGGCAGAGCTCTGACCTTGCCCCCGTGGGTCCTGTGCTTCTAGGTGGTTTATGCTAGCCTCAGTGGCTCACTGTGACGCTCCATGTAGCCCTTCTCTCTCTAGGGCCAGAGTTACAGTCTACTGAGCCCTTTTCATCATAGGCTGCAAGGAGGTTGGTGAGAGAACTCCCAGCGTCTCTGTTCAGCCTCCTGTCCTGACAGGGACCTGACTTCCCCTTCCAGGAGATGTTCCTGTAGTGGTGGGTTGGGGGGAACCCGGGCCCACCCTCTACTCTGGGTTCCAGCCCAGGGACCCTAATGGTAGCAGCTGTTGGCAGCCAACCTTTCACTGCCAGAGTTGCTGCATTTCCTAGGCCACTTCCCCACAGCTCTCCTGCTTCTTCCTTTATCACTCTTACCTTAGGGCTCCCTTAACAATGGTTTGCATGTGTCTTCATTAACCAGCCCTTCACCCACACTTCCTCTTCCCTAGCTCTCCTCTGCCTGACTGGAGTGAGCCCTTTTTATAGTATCAGCGGGGCCTTAATTAGAGTCAGGTGGTCACAATAGCTTAATGGCCTCACCTGACTCTTTGCAGGTTAATTAGAGTCAGGTGTTCTCATTAGCCTGGAGCAGCCCCTGCTCTGGTCAGCCAGGGAACAGAAAACTGTTAATCCAGTGGCTAGTATATTTTCCTTCTGCTATTCTTCTGTACCCAACTGGCCTGGGTCTATCACAATATATAGAACATTTTTCTTATTGCCTTTCATGTCTCTTGCTAGTTGCAACTCATTCAGTGCCTCAGCCTTTCTGATTTTTGTCCCTACATGCTTGCGCTATTCTTTTGTACTCATCATTAGCAATTTTTCCATGTTTCCTCTTTTTGTAGGTTTCCTTTTTGATTGATAATTGTGTTGCACATTGTTATAGGATTACTGACCCATGCATTATGACATAGGAGGATGAGGAAAGGCAGTTTATAAATAGCTCAGTTAAGAACAAACTTGGTATAAGTGTTCATGATACTCATTTGTATATAATGCCATCAATGTGCATGGTGCTGCATAGAGACATAAATTCCCAGCCTCAAAGAGTTTCCCATCAAGGTTAGAGACAATGTGTGCATGATGGTGGGAAAGATGATACCCACAAAGGTAACTCTTCACAGAACATGAAATGATTGAACTGCATCACTTTGATTCCTTTAAAAATAAAAAAACTGTCTGTCTTGGTTAGTATGAGAAGGAAGGTCATTGCTGGGAACTTGTAGGGGGGAAAGTGGATTTTGAGGATGCATGTGAAGTGGGAGAAGGAGCTTGTATGATGTACAGAATCAATGTGCTGGTGTGACAGCAATAATAATATTCATACACCTCAAACACTTCACTGCCACCTCCTACCCTACTTCTGGCCTGATGCCTACTCTTTACTGAATCTGGTTGTCCCTCCTGACATTAACCTTGTTCAACAGTTCTTTCATTTATCCTTGCAGCACTTGACCCTCCTGTCGCGTTGGCCATCGGGTTGAGGGAGGGTTAAAAGGAAATCTAACTCCCTGCCTACTGTACTTTAAGCAAAAAGTAAATAGACACCATTAATGGAACTGAATCCTGAGAAGAACTCCTACCGTATTTCAGTGTCTTTGCTCTTCTCCTGTGTTCATACACTAGTTCTATTTTCAAGGTCACTATGACATTTCTACAGCTGTCAGTCAATGAAATAAGATGGAAACTAAACTGTGGTTACAATGACTGCAGTAGAAATTTCACTTGTTTAAAAATTTAAAAAAGTTAGAAAATTCCATTTGTGAACAGTCTGTTTATCTTGTCATTCAGATGGTATTTGAAGATAACATTTCCTGGAATTGATGCAAATGTACACATGCTGAATTTCAGAGCTCTTGCATTGTTCATACAAGGGCAAAACAATCAGACATTATTTTTTGCATTTGCTTCACTACTATCTTAGTCAGTAAGATAAAGGTCAGAGACCTCACCTTATACAGATTTTCACTGCATTGAAATTAAAATACAAGGTGTCCAGAATAAAAAAAAATCTATTTTTGTATCCATTGACTTTCTTGAATGTTATCAATATGTAACAAAAATGTTTCAGCATACAGAAAACTTTATTAATTCTATTTTTATGTTTGTTTTTCCTATCAGCCACTATCTTATCTGATACAAAAAATGTAATGAGAATGACTTTATAAACTATAGTAACATGGTGGTTTGCAATACTTCTTGAAAAGGGTAAAAATCTCTTCTTATCATAGTGGGGCTCTGTGTTGTATACACTGCATCCATTTGTTCCATGGATAGAGCGTCTAATGATATTAGTGGAACAGCCATGAACAGAAAGAGTGCAGAGTATGCAACAGATATCTATAGTATGGCTAAGTGATTTGGAGCATGGCTCCCAAGTGTGAGAATTATAATTTTAGTCTTTTCCAAAAGTCATTATTCAGAAACCTAGTGAAAACTGGTTTGTTTCATGACAGAGAAAAGATTAGTGTCTGTGCCGGGTGAAATCTCCCATTGACTTCAGTGGGTCACGATTTCACCCTGTGTCTTTACTCTGTGAGGGGGTTATCCATAGATCTTGAAGCCTTACTGTATTATTTTTAAAAATATCTGTTATTTCAAAGTCCCTGGACCTGATTCACCATTGCATGGAATTTTGTATGATCATTAACTTCAGAGCAAAATGGATGTAAATCACTACCAGATCAGGCTGGTACCATTTTACAGCCACTATGCACTTAGGAAATGATTACTGAAGGTGCAAGCCATTGAAGAAACAGGCCCAATACCAATAAGAAAAAGAAAATAAGGCAAAATGTGATAACTTACAATATCCACTTAAAGAGGTATCAAGATGCAAGGAACCAGCAATAAACCCAGCAAGTCTTAGGGCTGGTCTGAAAACAGTTTGAGCACTCATCTAACTAAGTTGGTTTAGAAACTGATTCAGCTAAATCCCTCTGCTTTGAAAACACTTACTTTAGATTAAGAGTATTCTATTTTGATTTCTGTTAAATATGATATTTTACTAGCTTAAACAAAATTGCTCTAGAAATTGTTTTGGGAACGTTCTATGGCCTGTCTTATATAGAGGGCAGACTAGATGATCACAATAGTCCTCTCTGTTCTTGGAATCTCTGAATCTCTGAAATATGACACTGTTAATACCAAGTAAGAGTGTTCATGCCAGGGTGTTGCACAGATGTAATTAAATTGGTTTCTCAATTTATTTAAATTCGTGCTCAAACTGTAAACAAGGCCTTAGAGGTCTAGTCTCTAGAGTTCATCAGATCTGTAATTGCTCCTAATGGGAGCTATGTATCCACAAAGAGAATAGTAAGGATTGTATCCAGACTATACAGTCCAATCAGTCCATCCTATAGATCAGCTGTTGAGGAAGAAAGAGGAAGGTTTGTCTTTTTTGTTGTTGTTTAAAAAAAAACAACAGAGGTGCACTTAGGAACCAGATCATCCCTGTGTGTCTGCACACTGTGAAATTCTACAGCTATTTAGACATGAGTCTTAATTAAGCCATAATTAAACCCTGTTGATTTTTTTATTTGTGAAAGATTTGGAGGGTGTGTATTTTAAAGAAAATAATTGTAATTAGCCAGCTCTTGTTAGTCCATATTCACTTCCAAGCATTAGTAAAGTATGTGGTTTTTATGGAAGGCTGAGGTCCACACTGTTTTTTCTTACAGCTTGACATTTTCTTTACTGCACACATCAAAACTTTAACTTCCTTACAATGGTACATTTTAGGTGTACATAAGCAAAATTGGTATTAATATAGCTTTATTGTCCTCATGACATATAGATGTGCTGTTTTTAAACATTTCATAACAGATAAATCAAGAATGTGTGTTAACTGCAGGGATGTAAAACAACTAAGACATTACATTATTTCTCAGTGGCTTAACTCTTGCATTTGAATTTTGGTAAATGTGTTTATGTCGTCTTGTTCTTTTAGTATTAAGTACCATAAGCAAAAAGGGGGAGGAATATGAACTTCAATTTTGCCTGAATAGAATTTTCTTTGTGATGGTGCATTTCAAAGTTGAGCCCTTAAGGCACATGCCCTCAACTCCCATGGACTTAAACTGGAGTCAAGGATACTCAGCACATCATACAATAATGCCCTTAATTTATTGGTTTTGGAGTGATGTTGCCTTGTACAAGCTTCCATGGTGCAGAAATGAGGCCTTTTATTTTTAAAGTCACACAGTGGAACCCATTGAGACTAGAATAAGAGAAAGATAGTTCACTCACTGGATCATGCCAGAAAAATTCTCTGGGGCCAATAGAGTTAGGTGCTTAAACCAGGTTAGCCCTTTCTTGTGAAACTCCTCCCACCCTATGATAGTCCAAGGGCCAGGGCCCTTAGCTGGCATGTGTGAAACTCGTATTCAAATCCCTGATTTGGAGCATGGACCCAAAGCCAATTCTCTTACATCCCAGCTGAGTTCCCAACTACTAGCTCATTGAGTATTCTGGGGTGAGTCTTGTGACAGACATGGTGAACACAAGCATATCTTTAAAAACCACTATATTAAAAAGAACAGGAGTCCTTGTGGCACCTTAGAAACTAACAAATTTATTTGAGCATAAGCTTTCGTGAGCTAAAATCCACTTCATCGGATGCATAGAATGGAACATACAGTAGGAAGATAAGTGGGTTTTAGCCCATGAAAGCTTATGCTCAAATAAATGTATTAGTCTCTAAGGTGCCACAAGTTCTCCTGTTCTTTTTGCTAATACAGACTAACATGGCTACCACTCCGAAACCTGTCACTATATTAAAGTGGGCCAGACAATATTCATAGCCCTTTGTATCAGTAGAGGTTGTGTATTGGTGTGTTCCTGGAATCACTGTGGAGTGATTAATGTAAAGATCCCAAGGCTATGTAGATATCCAGCCTTTGAAGCTTGACCTCCTGGGGAATGGGGGTGGGGAGAGTGGTTTACCTGTTTTCAGGAGGTTTGGTGACCAAGCAAGTCTTTGGGTATAAAGGGCTGAGTTTAAACTAACTCTCAACCTTTTCTCTGATCCAGTAGACAGACAGCACCTCTGGCCCTAAGGGAACCTCAATCTTTGCTGAAAGGTTGGAAAGACTTTGACCTATCAGGGCTCCATAGGACTGAAGAGTGATTGTTGGTCTATTCAGTAAGCATCTAGGACCTTTTATTGTTTTTTTTTAAATATGTTTTCTCTATGATGCTTTTTCCTTGTTGGCTGAGAAAGAGCTGTGTGATAATTGCTGGCATGCACTGGTCATAGGCCTTGGAGAGATGCACAGCACAGGGGCTGGCCTTTAGGCAGACTGACTTGCTGGGGATATCACAGTGTATGGCAAGAGACTGTGCAGCCCTAAAACTTCTGGTCATAAGGAACTGGGATACAGGTCCCTGTCCAGAGTCAGGTAATGGCTGGAGTTCTGAGACCTGACTGGTTACTTCTGGAGTGGACCATGAAGTGGGGGGAATACAGATGCAGTTACCCTGAAACTGTGACAAGTCTCCCAAGCTCTTTTCTTTGAGCTATTCTGCTTCATATAAATCATTTAAATATTCATTGGGCCAGAGAGAGGGGGAGAAATTAACTGAATAGTCTGGTGATTAGGGCTCTCACCTGGGAGGTAGTTGAATCCATTTTCATTGGCCTTGCACCAATAAATATTTGTTCATACAGCACAAACAGGAGAAACTGAGAAAGCCCCAATCCCAGAATATCCAGTAGCCTGGTGGTTAGGAGACACTCATTTTGGAGGTCAGAGACCTGTGTTCAAGTTCCTGTTCAAAAGCAGGTAAGTGGGGATTCAACCCAGGGTTTCCCACCTCCAAGGCAATGCCTTAACTACTGGGCTGTTGGATATTCTGGGATGCACATGCATTTGCCCCAATAATCCCAGATTTCTTTGATGCAGGGTCTAATCCAGTAATCCTGCTCAAAGCACACCTCCTATATTAAGCACCTCAGGCAAGATAGGTGGGGGAACACCTAGTTTGAGAAGCCTGCTGAGGCTTTGGCTTGCACTAGGGCTCTAAGAAGATTTTTCTGTGGGATGGTATCAGAATTTAGGCATCTTTGCTCATGCCTACTAGCAGAAATGTAGGGGACTTTATGTGCCTACAGGATTAAGCAGCAGCTGAGCAGTGGGTCTGTTTGAGAATGTCAGTGGCATCTACATTTTGGACATAGACACTAAGTACGTGTGTGAATCAAGCCCCAATTCCTTACACTCCATGGCAAACTTGTTTTTCAAAAGTTAGAAATTAACATTGTGCTATGTAGTATTTATAGGGCACCGGTCACCTTAGTATGTAGGTGTATTGTGGACAGTTAACTAATGTAGATGTGTGGATACAAAAAGCATGTCACAGATACACGAAAAGTAGAATACTTTTTAAAATCTTTCAGAACCATTGCTTCTGATAAAGAGCCTTTTCCTCAAGCACATTTAATTCAGCCCTTTGCAAAATGGAGGATCCTTTTAAAAACAATCCCCAGCTGTTTTCAGGAGCTTTAAACAAACTCCCCCATTCCTTGTAAAATTGCCTAATCTTGCCTCCCCGGACTGTAGCTTTATGCCAGCTCCAACAAGAATAACATGATCCTAGATGAGCCTCTAGAGAAATCACCTGAGAAATAACCCCCTTTGATTCACAAACCTCCTCTCCATAGGAGGCTTTTATAACTAGCAGCATAGTTCAGCTAACCCACATGTGAACCCAGATGTCTTGCTGCCCCACACCAGTCAGGATAAGCAGAATCACCTTTACTAAGCAACCAACAGATTTCTGGTATTTTATTTCTGGTTCCTTATGTAGGAGGATGGATTTTACTTGAAAAAGTTTCCTGTTTACTAATAAGGGAACAGTTCATGATATTTCTGTGGGTTTTTTTTCAAGCTAGAGAACACTTGAGTGCAAAGTGGGAGGAGGGAGTCAAGAACAGCTACAGATCTCTGTCATTCAGAAGTGCAGGTTTGACAGGTAAAATGATGAATCATATCTTCAAGGACCCTCCAGGCACCACAAGTTTAATGAAGTAGCTCCTATTTTCCTTACTACTCATATGTTTTGCACAATATTTAAACAGAGGTGTGATAAAATAGCATTCTGAAAAATGTCATAGGGCAATACTGAAAAATTACATACCCTATGAAAAAGATTATAAAGATCAAAATACAAATAAGCATCCCAATACTTCACAATAGCTACGGCTGGAATTCTTTTGTAGCTGATGGGTGTATTTCTTTGATTTATTCAATGTTTAAGAACTGAAGTATTCACTCTTCGATATTTTACAACATGGTAGTGCTTTCTAGGTATATATAAGTGTACTATTTACTAGATAAAAAATTGACCCTATGTTTTATTAATTATTTTGACTTTTTAAAAAACATTGATGAGCTGTTTTTAACAGATTTATACATTAGACTCCACTCACCCAACACAGAAACTGAGAATGTTAAGCATATAATTTAAGAATTACAATAGCACTTGGAAGTGCTCTTTTTACCATATTTGGCATGTGACTTTCAATCATTCAAATAATGAAGTGCATTTTGGAATTACTGAAGGCTTTACTGGGCAATGAGAGAGATTAAAGCAAAAATGAAGGAGCTTCAAGTCTAGGCACTTTGCTGATGTTTTAATTATAATATGGATATCTATTTGAATTGTATTTTTGAATTTTTTTTTGCCGTGTGTTAATTCGCATCATAGTAATTCATGTAATTGTTTTCAGGCTTTGTAGAAAAATGTTGTCATAGCAACAGTATAGTGATAGATATATTTCTGAAAAAATTGATTAGGCTTAGTAATAATTCTAGGCAGGTGCTAAGGCCCACCTACTCACAAGTCACTTTCATCACAGGGGAAAAAACCTCTTCTTGCAAATTACTTGTACACTCATCATCTTGTGGCATGAACTACTCAGTCCATAGTCCTCAAAGACCAATGCATAAGAAAAAAATGTCCAAAATTCTGCAGAAATAATGAAGAATGTGTCAGCTAGCTGTAAGTGACACTCTTAAAAGTTTTGAATAGGTATTTCTATTGCTTGCTTATGAAATTCTAAACATCACAGCCTATACCACAATGCTCTTTCTCATCATGAGCTTGTTTATGGAGAACCAAACACAGTGTTCCCTCAAATTTTTCCCATGCATGTGTGGAATGAATTTTGGCGGGGGTGGGGCTGAGGGGTATGGAGTGTGGGAGGGGGCTCAGGGCTGGGGCAGAGGGTTGGGATGCAGGGGGATGAGGGCTCCAGCTGGGGGTGTGGGCTCTGGGGTGGGACTGGGTATGAGGGGCTTGGGGTTCAGGCTGCCCTGGGGCCACAGTGGAGAGAGAGGACTCCCCCTTGCCCTCTCTCCCCACGGCAGCATCTGGGCTGGGCGTGAGAGGCACCTCTCCTCACCACAGTAGCTCTGGGGCTGGGGAAGAGCATCTCTCCCCTCTCTCCTCGCTGTGGCAGCTCCTTAGAGAGAACTTAGCAACGGCTCATTATATAAAAAGGGTAGTTACCATCACGTACTGAGCAGAAGCACTGGGATTAATGCTGCTGACAAGAAGAAAATTGAAACCTCATATCCTGGGACCAAACACAGCTACAACAATCCTGCAAACAAGTAAACATCATAACATTCAGCTGCCAAAATACAGTTCTGGGCTGGGATTTTCAGAAGAATCAAAGGGAAGTGTTTATCTCTCAATGAAAGTCAATCGGAGATGGGTGCCTTGTGTTTTAAGGTACTTTTGAAAATCCCAGTCCTATCCAGGCAGTTAAAGAAGCAAAGTGACCAAGATAAAAGCAGTGAAAGGTAGTAGGTAGTAGGGGCAGGAGGGAAGAGGGGACAGTATTACTGTCTATATAAAGGAAAAAAATATAGTATCTGGATACTTAGGTGCCTCAGCTGATAACACAACAATATGGGTGCCAAATTATTCTAAAGCCTGCTGAGGAATGTTCACAGATTATAGTCTACCTGGGATTCAGTGAAAGCCTGGTTTGATAGGATGATGAATTATTCAGAGACCTTAAAAGACAATTGAAGATGACAGCCTAAGGAACTGATATTATCAGAAATCCTTCCAGTGACATGTGCAAGTGAAGAAAAATAAGTGCTCCTGAAGAAAATAGATGCACTGGTAGTGTCAGGGCCAGTGCTACCATTTAGGCCAACTAGGCGGTTGCCTAGGGCGCCAAGATTTGGGGGTGCCAAAAAGCGGTGCCCCCCAAATTTTTTTAAAGTGTTTCAGCAGCCACTGCGCTGGGAGGGAGAGGGAGTCTGAGCCGCCACCGACAGCCCAGGGGTTCCCCTGGGTCAGCGTGCCGCCGGCAGCCTGGGGTTGCTGGCGGCGCGCTGACCCAGGGGAACCCCTGGGCTGCTAGTGGCACGCTGACCCAGGGGAATCCCTGGGCTGCCGGTGAGGTTCAGACTCCCTCTCCCTCCCAGCGCAGCAGCCGCTCCATCCCACAGCGTGCTCGGGGAGGAGGCGGGGCAGGGGTGAGCTGCTTCACTTCTCCCGCCTCCCAGGCTTGCGGCAGTGAAGCAGTGATGGCGTGCTCGGGGTGCTCGTGCATGGAGCAGAGGTGAGCTGGGGCAGGGGGGTGCCTCAGGGCGGAGAGTGGGGAGCTGTTGCAAGGGGGCGCCTCAGGGCGGAGGGGGCGCAAGGTGGAAGTTTCGCCTAGGGCGCAAAACATCCTTGCACTGGCCCTGGGTAGTGTAGAGGAGGAGGAGGTGAATTCTTCTGTGATCTTTTAGATTAAATAGCTTCCAAGTAAGCAGAGACTGTCCTGGGTTCAGAGCTGGCAAGGCTTGATTGCTGGGTTTTAGATTATGTAGGAAAGCAGAAGAAGGAGGAACTTTTGCTTAACTTGGATACATCCAATTAAGTAGATCAAGTTCTGAAACAAAAATAAATTATTATAATTCATACTAATTCTTTTCTGAAAACAGGAGCAAGGAACATGAGTAATAAGAAAGTCGGTCTTTAGAGGTGGAGATTATGCTCTGAAGGGCCTAAGGCCTGGTCTACACTAGGGGGAGGGGTCGAACTAAGGTATGCAACTTCAGCTACGCGAATAGCGAATAGCGTAGCTGAAGTCGAACTACCTTAGTTCGAGTTACTTACCCGTCCTCACGGTGCGGGATCGACGTCCGCAGCTCCCCCGTCCACTCCGCCACCGTCGTTCGCAGTGGTGGAGTTCCGGAGTCGATGGGAGTGCGTTCGGAGTTCGATATATCGCGTCTAGATGAGACGCGATATATCGAACTCCGAGAATTCGATTGCTACCCACCGATCCGGCGGGTAGTGAAGACATACCCTAACTGACACTTAGTGGGATGATATTCATGGCCCAATGCCGGTCCCAATTTGTAAGTGTTACCTCTGAATTCAGTGGGACTGCAATTTGGCCCTACTGCAGTCACTTGTAATTGAACTTCTAATGAAAGAGACGAAATACTTGTGTATATTTTATTTAGTGTTTAATTCTGACTTCCTGCTGTGAGGATTCTGCTGTTCAATTTAGGCATGAGCTATTTCAATCCTTTTCAAAATCAGCAGCCTTACTACAGGATCCCTGCAGATGAATATCTCAAGAGGGATGATTAAAAGCTTCAATAATGTTCCATTAAATCTTCCTGCTTTTAAAATAAATGAAAACTTCATGGATATAAGAGATTTTACCTGTAGCCATTCATTTGGTGCCTCATGTTTTTAAATGACCTTGCCCCCATTTTGCTGTTGAGCCTTAAGATATTGCAGGAGAAAAAGGAATAAAGAGAAATAAATATAATGACCAGTAAGATCAGTGATGGTAAATAGTAAGATTCCAGTTCAAATTTTAATTTCATTTGATGCTTGACTTGATTTCAAGGTGGTTTTGTTGCTGCTTATTAAAATAATTAATTGTTGCCAGGAAACTGAAAACATCCTATCTAAGTTTGTTAGAGATAATCAGATTCAAGTGTGTGGGGTTTTTAATAAGCACAAATGGATTTTTTTCAGAGCATTTAAAATACAACTGTGCTACGTATTTGTCATGGAAACCCAAAGCCAGACACTTGTCTGCTTATGTACTTTAAAACATACTCTGAATTTTGTTTTGGATTCACATATCTTCTGAACTAACCCGAGTCTTGTTCTGGGCTGATTCATAGTTTTGCCTCAAAATCATGTAGTTTGCAGTAAACCTTGATTTTATTTATTATTTGTATTGTGATTGCACCTATAGATCTCAGTCAGTACTGGTTCCCTAGTGTGCTAGGTACTGTATATGTGCATAACAAAAAGATGGTCCCTGCCCCCAAAAACTTACAGTCTGAGTGTGGAGCTTACCATGGATTTCAGTGGGGAAATCAAGTAAAACATGGCAATTTCATTTCAGTTTTGCTCTGAGTCTTTTGGGTCCATGGATCTGAAATTCAAAGGAATGGGGAGGACAAATCTGAATTAAACAAATGGAATCTAAATAAAATGAAAGTATTCATAGGAATCCATGTGAAATCACAATTGCTGACTTCTTTTAAAAAATTGCTTTGCTATAAAAGACCCTGGTTATGTTATCTTGTCCAGGTCCTTAGGTCACAAAGACCATAACCTGATAGGATGGGTGAAGTTTTCTAGCCAGATAGAGATAGAAAACAACATTCTTTGCAGCTATGGCTATTTGGGCACACTGGAGCCTTAAGGAATCCAAAAGGACTCCAAGATTTACAAAATGACTTAAGTCTTTTGGGGAGATGCCCTTAATAGAAGGGAATGTTGTGGAGAAAGCAATTTTCTACAAAGCACCTCCATCCTACTCACATTTGCTTTGTTCATCCAGTTGTTGATCTCAGCTAGGCACTGAGAAAAATCGAAGATGGTGTTGTTTACCCAATAAGAAGCCCAGTTGTTCTCAGGAAATTATGGAACCAGGGGCCATCAGATTCCACCCCTCAAAGACAATTTTTGATCACCAGATGAAGCTATTTCTGATTGGATGCACTTAGGGAACAGATAAATGATGGAGGATGGTAGATTCTGCATGGCCTGTGTGGGAAGGAACAGTTTAAAATCCCCAATTTTTCTTTACCTAGGTGACATGGAATGGATTTATTTTAACTTTTCTAAAATCAGCCTTTTCATTCAGACTTCTCCCTCTGACACATTTTCTCTTTTTCTATGGTCAAGATAAAAATGTTAGGAACTGGAAATATTTGAGCTATTTAGAAAAATTCAGCTCAAATGAGTTGTGATTCAATAATCTATCCAATTGTTGTATGGAGAAATTTCTACAATGTTGCCATGGAGATAGTTCTTTGGCCTCTTGTCTAACACATTAAAGCCTTGCTGTTCAGCAATGTGCTAGCCACAGATGATGCTATGCATGGTATTAATAAGCAATTTGGCTTTGTTAATAATCATTAGTAATCTTTAAAATTACAGCATGTTTCACTTTAACACAAAGAGATGCAAAACTCCTTGAAATAATTTGAATAGGCAGTAACCTGCATGGTATCAGGTAACTACTACCGATTATTAGAGCTGTGTAAAAGATTCTCTTTGCCTCAGATATTCTCATTGGTCATTGGATTCACTGTATTAAGAAACCTCAGCCAATGCTTTTGACAATTTGGTGAACATAGGGTACGTCTACACTACCCGCCGGATCGTCGGGTAGTGATTGATCTATCGGGAATCAAATTATCATGTCTAGTGTAGATGCGATAAAATCGATCCCTGATTGCTCTGCTGTCGACTCTGGAACTCCACCACGGTGAGAGGCGGAAGTGGAGTCGATGGGGGAGCGGCAGCGGTTGACTCGCCGCCGTCCTCACGGCCAGGTAAATCGACTCAAGATATGCCAACACCCCCCCATCCTACCCCGTGTACTTTTCAATGCCTTCTTATTCATGGATTCCAAGGCCAGAAGCATAGGTGCTGACTCCATGGCTGGCTCACCCATGGAAAAAAATTAGTGAGTGCTTAGCATCCACTGGCAGCCAGCTTATCCCCCTCCTCCCCAGTGCCTCCAGCAATCAACTCCTCCACCTGCTTCCCAATGCCTATGACCCGCTGCAATCAGCTGTTTCGTGGTGTGCAAGAGGCTCTGGGAGGAAGGGGGAGGAGCAGAGATGGGGCACACTCAAGGGAGGGGGCAGAAAGAGGTGGGTAAGAGGCGGGGTGGGAAGAGGCAGGGTGGGGACTTGGGAGAAGGGGTCAGGTGAGGGCAGGGCTCGGGGTGGAGCGATGGCAGGAAAAGGCGGGTCGGGGATGAGGTTTCAGGGGAAGGGGTTGGGTGGGGCCAGAGGCAAAGTGAGGGTTTGAACACTCCCCGGGGCTGGAGGAAGCCAGCACCTATGTAATCTTCTAGTCTGACCTCTTCTATTACACAGGCCATAGAATGTCCTCAAAATAATTCCTAGAGCAGATCTTTTAGAAAAGCCATCCAATTTTGATTTAAAAATTTTCAGTGATAGAGAATCTTCTATGCCCCTTGATAAATTGTTCCAGGAGTTAATTACCCACACTGTCAAAAATGTTCACCTTATTTCCAGTCTGAATTTGTCTAGCTTCAATTTCCAGGCATTAGTCTAAAAGAGAAAGATATAACATGATCTAAAGAACCCATTATTTAAATATTTGGTCCCTATGTACATACTTATAGACTGTAATCAAGTCACAAAGTCATTGCTAAAATGAATAGATTGAGCTCCTGAATCTACAGGATTAGAAAACATGCCTTATAGTTGTGACGGGATCCCCGGAGTGCAGCCTGGGACTGTGGGACTGCTGTGCCCCCTTAACTCTCCAGCTTGGGCTCTCTCTCACAATGCCTTGCTAGTGACAAGCGGCAAGCCCCTCCAGGTGCTGTGATCAGTCAGCACAACTGCATGAGGAGCCCGACACCCAGCTAGATTGCATGAATGCTCCCAGAGCCATTCCCACAGAGAAAGGCACCGTCCAAATCCTCCCAGCCTTGTACCTCAGGAATATACCGTCTTGCACTGCTCTAGATGAGCAGTGCAAATTTATTAATTGGTTCACCACTTCATCAATGGAAAGTGGATATACTCCCAGTCTTGTAAACCTGAGCAAACACCCTTACCAAACACTTCAGGCAAACTCACTGGTAAAGATAAACAGTTAAACAAATTTATTGCTACAAAAATAGATTATAAGTGATAAACAGAAAGTCAGAGTTAGTTACCAAAATAAAATAAAATATAAACATGCAGTCTAAACTCTCAACCCTATTAGACTGGGCAACATCTAGATTAAGCAGTTTTTCTCACCCCACCAGATATTGCAGTCCTTAATATACAGGTTTGTCCCTTAAACCGGGGTCAGTCTCCTCTGTTGGAGTCTTCAGTCTTTGGAGTGTCCTTGTTGCTTGCAGCATAGGTGGGGGCAGGAGAAAGGCCAAGCATGTGGCCTCTGTGTTTTGTTTTATACCCTTAGTCCATGTGCTTGGAGAACACAAGTCCAGGCATGTATGGTGGGCATTGCTGAGTTACAAGGTGAAGCAATACCCTAATGGGTTTCCTGTGAGTGAGTCATTGAATCATAACTCATCTGCTGGACAATGGCTGGTGATGTCTGTTCAGCACCCACCCGGGCATAGGTTACTTCTTCCCTTGTCATTGTCTCTGAAGAGCTAGTATCTAGGCACTTCCCAAACCCACAGCATATTTTAGTGAAAACCATACAACACAATTCTTATAATTTCATATGCATTGATATACACAGATATACATATTTGGATAGAACAATGGCTTTCAGCAGATCATAACCTTTTCCCTGATACTTTACATGGCATGCTTTATATGCAAGATCACAATTATATATAAATGAGGAATATGGGGCTTACAGGACGCTCCCCCAAGGTATAAAATGTCACAATAGTGATGATCATTTTCCTGGCTCTTCTCTGAATCCTCTCCAATTTATTAACATCCTTCTTGAATTGTGGGCACCAGAACTGGACACAGTATTTCAGCAGTGGCACACCAGTGCCAAATACCAAAGTAAAATAACTCTTACTTCAGATTCCCCTGTTCATGCATCTCAGGATTGCATTAACTTTTCTGGTCGCAGCATCACCCTGGGAGCTCCTGTTCACCTGATTATCCATCAACAGTTTTATTGCTTCCCAGGATAGAGTCCCCCATCCTGTAAGTATGGCCTACATTCTTCATTCCTAGATGTATACGTCACATTTTAATATGGCTAAATGTAACACTGCTTGCACTCAGTTTATCAGGTGATACTGATTGCACTGAATCAGTGACCTGTCGTCTTCATTATTTGCCAGTCCCCAATTTTTGTGTCATCACTGATAGTTTGTAGATTATTTTATATTTTCTTCCAGGCCACTGATAAATAGTGATGTTAAATAGTGTAAGGCTAGGAATGGATCCCAGTGGAACCCCACTAGAAGCACACCCACTTGAAGAAAATTCCTTATTTTAAGTTACATTTTGAGATTTATCATTTAGCCAGCTTGTAATCCATTTAATGTGTGCCATGTTACTTTTATATCTTTCTAGTTTTTTAATCAAAATATCATAAATACCAGCTCAAATGCCATATAGAAATCTAAATATATTACATCAACACTATTATCTTTATCAACTACATTTGTAATCTCAAAAAAAATCTAGTTAGTTTGACAGGGTCTAGTTTTCCATTTGCATTACTTATATTACCTTCCTTTAATTCTTTTTTAATGGAGTCCCATATCAGCCACTGTGTTATCTTGCCTGGTACAAATGTCAGGCTGAGAGACCTATAATTATCTTGTTTACCCTTTTTAAAATTTGGCACAACATTAGCTTTGTTCCAGTGTTCTGGAACTTTCTCAGTGCTCAAGACTTATTGAAAATCAACATTAATGGTCCAGTGAGCACCTCACCCAGATCTTTTAAAACTCTTGCGGAACTGCTGTGAGCTTGCAGATCCTCACTGTACCTTCCTACAAGGAACTCCAATTCCTTTAATGAACTGACTTCCATTCATCATTGTTTTAATGAAACCTTGTTTTTATGGGTGGCACAATAGTGAGTGACCACAGAATGTGTGTAGATCTTTGTGGCGGACATTTTATAGACTGCCTAACAGAAAAAGACTAAATAAGAATAAAAGAAATCCAACAGAGATAACCCACTTAATAGCAATTCTAGTAATCCGTTTCCCAGCTAACCTCCCCACTTCATAAATTGATTATATATACAAGCAATTTAGATGAAAATCTAATCCACTGATCAAAAAACAAGAAGAAAAAGTCAGGAGCAGAATCACAGCTGTCCTAGACCTCCTGGCTTAGGGCATTCCTAATGATATTGGCTTGTTTGCTATTTGCAACAGTGTCCCTTTCTGCTTCCTTAGTCAACTACCTTTGAAAAATGTCGCCTTTGCTTTCTCAAATACAGTCTATCAAAATAACAGGGATTCTTTCCTTTCAGTTCAGTGACGGCTGGAGAGAGGGAGTTGACATGAGAGGAGACAGAGTATTTGTGCCACATTCTTGTACACCACAGCCCCCAGGCATTGCTCTACTGGTGTATCATGAGACACCTAAGCACCCTATAGTTCCTGGCACAGCTCCTAGTTTCAGAGGTTGGTGGGAAATAATTTTCTGGTCATTTGTATGCATCCTAGTACTCGCTGCCATTACCAACACAAAGCCTACTATGAAAAAGATGTACCTTTTTTTTCCCCCCTTTCGTGGTCACTTTATTATGGGTTGTTTTTTGGCATGGGAGAATCATGAGGCCTCAGTGGATGGCAAATGGCTGTAGCCAGAATGACTGCAGTAGCTAATGTCTGTCAAGGTGTAAGCCTGGGATATGCCGTTTGTGGGGGCACTGCCGGCAGGGAGAGTAGCCATTGATGTGCCCCAAAGGAGACAGGGACCACAGAGACTGCTATTGTGCCATTAATACCTTTGTCACCTATTTCATACTATGGTTCTTGTCTGGTTAGGGCATCAGTTCTGGACCAGATCCGTGCCCAATAATAGAGTTGTGCTGGGGTTGAACAGCAGTGCCTGGAGAACTAAATGTAGAAGGACACTGCTTCTCTTCTCTGTGAGAGCTTGGCTCAGCTCTTCTTGTCACTGAGATAGGCAGAGGTTTCCACTGAGCAACCCACAATGACCCAAGTCTTTTTTACGAATGGTCCCAGCAAATTTAAAACCCAGGAAAGTGTATGAGTAAATCAGACTATCCCTTCCACCCCAGTGTCGGCAGCCCGGTGTTTACCTAGCTTTGTTAGTTCCCTCTGAAATTTCCCATTATTCTGTTATCTTGATTCACCTAAATAACTTTGTCATCTGCAAAAACAAAACAAAAAAATCCATTTTGTAAAATATGGTGTTGCCATCTCAGAACAGTTTCCCACAAACACCATAAAATGAGAGGCCTGATTCAGTACCCATTTAAGTCAATGGAAGGATTTGTATCACATCAGAAACGATTAAGTAGCAATCAGTTTTCTGACTTGTGTTCACAGTTGGTCACAAGAAGGTATGACAAAACTTTGCTTCTTTTAAATCTCATAAGAATATTGATCACTAATGAAATGTCTTTGTTACAGTGAGAATGAGACCACAATGAATAATATTTTGCCACTGAGACAGTGTTTGTTTAAAGCTTGCAACTATGGTGAAGGTGACACACTTGTAAGACCCCAGAGATCACTGGACTAATCACAATCTCCTAGAGATGATGTGTGATGTTATCCAGGGTACAATCTGGATTGATGGACAGCTGCGTCCTCTCAATTCCCCAGCCTGGGGTACCTTTTACCCTGCTTTGTTGTGAGAACAACCACTCCTGGTCTGCTCACATACAGCCTCCAGCATGTAAATCACTCCTAGCTATATTATATGAGTGCTAAGCCGGCCATTCATGAATTACATTGTAAGACAGCACCAGCAAACTCCGAGTCCCAGACTTTCTCCCAGAAATGTATGTCTTGTATTGTCCAAGAGGGTGCTGGGCAATACAAACTCATATAAAGTCCATTTATTAATAGAAAATGATGTGCACAAATCTTATCCCAGATGAAGTTTCCCAAACACTTTAATCCAAGCACATTAGTTTAGATAAAACAACAAAACAAATGTATTAACTAGAGCAAGATAGATTTTAAGTGACTACTGTAATGAGGCATATAAGTCAGAATTGTATGAAATAAAATAAAATTTAAAACACAACTCATACCTAACTTAACAAGCAGAGAGAATACAAAGCAAAGGTCTCTCTCACTACATGTTCCAGCAGCCTTGCTTGCTGAACCTCTTTCAATCAGGATCTCCCCCCCAGTTCAATGCCGCTTCCTTTGTTCCTCAGGTGTTGTTGATGCTGTGGGTAGAGAGCAAGAGAGAGATCCTCTTATAACCTTTTCTCTTGCACAAGAATCATCTCCAGCTGAGGTTCAGGAGACAGAAAGTTGGCATGGCCAGGAATCTTAAGCTGCTTCTTTGTCAAAATGTCGATCTTTTGCCCACGCTATCTCTTCTGCCAAAGAGTGGCCACTTAATCAGGTGGTGATCCATTTGATCCTGCTGACACATGGCTGAGGCATTGGCTAGCCTTTTGTCTTTGGGGAACTTGTTTGTGACTGCTCTCCAGAACATGCATTGATAATATTATACAGTGGACTCTTAACATTTTTACATACAGTGTTGCCACGCATTTTACCAGGACAATAACGAGTCAAGTCAGACACTAAACCTCAACATATGTGTATAGTATCTGGTGGTAACATGGCACCACACTGGTTGCTAAGGACTGGCAGCCTGCATTGTCCCTGGGCAAGTGTGTGGAAAGAGCAGAACTGGTAGAAATGGAAGTTGCAGGAATACTTATGTATGTGTGAATACCCAGAAACAATTCTCCCCTCTGGCATCTCATTGTTAAGAGGATTCTCCTAGCTGCTAAATAGACTTAAAATACCAGTGAGAATTTCTTCTGTGTCCCAGAAGCCAACAGTCTCTGATATCAGAGAACAGGGAAGACTTGTAGATTTAGTGATTAGTTCTGGCTGCTCCCTAAGTAGTTCTTATTTCAGCAGATACCTGTGTAACCCAGGAAGGACACTTGTTATCTTAAACTACAGGATGTAACATGAATGTTCAGCCCCCAGGAACGTAGGGAGGAAATCCTGTGAGGTGCTGTGTGGTTCTTGGGGCTTTCATTGATTTCAAAGAGCTAAGCAGTGTGGAGTGACTCTTAGGAGGTGCTCAGCAATTTGCAGTGTGGGGCCCTTAGTATCCAGGTCATCATACATCATAAAGGGGTATTGATGTACAATGCAAACTACTGCAGAGAGGATCAAGTCCCACATACAGAATGGAACAAATTATTCAACTGCTTAGAGCAACTTGAATGATTAAGAACTGTATATTTTATACTAATCACATGACCGAACATATTATTTAATAACATACAGAATTCATGACTTTGCAGGAAGGAATGTTTCCTCTGTCATGGTGGGGAAAAAAATTAATAAATATCTCCAGCAAAGTTGAGAATTCACTGAAGTCTGTCATTCTGGCTGATAAGAAAACATCCCAGAATCTATATTTAATTAAAGCAAAATATGAAAAACTCATTACAGAGAGATTGCAATACAGTGTTAGGCCAGATAAATGTCAAAATCTTTAGTAAGAGACAAATTGGGCGAGGTAGTATGTTTTATTGGACCAACTTCTGTTTGTGAAAGACAAGCTTTCAAGCTTAAACAGAGCTATTCTTTGGGTCTGATAAAGATAAATTTGCTCCAAAAATCTATGTTATCTATGTCACCCTCCTTGTCTCTCTAATATCCTGGGACCAGCATGGCTACCGCAACACTGAAAACAAAATCTTAAATGATCATTGGAGAGAATGAATTTTCAATCAAGTTACAATCCTACTTAAGCCATATCAGAAATATGGAGTAACAAACTAAATCTAAAGCAAAATTTTAAAGAACGGGAAAGAAAACAACCCAAATCCTTAGGATAAAAATTTACTGATTTTTTTCTTTCAGTGGGAGCTGCCAAGATTGAGTCCCAAAATCTTTGCATTGATTGGTCAGTGCTTTGTTCCTGATAATGAATTGTCCTGAATTTTTCCCAGAAGGAAAGGAAACATGGTTCCTTATCATGTTGCAAAACAACACTGAAGAATGTGCAGTGGCAATCCATGATGGCTGAGGTGATCAGCAGAGTAATGTGAAAAACTTGACTTAGAGAGGCAACTGAAACATCCTGTGATGTGTTTGTCTCAAATTGTTTCCATTTTCTCCTGTGCCAAAAGGTACTTTCACAGTATTGCTAACCCCAATGTTCAAAAATCATGAGTCAGGCTCACCAGAAATCATGAGATTGGCCTTAAAATCATGATGACTTTAAAATTATGTAGAAATAATATATTTGGTGTTCTTTTTTTTCCTTCTGCTTTTTGAGCCTTTAGGGTGCACTGGGGTCACATTTTGAAACTTTCTCCACAGTCACAGAGGCTAAAAGCTTACCTTTTCTTTAAGAATGAAAGCTGAAATCATCACAAATCCACTTGACTCCCAGGGTTTTAAGGAAAACAATAATTATCATGAGACTCATGACAAAATTATGAGAGTTGGCAACCCTGCTTTCAATCTGAAGGAGAAAAAATATCTTCCATTTCTTGTATCCTGTAAAAAAAAAAAAAAAGTACATTTTCAGCACATTTTTGAAAATATTGGCAATAAAATGCAAAGTTTTTCACTGACCAAACACTCAAGAATTTCAGCCTCAATTTTAGCTTTTTCTCTGACTATTTCTTGACGATAAACATGATACTGGGGCACCAGCTTTATTCAATGGCAGAAGGGCCTACAGTCGATTACCTTTGTTCTCACCAGTTAGTGTCATTGCAGTCAAGAGATTAACCACAGAGGGCTTCTAGGGCAAATGAGAAGAAACATTTAACTTTTTAAAATGACAATTCCCTGGGTTTTTCCTTAACATTCATTTTTCTGATAAGCTGTTTTTATAGCGTCACAATGACAGTTAAATTGAGACTCAGTTACAGTAGTTAAAACAATAACAGCTTAAAGAACTGTTTCAGTCTGAACAAGATCTTCCCCTGACTTTGTGGATATCATGCAGATTAAGTACTTGGAGAAAATATGGGTAACAAGGAAGAAAGGAATTAGACAGAAACTAAAGATCAGGTACTTTTCCTTGAAACTTATGGTTAATGGCACATCAAACATATGATGTTTGCCTTGGTAAAATATTTGTTAAGAAAGAAAAGGTTACTAGATATTCAGGTATATGGCCCTATCTGTGTGAGTATAAGGGGGTTCCTTAACAAAAGATCTTGTCTCCTTTGAAGACCAAAGACCAACTCTGGCATTGTTGTATTTCCTCCTGATAATGGTAATTACTTTGCTTTGTCCGCTGTGTATTACCTTTTCTGAATTTCAGTTGATGAAAATCTCCAACCAGTAATGATAGCTAGCTTTCCTTTGGATCCTTGCCAGCAGCCCGTAATTAAAGTGTTTTCTTGAGGGAGCGCCATAGTATGCTGCCTATTGCATATTATGTCCTTGCAGCCTGACTGCAGTAATTGAAAAAACTCTCCAATTTGTACCTCTTTCTGTAACCAGTGACCTCTTGGGACTGTCGTTGTAAAACACTAACAATATTTTGTGTATTGAAATATGGGCATAATAAAATATTAAAAACAGAAGTTTATTTCCAAAACATAACTTACAATTATTTCTAACTAAAAAAACCACCCTCTGACAGTACAGAAAACAAAAATATTTTCAGTTTTTTTTTTCAGAGTCCAGTCCTGCCTTATTTAATTCAGTGGGAGTTTTGCCAGAGTACAAGGGGCAGAGTGACATAGGAAGGAAATTATACGTTAGGAAATTATATTGATATAACTACATCGCTCAGGTCTGTGAAAAATCCACAGCCTAGAGTGATACAATTAAACCAACCTAACCCTCAGCATAGACAGCACGAGGTCAATGGGAGAATTCTCCTTTTGACCTAGCTACCACCTCTTGGGGAGGTGGAATACCTATGCTGGATGGGCATAGGTAGTGTGTTCAGTGAAGTGCTATAGTGGTGCAGCTGTGCTGCTGTAGGAGTTTGTGTGACCCCAGTTTTAATGAAACATTTATCGTATGCTCAAAAAACACCACTTTTAAGGGCCAGATTCTGCCACCCTTACTTATACTGATTAGCACTTTACTCTGAAAATAGACCCATTGACTTCAAGGGGATTACTCCTCCAATTCATTAGTGTGAGTAAGGGGTTGACAGTCTCAGCCTACATGTATTTTTGACTATTAGTATTGCTGTGTTGGAAGATGATTGATGGAGGACATCAATCACAGACTTGGTAAAAATCCATGGGTGTATGAAGCATCCTTCATTCAGGCTAAATCAGAAATAAATTAAATACCCTTTTGTTTTGTGTTAGTGAAACAATAGAAGCCACCACCCAAAACACAGGCTAAAATGGTAAGGCCAGAGAGGAAGATAAGCTATGTGGCCTGAGGGATTTCCCTGCAGACTGATTGCAAATGCAGGGGTTGAGGCACTGATTGGCTGTAGCTGTGTGTCTGTGTATTATCAGAAGGAGATAGGCACTAGAAAATCAAGAAAAGGACCAACAGAGCAGACAGTGAGAGAAGCAGTGGAAATCATGGCTTGAGAGGGAGCAGAAACAGAGTTTCTTGGGGCACAAGACTGTCTGAAAAGGCAGTGGCAAGCTTGGAAATCACAAGTAATGAAACTTCCTGTAGTTTGTTCCTATTGTGATCGGGGAAATAGGACTCTGAATTCATTCTTTGTTAATAAATAAGATTGCATTAAAGAGAGAATTTCTCCTCCTAACTGAAGCAACCTGGTAAGTCCCTGAATCTTAGCTAATTGCTCAGGCCAAGGGGCAAAAGTATCCATTTAATTCTACTTATTGTTACACCTCAGTAAATATATCCCTACTAATTAACCACTATTAAAGCAGGAACTACTAAGTATGTTATCCCTTACTTCTGACTTAAACTAAAACAAGCAAATCTGATGCAGAATATATCTCAATTTAAAATACTGTAGTTAATTTAAAAAGCCCTAAGAGCAAAATCACCAAGTTATAAAATGTCTTATGTAGTATTTTGTACATTCTTGTACTACTAATGTAGCCAGCCAGCAATGATAGGATAGATAAAATAACACACCCTGTTCCCGGTGGTTTGTTAATGACATTGATGATAGCAAAGACATCACCTTTGCACTTACATTAATTGCCACGTTTGATTGCATTTCTTGAGGCATCAAAAAATGAAAAGAGAGGAGCTTCATTGAGGTTCACTGGAGAGAAAGAGACTTATCTTGAAAGTGGCACTTTCTGGTAAAGGTCTAAGAGGAAATCCTGGCCCCACTGAAGTCAGAGGCCCAGATTTTAAGAGGAGTTTAGGTGTTGCAAGTGGAGGTCTGGCCACAACTGTCACAATCCCCTGACATCAGCATAGATCACTGTACCCTCCCCTGAGAGAAGAATGTAATGGAAACGCCACAAGGTGGCCTTAAGGACCTTCCTGGTCCTGCTTGGGTAGATCCATGTAGAGCCATAACCTGGCCCAGAGTTTGTATTCATGACACAGTTTTTAAAGAAACTGCATTCCAACGTGATGTCTGCCAATCTATCTACTATAGGTAGGTTGTTGCATTTTTCATCAAAACAAATGTCTTAAATATTATCATAATGGACTAAATCCTGCTCTCACTTACATGGTATAAGTCCAGGATAACGTTATTGACTTTGATACTCTGACTTTACACCAGTGCCACAGAACAGAATTTGGCCTAATATGTTTCTTAATTATGGGCTATATTGTGGCTAGACTTTCATGGCTATGTATGGGGAGAGAAAGTGAGCTACTCCTTCCACGCTTTATGTAGCCTGCTGAAGGGTTGCTTAGAGTCAAACCTCTTGCAACTGTTGAGAATGCAGTAGCTGCTATTGAGTTGCTCCGCCTGGAAGCAACTTATTGAAAAGGGGTGGGGAGTAGGTGCCATCATGATTCTGCCTAGCACAGTTAGCCAGCTTTATGGGTTAATGTTAATGGTTAATATACTACTCCTTCAAAGGATAATGACTACTGCTTCCTGTCCCAGCACAGCCAGGGAGCCAGGAGACATTATACTTCCCTGAGGATTGCCTTCCACTGCTTCCCGCTGCATTAGTGAGGCTGTGCCCGGCCTCACTATATATAACTATAAAAGTAATATTAATTATTTAGCTTTTTTGAATGTGCTAAATAACTACATTGTTGTCACTTCAGTAATCCCAGCTCATCCTTGAAGTTGAGTTTGCTAGTATTGGAAAAGTTCATCAGAAGAGATAAAGGTGCTGAAAGACTAAATGTTGCCTTCAAACTAGGCTTATTCTTTAGATTTCAATGAGCTCTTCCAAACAGTCAAGATTGATGTTTCTAACTTCAGACACGGAGTTATTTACATGAAAAGTTCTGCAATGTGGGGAATGTTTTCAGACCTATACATTTTTCTCAAACTTGAAAAGAAAAAGAAAAAGAAATTCACCTCTGGGCTGAGAGTATGGAAAAATTCAGCTGAAAAGGAATTAGTTTGACAAACTTATGAATAACTAAAAGAGGGGTGGAGTTAGGTGGAACTCACAGTAACTAGAGTGCATACTGTCTTGGCCTCTATAGTATCAGAGAGGTAGCCGTGTTAGTCTGGTTCTGTAAAAGCAGCAAAGAATCCTGTGGCACCTTATAGACTAACAGACGTTTTGCAGCATGAGCTTTCGTGGGTGAATGCCCACTTTGTCGGATGCAAGAGTGCAAATTTCCAGGGGCAGGTAAATATAAGCAAGCAAGAAGCAAGCTAGAGATAACGAGGTTAGATCAATCAGGGAGGATGAGGCCCTGTTCTAGCAGTTGAGGTGTGAAAACCAAGGGAGGAGAAACTGGTTCTGTAGTTGGCAAGCCATTCACAGTCTTTGTTTAATCCTAAACTGATGGTGTTAAATTTGCAAATGAACTGAAGCTCAGCAGTTTCTCTTAGAAGTCTGGTCCTAAAGTTTTTTTGCTGGAGGATGGCCACCTTAAGATCTGCCATTGTGTGGCCAGGGAGGTTGAAGTGTTCTCCTACAGGTTTTTGTATATTGCCATTCCTAATATCTGATTTGTGTCCATTTATCCTTTTCCTTAGAGACTGTCCAGTTTGGCCGATGTACATAGCAGAAGGGCATTGCTGGCATATGATGGCATATATTACATTGGTGGATGTGTTGATCAACAGAGCCAGACGTGTACCCAGAAGCCTCCTACTGCAAGACAAACCCAAGAAAGAAACCAACAGGACTCCACTGGCCATCACATACAGTCCCCAGCTAAAGCCCCTCCAACACATCATCAGGGATCTACAACCCATCCTGGACAATGATCCCACACTTTCACAGGCCTTGAGTGGCAGGCCAGTCCTCGCTCACAGACAACCTGCCAACCTGAAGCATATTCTCACCAGTAACTGCACACTGCACCATAGTAACTCTAACTCAGGAACCAATCCATGCAACAAACCTCGATGCCAACTCTGCCCACATATCTACACCAGCAACACCATCACAGGACCTAACCAGATCAGCCACGCCATCACCGGTTCATTCACCTGCACATTCACCAATGTAATATATGCCATCATATGCCAGCAATGCCCTTCTGCTATGTACATCGGCCAAACTGGACAGTCTCTAAGGAAAAGGATAAATGGACACAAATCAGATATTAGGAATGGCAATATACAAAAACCTGTAGGAGAACACTTCAACCTCCCTGGCCACACAATAGCAGATCTTAAGGTGGCCATCCTCCAGCAAAAAAACTTTAGGACCAGACTTCTAAGAGAAACTGCTGAGCTTCAGTTCATTTGCAAATTTGACACCATCAGTTTAGGATTAAACAAAGACTGTGAATGGCTTGCCAACTACAGAACCAGTTTCTCCTCCCTTGGTTTTCACACCTCAACTGCTAGAACAGGGCCTCATCCTCCCTGATTGATCTAACCTCGTTATCTCTAGCTTGCTTCTTGCTTGCTTATATTTACCTGCCCCTGGAAATTTCCACTCTTGCATCCGACAAAGTGGGCATTCACCCACGAAAGCTCATGCTGCAAAACGTCTGTTAGTCTATAAGGTGCCACAGGATTCTTTGCTGCTTGGCCTCTATAATGATCCTTGCATAGTGTGAACCTTTTTATGAAAACCACTTTCCAGAATGATTTCAGAAGTATAAGATTAAGAATAATTGTTCTGTTAAAGTCCACCACATAATCCTGGGCAGGGTGTCTTGTATGCAAGCTTACATGAAGATTCTAGAAAATTGCTACGTTGTAGGTTCCTTTGTCTAGAAGAGGACAGAACCATAGAACAAGAAAAAAATATTAGAAGCAATGCTAGAAAAGAAGACAGTTTTGTGGGACTTTGGAACAGTGTTTATGCTTTAAAAAGTCCGACTATTTACACAGCTCAGGGTACATTATAAACGTATTCCATCTGTATACCAAAACATAAACTAGATAACATTCACAGGCATAATACTTATCTGTCCTTGAATATATGAGCCTTGTAAGATCAGCAAAACCAGAGGCCTTTCCTAGAAAGCTTTCTTTTTTGTGTATTACATGCACACAATCTCCCTGCCTCTTGCATGTCATGGTTTCCAGTTCTTTAGACTGTCCAAATCCCATGTCAGACTCCAGCCCAATGAAAAGCTGGAGTAATTCTCCTGCACAGCCATGGATGGGGGGGGGGGGGGGAACCAGGCTCCTACTCTGGCTTATAGTAAAGAGTTTTTAATTACACAAGGAAACAGATCAACAGAGCCAGACGTGTACCCAGAAGCCTCCTACTGCAAGACAAACCCAAGAAAGAAACCAACAGGACTCCACTGGCCATCACATACAGTCCCCAGCTAAAACCCCTCCAATGCATCATCAGGGATCTACAACTCATCCTGGACAATGATCCCACACTTTCACAGGCCTTGAGTGGCAGGCCAGTCCTCGCCCACAGACAACCTGCCAACCTGAAGCATAGTCTCACCAGTAACTGCACACCGCACCATAGTAACTCTAACTCAGGAACCAATCCATGCCACAAACCTTGATGCCAACTCTGCCCACATATCTACACCAGCGACACCATCACAGGACCTAACCAGATCTGTCACACCATCACCGGTTCATTCACCTGCATGTCCACCAATGTAATATACGCCATCATATGCCAGCAATGCCCCTCTGCTATGTACATCGGCCAAACTGGACAGTCTCTACGGAAAAGGATAAATGGACACAAATCAGATATTAGGAATGGCAATATAAAAAAACCTGTAGGAGAACACTTCAACCTCCCTGGTCACACAATAGCAGATCTTAAGGTGGCCATCCTGCAGCAAAAACATTTCAGAACCAGACTTCAAAGAGAAACTGCTGAGCTTCAGTTCATTTGCAAATTTGACACTATCAGCTCAAGATTAAACAAAGACTGTGAATGGCTTGCCAGCTACAAAACCAGTTTCTCCTCCCTTGGTTTTCACACCTCAACTGCTAGAAGAGGGCCTCATCCTCCCTGATTGAACTAACCTCGTTATCTCCAGCCTGCTTCTTGCTTGCATATATATACCTGCCCCTGGAAATTTCCACTACATGCATCCGATGAAGTGGGTATTCACCCACGAAAGCTCATGCTCCAAAACTTCTGTTAGTCTATAAGGTGCCACAGGACTCTTTGCTGCTTTTAATTACATTATTTTTCCTTTTGGGATGAAGGAACTGCTTCTCTGTCTCCTGGGACAATGGGATAAAGACAGAGTGGGACTCCTTCTTCCCAGTTATGATCAAGTGTATTGGATCTAGGGAACTTATCCATCTCATGAACACAATTGTTCTGAGTGGTGAACCATCCTGCCATCCAATCCACTGCTTTTTTTTCTTTCCCTTGGTTGAGCTCTGGAATGCAACAGTCATCCTGAGCCATGAAAAATCAAATGATTTGTGTTCTAGTATCTCCTGAGACCTGGGGCCCATTGTACTATGCATTGTACAGAGTAGCAGTCCAGGGCAGGCCTTACCATGAGGTGAACTGAGGCGGCTGCCTCAGGTGCCAGACTGTGGGTGGGGGGGGCGCCACTAGGACCCAGAGTGTAGAAAATTGTGTCTGCTGCTGGTACATATGTATTCTCTCTGCTCTAGATACACAGAGATGGTGGAGTGCTGTGCTGGAGGAAGGAGGGCACAAGAGACTTAACAGGCAGGCAGGAGAAAAGGTGAGAGGGAATAACAGGAAGCAGCAGGAGCCGCAGGGAGCGAGAGGAGGAGGAGCCTCTTAGGTGCTTCTCTAGCACCCCCAAGAGCCTGGACTGATTAACACCAGCTTCTCAGGGAGCTCCCTGTTTCCTTCTGCTTCCCTGAGCCCACTTGACGAGAACAGGCAGTCAACTGAAGTAGTAGGAGCCAGTTAGGCCCTTAAGATGCTGATATCTTTCCTCACTCAGGCCCTGCTACCAGTCTGCTTATTTGTCCCCTTCATTTGAGTGTTGAGAGCCACTATAGCTGGCACAGAACAGTAGTCACGAGTGAAAGAAGAAAACGCCCCTCTGGGGCAGCATTCAGAAAAAGAAAGAAAGCAAAGGAAGATTTTCTACCTAAGCAGGAAGGAGCTCTCCTGAGATACATAGACACAAATGTTCACGGTGAGCCTTTTGGTTCCAGTGAGGATGTGAGTGGTGAGGAGATGCCTGATTTTCCAGTCAGAGTGCAGGTGACCTGGCAGCTTCTGCAGCATCCATATCCCCATCTCAAATGGATGTAACCATGCACATTCCTGGAGAAAAGTGTAGATCAGAGAAGAGTGTGGTGGAGGCACAAGAAACAGCTGCTGCCGAGTTTAGTCCCTTAAGTCTAGATGATCCAGGACTGTGGACCCACTTGCGCTGTAGCCTGAGGGACTTCCTTGTACTGCATGGGCCACAGCAAGTGAAAAACTTCATGTTCCCCAAAGACAATGAAAATAGAAGTTTTCATCCAACACATTACTGGCATGAAATCCCCAATGGTGACAAAGTGGAGAGGCCATGGCTTATGTACTCAAAAACCCAGAATGCAGCGTACTGTTTTTGTTGCAAACTCTTCCAGTCTAATGTTCCAGCCACACTGGGTTCTATAGGAACAAAGGACTGGAAAAATCTGGCTAGAAATCGGGCATGTCATAAGAAGGCAGCAAATCACCAGAGAGCATTCCATAGGTGGAAAGAGCTTGAGATGAGACTAAGGTTAAAGGCCACCATAGATGATCAGCATCTAGAGAAGATTTCATCAGTCTCTTTACTGGCAAAATGTTCTGAAAAGGCTTGTTGCCGTTGTGAGAATGCTTGCTACCCAAAATCTAGCACTGCATGGCACTTCAGGTCAACTGTATGTGCCAAACAGTGGAAACTTCCTTAAAATTGTGGAGCTGATGGCTGAGTTTGATGCTGTACTCCAGGAGCATCTAAGAAGAGTCACCACCCAAGAAATGTACACACACCACTACCTTGGAAAAACAATTCAAAATGAGATCATACAGTTACTGGCAACAAAAGTCAAACAGAAGATTGTGGCAGATCTGAAGTCAGCAAGATATTACTCTGTTATTCTGGACTGCACACCTGACATCAGCCATACGGAACAAATAACTTTAATGGTGCATTTTGTAACAACAACAGAACCTAGTGAAAATGTCCCTGCAATGGTGACTGTCAGAGAGCATTTTCTAGAATTTATTGACATTGATGATACTACAGGAGCTGGTATGACAAATGTGCTTCATAAAAGCTGGAAGATACGGGAATTGCAATAGCTGATATGAGAGATCAAGGCTCTGATAATAGTGCCAACATGAGAGGGGAAAAAACAGAGGAGTGCAGACACAGATCCGAGAGTTAAACTCTCGAGCTTTTTTTGTCCCATGCAGTTCTCATTCATTGAACTTGGTGGTCAGATATACAGAATCAGCTTCTAGTGAGGCTGCTGAATTTTTTAATGTAATTCAGAGCATCTATGTATTTTTCTCTGCATCAACTCATCAATGGCAAATTTTGAAGCAACATCTAGGAACATCCTTTCTGACACTGAAACCACTGAGTGCCACACGATGGAAAAGTCGAGTGGAGGCGATAAAGCCTATCAATTACCAAATTGGGAAGAGAGATGATGCCATAGTTGTCATTATGGAGGATAATGCTATGACAGGAACTGTTTGTGGGAGAACAGTGGCAGAGGGAAAAGGAATCACCAGAAACATATATAACTTCAAATTTCTGTGTGGCTTGGTGTTGTGTCATGACAAACTGTTTGAAATAAATGTTGCAAGCAAGAGACTCCAAGGTGTTGACCTTGATATATCTGGAGCAATGGAACAACTAGACAAAGCAAAGTCATATCTACAGTTTTACTGGTCAGATGAGGGATTTCAAAATGTTCTGAAGAGTTCACAGAAGTTAGCAGAGAAACTTCACACTGAAGCTATTTTTCCAATCCATTCAAGAATACAAGAGTCACCGAAGAAGATGACATTTTGATTACGAGGCATGGGATAATCCCATAAGAGACCTCAAACAACAATTCAAAGTTGAATTCTTTAATCAGGTGCTAGATTGTGCAATATAGTCAGTTGAATGTTTCATGCAGCTCAAGGAATACAGCAGTATATTTGGGACGTTGTATGATATTCCAAAACTCCTCACTATACCAGAAGAAGACCTATACCAGTAATGCAGGGCACTAGAGACGCTGTTGACACACGATGACATGTGCGATATTGATGCGAGTGATGTAGATGATGAACCGAAAGCCCTTTCAAGATACATTTCAGCAGGATCAACTCCAAAGGCTGTTCTGGAATATATGTGCACAAATAAGATGACCACCCTTTTTCCAAATGCTTTTGTTGCTCTGCGCATACTTCTAACACTTCCTGTAACAGTTGCCAGTGGAGAACGCAGCTTCTCCAAGCTGAAGTTAATAAAAACACATCTATAATCCACAATGACACAGGAGAGGCTGGTCGGCCTTGCAGCCATCTCAAAAGAGCATGAGCTGGCCCAGACTGTGGACCTTCAGGAAGCAGTTCAAATCTTTGCAACTAAGAAAGTGCGGAAAGGACCTCTTTGATTATTCAAACAGATAAAAATGCCAGTGTTTAACTATGCAGATAAGAAAAGTTTACATTTGCTGTTCAGGCGTTTGAAAGTTAAGTGTTACTTAAAATTTTTGAACAAGGCATTTTAAGTTGTTAGTTCTCCTTTATTGGGGTAGGTAGCAGAGCAGTACCATGAGAGGAGTAGAACAGGAAGAAGGCAGAATTGAGACCTTTCAAAGTTTTGGCCCAAGCAAGGGGACATGGGGGCATCATTTGAGCTCCCCGCCACAGGTGCCAAAATGTTGTAGGCCAGCCCTGTAGCAGTCTCTACCCTGAACAGCTTACAATCCAAACAGACAAGACAGGCAAAGTGCTAGAGGGGAAGGGCTATAACATACAAGCAGAATGAACTATGTGATGGTCAGCAAACATCATATGAGTGCTATGGGGTTTTTTTAGTTTGCTTCTTTAAAAAAAAGTCAGGGTTGATTTTTGTTGGGAGGAGTTAGCTAAACGAGACCAAGAAAAGGAGGGGACATTGAAGGGAGAGGGATAGACAAGGGAGAAGAAGGAGAAAGACAAGGAGGACAGGGGAAGTAAGGCTGCAGTAAGGAGAAAATGAAGATACATAGGCCTTGGCCTCTGTTAAATTCTTCCATGGGTGACTGATGATCTGGTATCAGGAGAAGATCATGCCTCAGTATTAGGACTTTCATGCTCAGTGAGTCTCCCAGTTTCATTCCCAAGAGCTGAATTGCCATATATGCTGTTTGGCTGGGGTAGGAATCACAGACTTCATTGCTAGGAAGGGGTACTTAAGAAAACAACCTGGCTACTGAGGCCATTATGGAAAATTTTATATTTCCTTAGGTTTGGGATTAGAATCCAAGACACTGGGGTTCCAGTGGGTCCCACAGCCACATGACAAACTTCTTCTGAACCCAAGACATTAAGGTCTTATTGAAAGTTAATTATTAGCTAGATTGTGACTTTAGGCACAGCAGTAATAAGGGGTGGGTTGAGTGTGTAAGTTGCATCAGTCCAGGAATTTCCCTGAAAGACAATGAGATTCAGAGAGACACCTCTGATTTACAGTTCCTTACTGCTTCCTGTAGCCTCCCCTAACCCCATGACTGCATCTCAGGCCCTTCCTTCTCTTGATCCAGTTAACCATCTTTCCTTTTTTTAGGGACTGTTTAAAGATATCACACTGGTTTTTTTTGCATTTTCCAGCACCAAATGCACATATAGATGCTCCTGTAGTTTTTGCCTTGTGCAAAATTCCTTCCACATCATTTTCCTGGCAGTCAGCTGTTAGTACAAATATTTCTACAACTCCCCAATATGAACTGACCTCTGGGTTAAAGAAATGAAGTTTGGAAATTACATTTTAAACATTTCTAACCCCTTCTCCTCAATTCCAACAGAACTTCTGAGTTGTTTTACAATTTCTCTAATGCTAGCCTTTTATTTAAAGTGGTGCTTAGAAATGTGCTGGAATTAAATAACATTTGCAGATCATGATTTTGATCCCACTCAAAAAAAATGTTTTTTTGCTACAGATTTGTTTTGGTACTAATTGCTTATTGCTCTAGCAAGGAAGCTATTTAGAGGTATTCAAAGAAAATACCATGCTGACACTACAACATGAGAGTACAATATGCAGTCATGTTCTGTTTCCTCCCCAACCACTGTGCTGAAATTAAGTAAGGCTAGAAGGAGTGAGAGAGCTTCTGTGAATCTTGTGCTAATGCTTTCCCAGAAAATGTTTTCTTTGCTCCCTAAATTATTGATCATGCTATTAAAGGTCTGAAATAAAACTTTAATTAGTTGTTAGAGGCTTCTCAAAAGTATGACCTACTGGAACACACAAATGGAGTTGAAAGAGAGCCATCTGACTACAGGAATTGGAGCCAGAAGAATAATACATATATGAGAGCAGAACGTTAACATCTGTTGCACATTTATGTCGCTGTGGTAAAGATGATTTTTAGTGGGAAATTGTTTAGGGACATTGTGCTGTAGAGTATAATAAACTATACTGTGGTACAGCCTTCCTTATTCATCTGTGCTTATGTCAATTGTGTATGTAGTCGATACTGTCGGAATGTATTTGCTTTATCCTCTAGTTAAATCCTGACAAATTCAGTGAATGTAACACATACACCTATGAGCCATGCTTGCATGCAGTAAGAAATTGAAAATCCTGAGATTTTCCTTTCAGATCCCCTCTTCTTTCTACTCCTTGGATTACTCTGTCCTGTTCAGCAAAAAAGAGACATTTAGGGTGGAGTCTTAAAGACATGAAAAAGTTAGGCACCTGATTCCCACTGACAATCACTGTCCTAATAAGTATTTAAAGTCTGGAAAATAATGTGTCTCCGGCTTTATGTGAATTCATATGACAGTGAGGCTCAAGAATTCAAGATCTGCCTTCTCAGGTGCCTGCCTAGACAGGAATGTCTTCCTATCTGCTCATTGTTAGTGCTTTCATTGTTGTACTGCCTTCACCCATGAAATGACATCCATGGCTGTGACCTCTCTCTCCCCACCCCCTGCATTCCTCAATGCTTTAGTTTCAGGTCAGAAGCTTGAGGTTAATTAGTTATGATGTGAGCACAACTGGTTTATTAAAAGTGACTGTGTTTTAGGTTTGGAGACTATTATTTCAATCACTAGTGTCTTGAATGGCTAAGTACATGGGTGGTGGGTGACGTTTCCCCTGGGGGAGGCTAGCTCCCTAACATAAGAACATAAGAAAGGCCGTACCGGGTCAGACCAAAGGTCCATCTAGCCCAGTATCCGTCTACCGACAGTGGCCAATGCCAGGTGCCCCTGAGGGAGTGAACCTAACAGGCAATGATCAAGTGATCTCTCTCCTGCCATCCATCTCCATCCTCTGACGAACAGAGGCTAGGGACACCATTCTTACCCATCCTGGCTAATAGCCATTTATGGACTTAACCACCATGAGAACATAACATGTCTCACCTCTTCTGCCGTTGGCCCTGCCCGCACTCCACCCCTGCTCGGCCCCAAACCCCGCCCCCTCCCTGCTCGGACTGCCCGCCACCGCATCCCTCCTCACCCACACTGCCTGCAGCAAGACCCCTCCGCTTGCCACATCCCTCCTCACTCCCCCACCTGCTGCTCACCTCCTCACCCCTCCACCAGACCCTCCCACCCACCACTGACTCGCTTGCCTCCTCACTTCCCCCGCTAGACTCCTCCACACAGTGAGACCCCTGCCGGTCTGCTGCTCGCCTCACCAGCCTGCTGCTTGCTTCCTCACCCTTCTCTGGCCTTCCGCTTGCCTCCTCACTCCCCCACCAAACCCACCCGCCTGCTGCAAGACCCCTCGCCGCCTGCTGCTGGCTTGCCGCTCGCCTCCTCACCCCCATGCCTGACGTTCACCTCTTTACTCCCCTACCAGACGCCCCACATCCCACCATGAGACCCCCCCATCTCTGGCTCGCCTCTTGCCTCCTCGACACACACTTGCCCACCACTCCCCCCCCCGCCCACTGCTGCCTTGCCACGTCCCTCCTCACTCCCCCATCCCTGTGGGAGAGGGGGAGTGAGGAGGGACACAAAGAGTGGTGGGGACCCCTGGTGGGGAGGGGGAGGGTGGAATGGAGGAGAGGAGGGAGACTTACTAATCAGCAGCAGCAGGCAGTGGGGGCCTTGGGGAAGGGGCAGAACAGGGAAGGGAAGAGGCGGGATCAGCAGCGGCTGTGCTAGGGAAGGCTTCCCTGGCCTATTATACCAACCACCCATGGCTATGTACTAGGGGCAGCTAGCCGCTGGTGTCTTTGTGGCTAAACTATTTTTAGCATGGTAACTTGATCAGAGCTAGTGTGGGTATATCTCCTTGAACTGGGAATTAGACACCCTACGCCATTTTATGAATTTAGCTGAAGTGCATTAAATATTCCATAGCAATTAGGAAGTCTTCTTAGCATACGTGCAATGGGCCTCAGGTGGCATGTAACCAGGATTCATTACCGAATTTGCTCTGCTGGTTGTATCATTAGCTTCCCTGGCTCAGGCCAGGTGCTTAGTTTAAACAACAAAAAAGGAGAACTTTCAGTGTGTTTCTTTGCTGTATCTTAGAGTGAACACATCTAACTGGGCTGACCAGGATTGTTCTGTTTGGGGAAAATCCTAACTGTAACCACGCTCGAGGAAAGCATTATTTACCCAGCTTCAGTTCTAGAAGGATGTAAATGGGAACAGATTTGCTATGGGTCAGACTGTGAACCCCTTACTCATACGGGTGCAAAGTTAACCACACAAATTGGTCCCCAATGTGTGTAAGGCATTTACAATAAGACCTTAGACGTGGTCACAATGGGAAAGCTCTACATAAATTATTCTGGTAGGATACAGGGGTCAGATTAGGTACTGAATAGGGCATGGACAACACGACAAGCATAGTTAGTTCTAGCAACTGAGCTTTCCTAAACTATTAGAATTAGTTTCTGAGCCTGCTATTTGCAGTACATTCCTTTTTATAATAAGCATGTTGATACTTCATATTAGGTGACGTGAAAAACAGCCAGTATTATACTTCATTATGAATAGATGCTGACAGTGTGCACTGACTTCATGAGCAAAAAGATGGATATTTCATTCTTTATCACATTTTCTTATAGCGTCTATGAAATTGGATAATTCAGGGATCAGCAATCTTTGGCATGCGGCTTGCAGGGTAATCCCCCTGGCTGGCCGGGCCAGATTGTTTAACTGCCACGTCCACAGGTTTGACTTGTCGCAGCTCCCACTGGTCGCAGTTCACTGTCCCAGGCCAATGGGGGCTGTGGGAAGTGGCGCAGGCCGAGGGATGTGCTGGCCGCCACTTCCTGCTGGATCGGCTGAACCTGTGGATGCGGCAGCTAAACAAACTGGCCCGGCCTGCCGGGGGGCTTACCCTGCGAGTAAGTGCCAAAGGTTGTCGATCCCTGGGATAATTCATTCGGATCATTTCTAGGAAGGGTGCCCTGGGAAAGGTCTGTGAGATCAAGAATGATAGAAATTAATTTTTTTTCTACAATTCCCTAAATCCTGCTTCTCTGCTATCTTTCCCTAACTGCTTCCTTTCCTCAAGAGATTTAAAGCCCCATAAGTGTTATACTTTTATAATTCAAGATCAGAAACAATATGACATTGTTTCTGTGGCCAAGTGCAACTAACCAACACAGCTGGAATTTCAAATATCAAGTATCTAACACTCTAAGAAATCTTTGTTCTATTTCTACAGTAAAGAGAAATTTGGAGGAAAAATCCTGATTAGTTTCAAATAACAGGTAAATTAGAATCTGCTTCTATGAACCAAAAAAACAAAAATAAAAAAAAACCCTAAATTGGTCATGGTAATTATTTAATTACTTAGGTCTAATAACAAGAGATGGAGAGAGATGAAGGATATGAAAAGAAGAGAGGTGGACAGAACTACAGAGACTAGGGAAAACAAAAGGCACCCAGATATCTGGCTTTTGAAATAGAAATTATACACAACTGCTGAAAAGATTGACAGGCATTTTGTGGATTTAAAGCTTTGGTAGTATTATGCCTTATTAAAAAGTGTCATGTAGTCCTTATACATGGTAGGTTGCAAGGCTTCTACCAGCAGGTCAGGCATCTGTACCAGATATGGGATCGCTTTAATGGTTCCATCATGGAGGAAGATAGAAGAGAGGTGTTCTCTTTAAGATCATTTAATAGACTGCCAGCTTGACTGTTAGCAGATCAGGTAAGGTATGTTACACATTTTGTCACCTAGTAGGTGAATATTGTAATACATCTCCCCCTGTAAGTTTTACATTCCTACCATTTACAAAATTTACACGATTATGCTATCTTTGAAGTTCAATACATATCAGTGTGTTAAGTGTCTCTGAATCATACCGGTTTTCTAATTACATGACCCGAGTGCATAACAATTTGGTCATCTGGCTGTCCATTAATTGCAATGACTGTGGCTAGTCACTTGGGAATCTTTGAGTCTTTTCTTCTTGTTCTGCATCTGCCACCTCTAGAGTTTGCTCTGCTGATTGTTCATTCTGAGGAACAAACTGATGATGTTGATTGTTTCTGTTGAACCCTCCACTGCTGGATTTACTCATATATGATCTGGATGATGAATTATTATTATTATTTTTTACAACAGCTGGAGTTGTCCATGTTTTTTCTCCCTCCAATTTGAGACAAACACAATCACCAGGCTCTAGACTCAGAGTTCATAAGGTCTTTTAGCCTTGTTACTTGATTTGGCTACTCTCTTCATGTTTGGCTACTTTGGAAATAGACTTTTCCAAAGTCAGGAAAGTAGTTCTGGGTTGTCTTCCCATCAGGAGTTGTGCTGGAATATATCCAGTAGCTGCTATCTGTAGCTCAGAAGAGCAAGGAATGGATCTTCCTACTATAGATTTTCTTGGCTGTCTGTACAGCAATCTCAACCTCTCCCTTCACTTGCGGGTAAAGAGGAATGCTAGTAATACGATCAACGTATTTCATTTGGAATGACTTAAATTCCACTGCAGTTAATTAAGGTCTGTTGTCTGTCACTAGTTGTTCTGGAATAATGAAATGAGCAAAAGTGCACTTCAGTTTCTTGATAATACTGTGACATGTTATGTCTTTCAAGTTCATTATTTCTATACACCTGTAAAAGTAGTCCGCTACAACCAGATAATGATGTCCTCTGAATTCATGTACATCTGCCGCTAGACTCTTTCAAGGTTTGTTTGGTAGAGGTGTTATTATTAAACATTCTTTGCATTGTGTTGGTCTGTTAGTTCTTCAATGTTCACACATAGACACTTTATGCCCTTGCTAATGCCCAACCATCTCACTGGTTGGCCCATTCACAGCATTTAGTTAGTTCTTTATGCCCTGCATGGATGAGGCTTAGATTTCTTCTCTCATTAGGTTTGGAATTGTGAGACAATTGCCTTTAATTGCAAGTCCATTCAATTTGCTTAATTGCCTATGTACCGCAAAGTTGTCTCTTGTTACTTCCTTAGTGTCCTTTAGATACTTGGGCCAGCTGGCCCCAGTGCAATTTAGAACTTCTTGAATTTATCTCTATCAAGATTGCTTTGTGTAGCTAGTATAGTCTCTTTTCTGATTCTGGTCTGTGTACGTCTACAGCATCCATGTACGCCTTTATGTCATCTTTGAGCTACAGGTAGTTGACTGTGATGCTGGGCTCCATGACAGTGTCAGCTATAACCAAATTTTTCCCAGAAACATATTTAGCAATTCAATTAAATCACATTAATCTTGTCAAAAGATGTTAGTATCTCTGAGGTGTTTGATCTACCTCTTTTCTGATGATGAGGGTTAGAAGCAGTTTATGGTCTGTTCCACACAGATATCTGTAAAAATTATCACATGCTCATACCCTTGCCAGACACTCCTTTTCAATCTGTACATATTATTTTTCTGCTTCTCTGAATGTGCGAGAGCAAAATGAAGCTGGCTTCCACTCAGATCTATGTTGTTGCAACAATATCCCCATGGCCATAACTGCTTGCACCCATGCTAAACACTGTGTGTTTATTCACATCATAGTTTTTGAGAACTGGAGCTACTGAGATAATTCCTTTTAACTTTTTGAAGGCAATTTCTTGATTTGTCCTCTGTAGTCAAGATGTGTTAACAACCGTTCATTCGGTGGTTTTGTAATTGTAGAAAAGTCATATACGTATCAACCAAGGTAACCTACCATCCCCAGTATGCATCTCAGTTCTGGTACATTAGTTGGTTCATTCAGTTCTCTAATTGCTTTTACTTTCTTGGGGTAGGACTGATCCCATCTTTGTTTGTTGTTGTCCCAAAAACTTGATTTGATGTAGGTGGAAAATGCCTCTTTGTTTGAAATATCTGAGCATGATGTGTCTTTCAAGTGTTTGTTAAAAATGTTTCTATAATTAAAATTAATGAAAAAAATCACTTTATGGCTTGATGCTCAACAGTTGAGCTGTGTTGCTTAGTCACATGATTGGTCATATAGCTCATATTGTATTACTTCTGTTTCTTGGTTGGAAATCAGGTTTCTGGGGGCAGGGGCGGCTCTAGAAATTAGGCTGCCCCAGGCAGCGCGGTGTGCTGCGCGCCTCTTCCCTCGTCCCCGGCGGGTCTCCCCCCGCGGCGCTGAGCTCCGCCCGCTCCAGACGGAGCCCCCGGGACGGACGAACCGGACAGGCATGACTGCGGACGGGTTCGGGGGTCGGGTCGGCGGCGGCGCTGGAGCTGCCAGCCGCATGCCTGCGGGAGCGAGCGGCGGCCCGAGCCCGCCGCGCCCCCGCCTCGGCGCCTCCGGTCGTCCCGGCGCGCCCGCGTCCCCCCGCGACTCCAGCAGGCACGCGCGCCCAGCCTCCACCAGCCCAGCCTCCCGCCCCCCCCCCCCAGCCCCTGGTGCTTAGTGCCGCCTGGTTTGCTGTCTGGGGGAATGTTCATGGAAGAGGAATTTTTAAATTTGTCTTCCACAAGTATTTGTGCAAATTTCAAATTAATTTTTCTTGAGGATTTATATTCGTAAGACCCAAATTCATGAACATTTGCCAAAAGCGGAGCCAAAAGGGGTTAAAATGCAGTTGAAGCAAAATATAAACCAATATTCACAGAAAAATGTGTGCAGTATTTTCCTATTGCTAGTAAGTGTTGTTACTCCCTTTTTACAGATGTAGAAACTGAGACACAGAGAGATAATATTCCTGATCCTACTTCCTTTGCATCCAGTGGCAAAAATTCCACTGGCTTCAATGAAAGCAAGATCAAACTGGTCTGTGGCCACACAGCAAGTCAATGACAGCTGGGAGTAGAACACTGGCATTACTAGCTCCTCATCCCAGGTTTATACAGCTAGCTATTGCTGACTATCAAATATAATTGTAATGTAAGTATGTATAAAGGTAGATTTAAATAAAGCATGCAGGATCTTTATGCACTTGTATAGTAGTGAGTTCATGTATTGGAGAAGCTTTTAGGGTCTGATTCTACTACTTCTATTTACAGCATTATTCCCACTGAAGTCAATGGGACTATTTGCTTCAGTAAATGTAGGATTGGGACCTCTGGATAGTTAGTGACTTCAATACAGTTGTAGGACCTGAAAACTTTTCCATATGAATAATTTGTATTTATATAAATAGCTTCAATGTGTTTAGTGGGACTACTCACATGAGAAATGTGCAGGAATTAGCCTTTAGTAAATTTTGCAATGTGAAGCTCAATAGTTAATCCTACAGGGAAAATAACTGGCATGTAATTTGATTCTTTTGTTAACTTAAAGAAAAGTTTTTTGTGAACTCTTGATTATGTTAATTGTGAATAAGTTGGCAGTGTTCCTATTTCTAAGGTGTCAATTTGCAATTGTGTTGTAATGTAATCTTATCCAAACTACTGTGCGTACAATCTGTTTCAAGGTTTGGGAAATGAAAAAGAACAAAAAAGTGTGTGTTTGTGTGTGTTCATGCGTGGGAGAGGAAATAGAGGGAAAATACATACACAAGGAACTGTTGAGCACTCATGGCAGATTATTTTTGGCTCCAAAGGCATGCCAATATATTTAAAAAATCATTTGTTTAAAATCAAACCTTTAATACAGTACAGTAGCTTTAAATGCACATAATCTTAAAGGGTTTTTTAAAATTCACATTCAAATGTGCTGTTTTCAGTGACTGCCCCATATACGTTTCATTCTACATTGTTCTCTTTAGCAATAGCCTTGATTCCATCTTGCTTAATATGCTATAAAGAACTGGATTGTTGAGAATGATTTGTGTGAACTCCAGTATGGACATTTAACCATCATGCCTCTGTATGTTGCTCTTGAGAAGAAAGAGGCGGAGATGACGTGAAGAACATAATCAACTTTAGCAGCCCAACAAATGTCCATGCAATAAGTAATGAAAATAAATTATCAGAAGGAAAGACAACTTCTGATCTCATATGAGGAATCTGGGCCAAGACATGGGCAGCCCAGATGAAGAAAGCAGGATTCATCTTATGTTTTGTGTGCCAAGATAATTGATTTCACAGATTATAAGGAAACTGATAATCTTCACTGCATGATAGGGAATTCCCACTAATTATAGGGGGAAAAGCAACACAATACAATCAAAATTCTATATAAATGAAATGACTTCAGGTACCTGGGAAGAGAATTAAAGATAAGGGTGCTGAAGGTGATCTCCTCAGAGACTTCTGGAATGTCCAGACTTCCTAAAGCAAGGGGTGGTTATTCCCTGGTTGACCATATATTATTCACCCATGAAATAAGTCAGGCAACCATGCAACTATATATGCAACCAGAAGCTCTTTGTTGGATTGTTCCTGATTTTTTTTTCAGGTTAGTCAGGAAGAGAGTGTTATGTCAGTGACTAATCTGTCTTCCATCAATAATAAAAAAATGGATGTTTCAACCCTTGGGCTGAGCTCAAGGACAGAATCCTCAGTTTTGAAATAATAGTGCAGTAGTTGTACAAAGCCTAACATTTAATACCCTCCACAAACAAAAACAAACCAGCCACTTCCCCAAATCAATTACTTCTACAGTTAACAGGGACCTTCCAACACCAAATCAAACACAATATGGGCTCTATGAAAACAGATTTATAGAAAATATGGCCATACAACACAACACAGGGTCACATTAATTTTACAGAAGGGGTTCCAATGTTTTCATATGATGGCACTGTTACTATGGTATGCCACAATAATCCAAAAATTAAACTAACTGTGTACAGTAATCTGATCTATAAAGCCTGCTGCTGTGACATATAAAAGAACATTGTACTAAAAAGGCATAATTCTGCAATCCTTACTCATGCTGAATAGTTGAATCCAATGGGACTATTCTACTGAGTATGTACTACTCAGGGCTTGTCTACATGGGGACATTGAGGAAAATTAATTTGAATTAACTAGAGGTGTGAATTTAAAGTGGATTAGTTACCTGCACTAAACCTCCATGTGGAGGCTCTCATTCAGAATTAAAGTGGCCTTAATTTGGTTTATCTTGATTCACAAAATTACAACCAAACTGAATTAAGGCCACTTTAATTCTGAATGAGTGTGTCCACAAGGGGACTTAATGCAGTTTAACTAATCCACTTTAAATTCACACCTTTAGTCAATTAATATTAACTTTCCTGAGGGCTGGACTATGCTGAAAACTTACATTGGCATAGTTATGCCTCTCAGGGTTGTGAAAAATCCATACCCTTGAGAGACATAGCTATGCCAACCTAACCACCAGTGTAGACAGAGTTAGGTCAATGGAAGAATTCTTCTGTTAATCTAGCTGCCATCTTCTGGGGAGGTGGATTAACTATAGTGACAGGAGAACCCCTCCTGTTGTTGTAGTGAGTGTATATACTGTACTGCTACAGCTGTGGCGCTGTTTCATTTTAAGTATAGCCATACCCTGAGTGTCCCTATGTAGACAAGTGGTCAATGTGAGTAAGGGTTGGAAAATCAGGTCCAAAGAAACAAAAGGAAATGGTTAGATTATATGGTAGAACAAGATGCTAAAGACTGAAATGTAATCCAGTAGATGATCATTGTAGTGGAAGATGGCAGAGACATGTACCATAAACTTTGGTAATGACTTAGAAGAGGTGTTAAATACTTGAAATGGCTTGGTTGGACTATTAGAGTTAATATTGAAGTATTGGTAAATGAGCAATTAAGAGAAATGCTCACATGGAAACAACCTCAGGCTATGGCTACACTAGAGAGCTTACAAGCACTGCTAGTATAGACACTCTAAGCAAATTTTAGACTTTATTAATATACCTCAATGAGTGGCGGTAGCTATTTCAGCAGGAGAAGCTCTCCCACTATCATAGTGTTGTTCACATGGGCACTTAGGTTGATGTAATTTATGTCACTCGGGGATGGCTTATTCACACCCCTGAGTGACTTAAGCTATACTGACATAAGTCGTAGTGTAGACATAGCCTCAGAAAATTGTTTTAGTGATGGCTCAGGGGCTTATTGTTGCAAAACTTTTAACTTCTCTATCACATGTTCAAATACAACTCTCAGTTTCACTAGCCCCAGTAGAAAGGGGGACTGGGTTGTCAGGAAGCTGGCATTGGCTCCCTGATTCTCTGGGCATCTCCAGCATGCGGGCTGCTCCAACATGCCCCAGCTGGCAATGGTTCCAAAAAGACTGTTCTCCAACTAGGGGCTGCCAGACTTCATTGTGCTCTCTGGCATTTTCACTCCCTGCCTTCAAAGTTGCAGGGAGGAGAATGGAGTAGCCAGTTCAATGAGTTCTCTGCCCAACTATGTGTTTACAGCCAAACTGTGCTTGCTTTGTGTGACAGACTGATGGTTTCCTGCAACATCCTGAATGGACTTTATTGAAATAAGTTAAATTTCATCAAATTAAGGTTAATACCTTTGGGGTCTATTGTATTAAAAATGTGATTGTGTATGTTATTGAGGAATTGGATGTATTTCCATGGGAAGGGTAAATAGGAGAACAGCAGGGGGTGATTAGGCAAGTTCACTCAGGTTGTGACATCCCCAGAGAAGCCACCCTTCCCAGAGAGGTGCATATATTACAGGTTCAAATTGGATTCTCCAGGGAGCAGCAGACAAAGCAAGGGTTTATAGATAAATAGCCTGGTTATACATTGGCTCATGGCCTTCTTCCTGATCCAGCAAATGGACAGGAGCCCACTCCACAGATGGTCCCAATCCTTAGGGTAGGGTTGGAAGGACTGGGCCTGCCAGAATCCATGTTAGGGTTGGTGTTAATTCTGGTAAGCTTTTTAGTATGCATGTAGGATTCTTTTATTTGTTTGTAATGTTTTTTCTGTAATGATTTTATTTTAAGAATAACATTAGACTTGGATAGAAAGAACTGTGTGGTACTGATAACTATAGCAATTACACCTGTTAACCATCATTGAAGAGAAAGCAAGCAAGTGTCCTTGGGCAGCCTGGCTGTGCTGGGACTAACAGAGTGAAGGCAGGGAACTGTGCAGCTTGGAAAAAACCCTGGTTGCACGGGAGCAAGACATGGATCTCCACCCAGAAACACAGTGGCTGGGGGCGGAAGTCTGAGAATGGGTGTCCTTGCTGGGTCACGAAGGGGAAATATGGGCACAGTTGTCCTGACCTGTGATACTTTGTACTACCAGAGAACCTGTTCCAGGTCATTTTGAACATTAAAGTCATTCACAATTGAAAAACATGAGAATTTACAAAATGTAACCTTTGCCATTACTACGTAGAGGTTACTTATATTGTAATGCATTTTATTATGTAGGTGTATGCTATAGGAAATTATCCCACTGAAATAGAAAAGCTTTGCTTTCAGGGACTAATTTCCGAACCATAATGTTCACTATGTGGCTACAAAATAATACCCAAAGTTACCATCAGTGATATTATTAAAATAGGTAATAAAGAATTATAATCACATTAGCTATATTTGCAAGGTTAACAGAAACAAACACCTTGTTTGTACCAATAATAGGGCCACATTCAGATCTTGGTTGTAAATCCAGAGTAATGTCATTGATTTCATGGAATTACCCAGAATTTATACCCCTGTCTTTGAGATTGCCAGTTTTGTAGTTCTATGTGCAGTGCACCAAAGGAAAATGTTGATAAAAGCTTAAATTTGCGGGCTTTTGGGGCTATATATTTCTCTGAGCAAAGTATGTTTTTAAGGTTGTAAGCTCATTTTGGGTAGAGGCTGTTGTTTACTATATATTTGTACTGTGCCTACCACAATGGCACTCCCACCTGATCAACACAGTATGGTGACTGGAACTGGAGAAAGAGCTTTAGGTTTCAGGAGGAACCTAGTTTGGTGGGACATCCGGGGCTCTGCAATACAAGCTGGGGTCAGGCTGCTATGAAATAAACAGAGGCTTCCGTATATAATTCTGGCCTCATTGCTTGCTCAGAAAAGATCTTCACCTACAGCTTTCCCTACTTGCTGCATCACTATTGCTAAAGAAACAGTTGAACCCTCTATGATATTGTAGTATAAAATATTGAATAATGATGATTTCAGGAATACATGGGTCATTATGTTTCATTAGGGATGGGGCTAATGAAGATCTCCCTCAGTGGCTCCTTCCTCAGGCCTGGGGAAGTTATGGTGCTTTCACCCCTCTAATCCTGGAAAGGGCTAGAAGATCATGTGCAGACCACCTTCTCCAAGTAGACACCAGGGGAAGTGGTGTCTTTAACACTTTAACATGCCTTGTGTGGCTGCGGCGCAGCACTGGGAGAGCTCTAAAAAACCACCTCCGGAGGGGCATAGCCAGGGGCTGCTCTAGACATTTCACCGCCCCAAGCACGGCGGCATGCCGCGGAGTCGCTCTGCCATTCGCCGGTCCCGCCGCTCTGGTGGACCTCCCTCAGGTGTGCCTGTGGAGGGTCCACTGGTCCCGCGGCTCCACTGGGCATGCCTGCGGGAGATCCACCGGAGCCGCGGGACCAGCGGACCCTCCACAGGCATGCTGCTGAAGGCTGCTTGCCTGCCGCTTTCCCGGCAACCGGCAGAGCGCCCCCTGCGGCATGCTGCCCCAAGCACGCGCTTGGCGTGCTGGGCCTGGAGCTGCCCCTGGGCATAGCTCCCAGCTGTGAGGCACTGTTTACAATGGCACTTTACAGTGCTGCAACTTGCTGCACCCAGAGAAAGTTGCAGTGCTGTTAATTGCCAGTGTAGACAAGCCCTAAGAGAGATTGAGGTCAGAGGAGTGAGAGTGGGAGACGGGAAGCCTGAGGATAATGACAGAGGAGAGAAAGGAGAGAAACAGCGGGGTGGAATGAGATCAGGAAGAAGTGAAAACTGAGGTGAGAATTAGGAGGAAAGTGAGGTGAGAGAGAAAATTAGGCAACTGGAGTGGGCTTAAGAGAGGAGAGAAACTGATTGAGGACAGTTGGTTAGAATTTATGGGAGATAGTGGGAGGGAATGAATGAGTAGAGTGAATAAAGAGAGAGTCTGTGATTGGGAGGAAGATGAAGAGACTCCAATTATCAGTATTAAACTCGCACTCATTCAGCCTGACAGTCCACATACAGAAGAAATATACTACAGGGAACATTGATTAAGAGCAAGGGATGGTGCTGTCTGGGTGGACCAAAATCACTACTTCTCCAGTTAACCCTGCCTGACATCCACTAATTTGTATGAGACAATGACAGCATTGCACATAGATTCATTATGTTCATTTCCCCACTTCATCTGCAGCGCTGGGAATTTGGTCACTGCTGGTCTGATTTGCTTGGGCAAATTGTATGTCCCTGAGTCCCAAGCCTGGGAATGACCGTGAGTTAGAGCCATATTTTATTATTTAATAATGTACTTTTTGTATCTTTCCTTGTTGCCATGGCAGCTGCCACTTCAGTTTAGCTATACTCTCTTAAACACCTGTTAATCCCCTGACCTTTTCTGCAGGCTTCATCCCTTGATCACCCGGAGAGCAGGCAGTTAGTTTACAGAAGGATGACATTGTTCAATGTTCAGAGTATGGCAAAGCCTGCTGATCCCTCCCCCACACTTCTAATTATTTTGTGGCTTGGTAAGAAAGATGCTAACCTTGTGAATCGAAGGCGAATTGCTTTGTCTAAACCAGATGCTGATTCCAAAGTGAACCACTTCTTTTTTCCTCAACAATTAAAGGTTACCTTGATGAATGCCATGTCCTTGAGCAGCACAGCCTTGTTAGTTAGTGATTTTTTATAACCAATCAAGTGTTGGACTCAGTGCACTGTCTGTCACTGAGATACTGCTATGAAACTCTAGTTGCTCAGTGATTGCTAAATGCTACCCAGTTCTTTCCCTCCCATGCCAGTAACTCCAATTGCCTGGAGTCAAATGTTCCCTATACTTTATACCTGTAACTCCTTTTTAAGGATGCATTTTTTTCTTGCATTCATGCTACCTTTGATTTTGATCAGAGGCTTGCACAATTTTGGGTGCTGTATGAAGAATACATTAAAAATCTATATTAGTAGAGAGGAAGGATGTTCTCATGGTTAAGGCACTGCACTAGAACTCAGGAGTTCTGGGCTCTGTTCTTGGCATACATTTCCTATGTGACACTAGGCAAGTCACTTAATTTCATTGTTCTCCAGCTGAAAAAAAAAGAATAACAAATTCCCTCTTTCCCACCCTTTGTCTGTCTTGTCTATTTCGAGCTCGTTGAGGTGGGAATTGTCTCCCATGGTTTGTCTACACTACAGTGACACAGTTATGGTGCTCTAGCTGTAGCTGTGCCACTATAGTGGATTTTCCATTGCTGTGGGTCATTACACCTCCCAAAGTGGCAGTAGCTAGGTTGACAGAAGGATTTTTCCATTGACCTAACCATGTCTACAATGGTCAATAGATCATCATAGCTACAGTACTCAAGGGTGTGACTTTAGTGACGTAGTTATGTCAATCTCAATGTTAAGAGTAGATCAGGCCTCAGTACCATGCCGCCGGGCCCACACTCCAAAGGGGCCCTGGCCTGACTGCTCTTCTCCGCCCCCCGCTCTCTCTGGCGGGGGCAGAAGCTTGGTGCTTCTGGCTCCTGGAGCTCCTGCTGCAGCATGGCAGGCTCTGCCAGCAGCCAAGCTCCTCCCCGCTCCTTCCCCGAGTGTGCTGCATTCCCACCCCTCTGTAACTTGAAGCCTTTAAATTATGATTTGAGGACTTCAGTAACTCAGCCAGAGGCTAGGGGTCTAAAACAGAGTGGGTGGGAAAGGTTCTATGGCCTGCAATGTGCAGGAAATCAGACTAGATGATCATGTTGGTCCTTTCTGACCTTATAGTCTATGAGCATTTGAGCTCTGGGGCTAAAAACAGCAGTGTAGATGTTCCCACTTGGGCTCTGAGACCCTCCTCCCTCATGGGGTTTCAGAGCCTGGGCTCCAGACTAAGCCTGAATATCTACACTGCTATTTATTGCCTTGCAACCCAAGCCCCAGGAGCCTGAGTCAATAGACCCAGGCTTTGAGGCTCAGTGCCATGGGTCTTTTATTGCAGTGTAGGTGTATGCACAGTGGTTAAGCCGGTAATAGAGCCTAGGTTTCCCATCTTGTGCCATTAGATCACCCAGCCTGAAGCCTACTCTAAAGACTGTGTTGTATGTCTTGTTAGTCACTGAAAATAGCGGGGCAGTTCCGAATAATTTGCACTTTAGAATGAACATACCAGTGGTTTTGTGCCCTGTGACTTTATTGACAAATAGCACCATGTGTACTTTGTAAGATGTTTGGTTTCTGTCCACAGTTGTACTAGTTAGCAGTGCTACCTATGGTATACCTATTTTTAACTGTGTTGTGTTAAAATGCCTGCTGAGCAACAAACCCATCCCCAAATCTTCAGGTGGCTAGCATCTGACCAGTCTAGTTTCTAGGTTACCAGCTACCCAGTTGATTATGAACAGCAAAGTACAAGGAACAATATGTTTTCCTTGCACTTAATTAATTATATTTTCATATTCTACATCAGATAAGTTAACCTGCACTGAAAACAAATATTTCATTCCAGGAAAAAGAAGAGTTTTTTTCCACAATGTAAATTAAATATCTCTAACAGTTTTATTTAATTGAGATGCAAATTCCTAATTTTGTTAAAAAAAAACAAAAACAATTGTTCAGTATAATAAAGTCTAATATATGTCACCATGTAATTATGCATAATAACTAGTGATCAGTGTGGGGTGGGGGAGTGGAGCGGGAGATAAAGGAGAGGAATTGTGTATCCAGCTGGTCCTCTGCACCTGCATAAAGCAGACAGCTTCTTTTACTGCAGAGGAAACAAGATAATGACAGCATGATATTAAATACAAACATTAATTTTCTGGAACAAAATACAAGGAAGAGGTCTATCAATTAAGATAGGTTATTGTGAACAACTTAAATTATATTTCATGCCACCTTTAAAGACAAATAAGAGACTGGTGGAATGAAAATCTTAATTTGTTATTTAGCACATTGCAGTTAAAGCAATTAGTAATTATTATTACTTTGGAAAAGACTTATGTGTGCTATTTAAGTTCCTGTTTGTGATAAACTCTCCATATATGTATGTATGTATGTATGTATGTATGTATGTATGAGACTTGGATTTTGAACTAAATCATAATGAAATTCTCAGCCTGGTTGATGTAATGTTTCTTTTCTTGGAGTAAAAGAGCAATATCCTACTGGGGAAAAAAATACAAGTCCTTCTCCTGCGGACTTCTTATTAGCTTTACTAATAAAACTGTGAGTTGGATCTTCCTGCCAAGCTATGTGAGCTCATAAGGGGAAACAGATGCCTGCCTCTTATGGATGGTGGAAGCAAATAACGTATATATGGGGCTTACTACTGATGGAGATCAACAGAGCCTCCTTCAGAGAAAGCAATCAACCGACCACCCAGAAGAATGGCGTCATTCTCCAACCAGAATTTGATGCCAACTGTCTTACCATCACTCTCCAGTCTCTAATATCCTTTATCTGGGCAAAATTGTAGAGAAGATAGTGATCAATGCTTGACCTCGGCCAGCATTTTATATCCTTCCTAATAAGGCTTAAGACTTGGGACTTGACATGGAGATGGCTTGAGAGCTTTCATGAATGAGCTTCTTGTGGCCACTGAGAGAGAGGTCAATCATCAGTGCTCATGCTATTAGATTTCCCAGCAGCTTTGACACAGTTGAATTTAGGTGCTGCAGACCAGAATAAGTGACATAGCAAGAGTGGACAGTGTAACACTCAGCTCCCTGGAATCATTCCCCTCAGGTGGATTGTGTGAAGTCATGATGGATGGGCAAGGGATCCTTTTCCTCAAGATCTCACACATGTAGAGACTTCAATGGTGAATTCATTCTCCTCACCTTTTAATATATATGAGGCCTCAGTGATCATAACATGCCACAGGCTCCAGTGCCCCCAACATGCTGTGCCATCAAGCTTTACATCACCTTAAGAGCAGATGCCACCAGTTAGCTACAATTGGATTACTCTGGATTTACATAAGTGTCCTGAGAGCAGAACTACAAGTTAGTAGAACGGGATAATTGCTTTTGTTGCTATGTGTGTGTTCTAGGGTTCTGAATATGTTAAACCCTACGAGGCGGGAAGGTCTGAGAGCCTGGGGCTGAGCCCAAATGTCTACAATCCTTTTTTTTTGTCCCACAGCCCAAGCCCCGCCAGTCCAAGTCTCTTGACCCAGGCCGTGAGTCTTGGTGCCATCGGCTTTTTTGAAGTGTAGACATACCCCAGCGTCACCCAATTGCCATAATAACTATCTGTGAGAATGCAGCACATGGTTCAAGCTTAATCAGATGAGACTGAGGTGATGTTGGAAGCAAGAGGGAAACAGATCAAGCGGCTGTCTGACTTCACTCTTAGCATCTAATTGTCAAAGTAGTTTGCAGTATAGGGCTTTACTGGGGTCATTGTTTAACATATTCAGTGCTCTTGAAAAGGCAACTAGCCTCAAAAGCAATTATCCTGCTCCTGCTAGCTTGTAGTTCTCCTCTCAGAATATTTGTGTAAATGCAGAGTACTCCCACTGTAGCTAACTGATTTACCCTGGATTTATACCAATATAAGCGATTGTATAATGGTGAATAGGAATTCTAGGGACTGAATTCTACTTTCATGTCTTTATAGTGCAGGAACATGGCAGAGGAAAGCCGTTTATTGAATTGCCCACCATCTCATAATAAAGAACCCATTAACAATAATTAAATACAGTAGAATCAAGAGGGTGAACACAACTCATGCTTCCATTATACTAGATCATTACTACACAATTAACATTAATATGCAATAATTATCTTCACAAATTGACAATCCCAGTCAGCACTGTAAAAAATATACAATTAAAGCATCAGTCTAATTAAGAGCAAAGCATTCTTATATACCAGGATACAAACAAATGACTATAAATTTGAAGAGGGTTCAGCATGACTTAGATGGTTATAAATCTGAACACAGTGTTATAGCAAATTACAAAATGAACAACATATAACTTAGCAGATGCCATAAAATTGCAACTGTGTTACTGAGGTTAGTGAGAACTAATTTTAATGTAGTATACTGCAGCAATCAGGAAATCCTAGTTGGAGCACTTCTTTTTGTTCTTAGACATTTAATTATGTGCACAGGGAAAATTTCCCCATTCAGTCATCTTTATTCTCATAGACTTGAATAGGAGCACATAGAGCAACTCAAGTTGTCTGGTTTAAGTCCACCAAGCAGTATAGTCTTTTATATTATTCTTTACTGACTTCAAGCCTGGTCCAAAGTCCACTGAAGCCAGTTACTGTTTCCATTGACTTCAATGGACTTTCATTCAGGGCCTTTGTTGATCTAAATGAATAGCAACAAAGGGAGTCATTTGTTTTCATACATTCTGTCCATCTGTAGATGCCTTGGAAACCAACATAAAGTTTAGTAGATTATTATTAGTAGATCTTGGGCATGAATAGCAGTTTTAGTGAATTTTAGAATCTAGAAACTAATGATCAACATTAGTTTAAAGTCTTCCATAAACCTCATTGACAATTTATTCCTAGAGTTCAGTTTGGACTCTGTTAGTTCACAGATGCCTACCTTCTGGTTCTGGCTAAGAACAGAATAATACTGTAAGGTGTTTATCTCTATTAATGCTATTGTCCTTGGAGATGTTAGCATGGACATCTCTCATACTGCCATGTGTAATGCTGAAACTTTCCTTCTTCCATCAGTTTTATTTTGCCTACCACTTATTCTTGGGTCTTGTTTCCAGTCTCACATTAGTTTTATACCAGCGTACTCCATTAACTTCTAGAGAGTTATTACTGATTTACATTAGTGTTTTTAATCATGCCTGTTTGATCCCTTTTTTTCTGTTTTATGGTTACAGCCATCTTATTGCAGGAGTCAGAAGTGGCCAGTGAATACAACAATAAGCGTCAGTGACTGTTAATTAGTATGGAAAAATGGAAGGAAATAATGGTAACTTACAGTGTTTCCCCTCCAAAATGACATCAGCTCACAATGGATTATTTGGACTAATGGACTCTTCTGTGCACTGACAATTTCTGATTTTGATTAATATTGTAATACCTCAGAATTTACCTACTTACTCTACAAGAGCTAGTGGGAAACAGATCTGGTTCTTGTCCCAAATCATTGCTGGAATTTTCTGGGGTGGACCTGTAGCAAGGGAGCCAGCTCTAGATGGAGTAATACTTGCTTATAGGATGACAGAGATTTATTGGATCTTTGCAAGTGGCAACACCAGCACAAAGGACTGAACTTCCTGGTAACCTACCAGCTCAGATCAACAACATAACAATATTCAAGACAACAGCTTAACACTAAGATAAAGATACTTCACCATCTATTGGTGGAAGTGCTATTTACACTAATCGTTACAATAGTTGGACTTGGAAGGATTAGATTTTTATCGGTAAATGTTGATAAGCTGATTTCACCACATACACTCAAACCAACCAAAAAATATTTCCATCAATCATAACTGAAATTTACAGATAGGCAAAGTAAAAATAATGCTGTGACAGAACTTATTAGAGTTTGATTTAAGGTCACTTGCTTTGTATATTTTGATGTGTGATGTTGACAATTTGTGTTTTAACAGCTATAAAACTCTAACTTTTTTGAATCTTAACTTATACTGTCATTAAATAATTATTGTCAGATACCCCTTTTGTCTGACCTCTCCCATAATCTCTGAAACTGTGAAAATTTAAATTGATAAAAATAAAAAAACTGTTTAAACCAAACATTGCTATTATCCATCAAAATTATACCAAAATAAAAATCAGATTCTGCCAAGCCTAAGACTAGTCTACCTGGACAACCACACTGTTGGAGATCTCCAGAGAGAGAGAGTCTGCTGTGATCTTGCCTCCCTGCAAGTCATGTTAGAAAATATGGTTATGAATGGTTTGAGACTTTTTATCAAATTATATTACTTAGGTACTTTCCACCACCTTCCACAGTGGCAGGTATTTAAGAAATGAAAGGCTGCTGCCATGCTTGTGTTGGAAACATCACAACATCCCCGCATCAGTGATTTTCCGGGGGGAGAGGGAAAGGTATCTGATTCAGCAATGTAAAATGTAGTAGAACAATACTGAAGAGGTTTTTCTCCCCAGCCCTGTGACTCTAGTGGCTTAGTAGAGTTTAAGGACTGAATGGAAATGCATAAGGGTAAATTTCAGTGGTGAAAGCTGGGAGGAAGTGCTGCCTCCGACTGAGCTGGATAATGTCTGTCAGAAGTTCACAAAGAAAGTCTGATCAGGTGAAAAGGAAGAAGGGGGTTGAAAGGCAGGTTAGTTGGAGAGAAGCCTTTGTAAGGATGAGTCAACTAGGAATGGATGTAGATAAACTGGGCCCTGGATCCATCAAAACATCAACATGCAAAAATATCAGGGTCCTTCCTCAACTCTGCAGATCCAGATTCTTCCTCAAAGTCCAGCCACTATTCTTCATCCCAAACACTTTGGGGAGAAACCCTTTGGGAAGGCTCTTTGGCCTTCTAGAGAATAAGCTTTAGCCTTAGAAGACTAGTGCATATTTTTTGCCTGCTGATTTGTCCTCTGGCTGCTGGCCACTACCAATCAAGTCTCTCTCTAGTGCTTTCTACCAATTGTTATTGATGTATGAAGCACTAGTGTGAATCATGCTCAGTAGCAGCTGATGAGCAAGGCAAAGCAGGGAAGATGCATTAGCAGCTGGCCACTATTGCATAGTATATGGGAGAGGAAATGCAAGAGGCTGATGTGCATAGTATCTGCCTCATCCACCAGTGAAGACAGGAGTCTAGAACCTCCAGAGCTGCCAAAGACCATAAAAAGGAAAATAAAGTATCCTGAAGTAGGAAGAGCAAAAAACACCCAAAATGAATAAATCGAGTGAAACAAATACATAAGTAGCAGGAGTACCAGAAAGTCTTTTAAGGAAAAATGATTTATACAACATCCAAAATTGTGCCATGTTTTTTACAGAGCAATTCCTTATTTCAGGAGTTTATAATCTAATTTGGGGAACTCTTCAGGCCAGGACCCATGTCTTCATAGTCCTGTTCATTCTAAGGGCAGCAGCTAATCTTAGAAGAAAGTAGTTTAAACCCTTGAAAGGTGAAGAGCATACTATAGTTTACCATATTGATTTTGCGTGTGATGTTGATCTCTATAGCTCACAGACAGGGTAAGGGACTTACTACCACTGCCGGCTAAGGGAGATCTCCTTTACCTCAAATGGTATAGTGGAAAGCCAAAGTTGCTGATTCTGGCTCTATAGGCACATGTGTAGTAATTATGTCTAGTATCTGCAGCACATGGATTTGTTACAGTAACCATATAGTGGAAGAAAAGTCGAACCTCCATTTTTTGAAGGCTCCTTTCATACATTTTGTTAGGATGGCAATTCTAGTAGTGATTCTGCTACCTCCCAATAGCTATGCATTAAAGAAACCATTACTGCAAGGATTGGAGTTGGACGAGGGAGATGACAAACTTCATGTGGTCTTCCCTATTACATGCAAAAGCACAATGAATGTAATCAAATTGGCTACCAAACTTTGCTGGTCAGAAAAGCAATGGCAATAATGGCCCATGTCAGAGCCAAACTTTCCTTCAAATAGGCCCATCGCTGTGAGTTATACAGCTCAAGATTGAGGGTCTTTCCAATACAAAGTATGTTCATATCTCAACAATCCTGCAGATTCAAAACATGACTGTCCTTGTGCTATAAGAAACACATCTGGAGAGTGAAGGCCACCAATTGAAGATCTGCAGATATGTTCTTGTATCTGCAAGTTGTCACTCTAAATATGGACTTATGATATATGTAAAACATAACCTTAAGGATTCCTCCAGGTCATGACTATCAGGAACCCCTTACTCAATCGTCGTCAAGATCGGTGATCTGATAGTTGTAAATGTGTACAAGCCATTGGCAATGAAACGGCCACATCCAGTGTTACCAACACCAAGCCATCCTACCATCCACATTGGTGTTTTCAATAACCACCATAGCCTATGGGCTATAACAAGAATGACCATGCTGGAGAACAGCTGACATCTTGGGCTTTCACCAAAGACTAGCACTACTTCTATGGTGCCAAAGATCATGGCATGTTCAGGTTAACCCGATGGAGGAAGCGCTACACTCCTGACCTTTGTTTTGTGTTGTGCAACATCAGTGGCTACCCAATACCATCCATAATATCAGTTCTTGATGATATTCCCTATAACCAATACCACTCAGTTGTGACTTGTGTAGGCCTCCAAGTTTCACTGATTCAATCCTTCCAGAAACTACATTGGAATCTACAGTCTGCTGACTGGTCTTGTTATCGGGCCACCATAGAGGGCTCAATAAACCAGATTCCACCATATATGGCTTATTACCACTGCTTTGTAGGCCTACTAATATCAGCTGCCAAACTGAGCGCTGCAAGAACATCAGAAAAGGACTCACTCCTTGCTGCACAGAAGAGAACCAGGCATTCTTCTGGCAATATCAAGCCAACAAAAGCTGTGAAACTGCAAGAGCATTGCTTGAGCCTTCGAACTCAGCAAGAAGAAAAAGGTGGTGTGAAACAGTGACAGCTCTTGACTTCACAAGGTCAAACGGCAAAGCCTGGGAGCTCCTCCATCTTTTATGCAGTGCAGCTCCTGCAGCCTACAAACCACCTCAAGTAAGTGCAGATGCCATCTCTGCACAGTTAATGGCCAACTCACATGTGCAAATGAATAACAACATCAGGCAGCAAGTCCACAAACAAATTTACCATGCACTAAACCAGTATCAGTTGTCTTCACCCTTTCTGCCCCCTAAACAGTAGGTGAAGTGGACAAGGGACTCTCTAACACTAAGTCTGGGAAAGCAGCAGGAATGGATGGAATATAGCCAGAATTCCTGACGAACCTTTTCCTGAAGGCAACATGCTCAGAAACATCTTCAGAAACATCCACTCTTCTGACATAATACCAAGAATGGAAGGTAGCCATGATCTTAGCCAGAAAAGAGGCCACTGACCCAAAACGCCACCAATCCACCTCCCTCCTTAGCTGTTGCTATAAATTGTTGGAGCAGTTCCTATTTCAAAGGTTACAGCTGCTAGTAGAGCAATTGGTCCCCTAAGAACAGGCTGGATTTAGAATCAGTTGCAACTGCTATGACCAGGTGCTGGCCTTTACTAGCTATATAGAATCCAGCTACCAGTGAATATTAAAAACAACGGCAGCATTCATTGACCTTTCTTCTGCATACAATATTGTATGGTGCAAAAGTCTCCTGCTGAAGTTATCATTAGCTTTCCCATGCCAATCAACCATCAGAGTCATCACCGAGATACTGAGTAACAGAAGATTCACTGTACACCTTGGTGAATCTGCCAGCAAACCATGGAGTTTGAACAACAGCCTCCCACAGAGATCTGTTTTAGTTCCTGCACTATTCAGTCTCTATTCCAGCAACATTCCAGTCACATCATCCTGTAAATTCATCTATGCAGATAACATTGCACTAGCAATGCAAGCATCCTCTCTGAAGGCTATAGAAAAGGTCATTAACAATGACTTCCAGAAACTTGAGATATATTTCAGAGCTTTGGCAGTTGAAATCCAGAACTCCAAAAGCATTTGTCGCTGCCTTCCATTTGAATAACCATGAGGCCAAAGCGCCACTGAAAGTGGACTCTTGTGGGCTGCCTTTATCACATAACCACAATTCATGTTACCTTGGAGTTAGCCTCGTTTGGATGCTGAGCTATCACCAACACCTTGACAACACCAAAAAGAACATAAAGAGACAAATTAACATCACCCAGAAGCTGTCTGGCACATCCTGGGGATGTGAGGCACTCATGGTTTGAACATAGGTACAAGCCCCGTTGGTCTTGCCAACAGCAGTATATTGCTCACCAGTTTGGTACAACAGCTCCCACACCAATCTCGTTGACACTGAAATCAATGCCAGGGTCAGGATTGTTAGTAGCTCTCTCAAATCAACACCACTACTATGGCTATCAGTTTTGGTGGGCATCATGCCAGTCTGCCTCAGGTGAGATGCTACTGTGGTACAGGAGTACAACAATATTCTGGATGCTCTGGATCTGCTGAGACACCAAGGCCTCAATTTGCTGCCACTCTCCCAACTCAAATCCAGGAAGCCCTTCTGCATCCACATGTCAGCTCTACAGGCGAACGGAATGGACACCAGCACTCGCTGGCTCGAATTGTGGGCTGCTTATGATGTCACAGGCAAAGAACTGATTGAAGATCTGATTAAATAAATCTGCCTTCTAGTAGACAGTGGACTGCACTCAGATGCTTTTTGACAATGTGCAGAAGGTGTGGATATTTCCTCCACAAATGGAAAAACCAAAGAATCACCACATTGTGATTGTGGTGAGGTACAAACTATGAGATACACCATGAACAACTGCCCTATTCACTCTTTCACTGGTTGCCAAAGGGAGATCCACCTAGCTATCCCAGAAGCATTAGAATGGCTTTTAAATCTCAAGATTCAATATCAGTTCCTGCCCATTGCTTTTCAAATGCCAGATGAAAGAAGAAGACTGCAGGGATTGCAAGAAAGGGAGTACCAGTGAGTTTAATGCTCGTTACCTGGTCATGGTGCTACAGTAATTCTGCAGGCACATAGTACTTCTGGGTTATGAATGGCTCTGTACATTGTAAATGTAAAATATTTCCAGGACATTATAGTTGTGCTTTCAATCATGTGGGTTTACCATTAGATATAAACACATGGATAATATTTTCTGTAGGCAGCTGCACAGAGATAAATTTGGGACCCTCTGTGTGTGGGGGCAATATTTTCATGCAAATTCAGAGAGAATAATAATAAGCAATACTGCCATCTAATGATAAAGCTGGAACTCTACAGGCTAATCCCTAGACCAGAACAAATACTGCACATTTTCCCCTGTGGCTATTCACAGACATTTTTACATAAACTCCTTTTGGCTGTGCTCATGCCCTTTTGTAGTTGATTTCCAACAACTTTCAGCTGATCAAATTTTATTGGAACTAATGTTCTGAGTAACCAACTTTCAAAACTGTAGGCTTAAATACTCATGAAAACGCCATTTTAAATTCTCGCATGCAAATATCTTCCTCAGATGTTCTTGAATGCTTAGTGACCAGAAAAATGCCATGTGACTTATCTGACCAATTATAACGAAGGAACACTTCCCAGATTTTGAAAGCTAAGTATCAAATATTTGTAAGGAACTGTTCATGATCTAACTAAACTGGAGTATAAATGTTAAATAAGGGTAACAGTGAAAATATATTTTAAAATAATGTTTCTAATAAATTTAAGTAAATTGTGATATGTTTGCAGATAGTTTGAGAGCAGAAAAGGAGGCTATGCTCTTTGAATAAATTATTCATTGTGCATGATTTGCTCTGCTTTGTAAACACTCCAGGCCTCATCCTGTTCTCAATGGCGACAAGAAGTGCTTTGCTTCCAATTACAATGAAAACAACATTGGCTCCTACTTCAAACATTTAAATGAACACCACTATTACTATGGGGATAGCATTCAGTGGTTTCTGTTGCAAAACCAAACTTCTGTATCATTTTGAAAAAAAATTATTATTTGTTATAGGCTGACAGTATGCTTGGAGCATTAGATGACTCAGTGAGCTTACTATTTAAATAGACAGGTAACAAAAACACATGTTTGGAGGCCAAGAGGAAGATATTTTTATTTCTTACATTTTAAATACTTGAGCTGAAGGAGAATCTTTGTTAGCTGTAGCAGTAGGAGGACCTATATCCTCTCTGTAGGCCAGCCACTAGAAAAGAAGGACATGGTCAGACACATTTGAACAGGTCTGACAGTCTGATGAAGGCAGTGTTATATATACAGTAAGTCCCACAAGTTAGTCAGAACTTGCCCTGTAGAGTCGAGAGTTCACAGGAGTTAAAATCTAACAATAACATGCCAATTATAATGATTCCGTGGCTACATGAAGTTTCACAATAATTATTTCTACTGTACAGGATTTCACAGTTATCAGCAGGATAGAATCCAGGATCTCCTGCCCCACCCCACCAATCCCTACCACTTGAGATAGAAATAAAGAATGATCTTTCTGATAGCTGTAATAGTTGAACAGGTAGATATCCTCTTTGTATGCCAGCTATAGATTTATTTTGTCCATGGTAAGACCCACAAACACTAAATCTTGCTAGTCAATTGTCGCCTACAATGCTTTCTTCTTTCAGAGAAAGGGGAAAATAGGAATGTGAATAGATATAATTTAAAACAAAAACCCTACCAAAACAAAACCACACCTTTTATAAAGTAACAGGCCCACTCTGTGTCTTGTCTTAGACCTTAAATGTCCCCTGGCAGGGATTGTTTTATGTGTACCAAGCATATTGTAAGGCCTTAACAAACAGTAACTATTATTATTGTAAATAACAACAAATATAAACAGAGACACAATATATATATATGATTCATATTAGGAAGTGGAAATCAGAACTTGATTTCCCCCGCCCACTAGTTTAATTTCAGATCCTGTTCTAGTTAGTCTGTACTGAAAGCTTTTAGAATATGTGTAGACAAAGCCAGCAATCTTCCCTCCTTCCAACACCCATACTGGAATTTCAATGCAATTAAAAAGAGAGAGAGAGAGAAAAGCATAATAAAAACATATGGAATATGGGTTTCAAAAAGAAGCAGTTGGCAAAGCCAAGCTGCTGATTGCTGTCAGAATTTCAAGCTTTTAGCAGGCTTCAAATAGAACAGATTGGAAAAGTCAAAACTGAGAAAGTTCTTTCACAATTAAAGCAGTAGTGGAGGTTAAATCTGTAATGCATTCTTGCCGGACGCTATTGTGTTTATTTTATGACCTCTGCAGAAGGACTCTTTCCTTGCATACTACCACTTCTATACTAATAGAGCCCTGATTCCACAAGGGGCTTAAGTATATGTCCAAGTTTAAGTAAGTGAAAAGTCCCTTAGATGTCAATAAACATATTATTGCTCCCTGTTACTTCAATGGGGTTATTCATGTGCTTAAAGTTAGACATATGCTTACGTGTCTTGTGAGTTGAGGGCCTAGCTGAGGTGATACATCTCTGTAGTGAATTCTCAGGTTTTATAAATGCTGCTTGCAGGAATTCAATCTTCGTAATGATTATTGATTATATTCACTGAACAGTGGGTCATAGATTATACTCTAATGGATCTTTAGGATTTATAGCTGTTGAGCATGGGGGAATGTATATGCGGACCCCACCTTCCACCCAAGTAGCACTTAAATTAAATGAGAACAGCAAAGAACAGGTAGGGGGCATGGTTCTCAATTAAATAGTTACTTACTGCTGATTTACAGCACAGTGTTTCAATTGGTGCAAGAGGAAACCATCAAAAGATGTTGAAAACTGGTAGGCCTGATTCTGGTCTCACACTACTATGACTACATTGATTTCAACTGAGTTATTTCTGATTTACACTGGTGTAAGTAAAAACACAGTTTGGTTCTCAAGGCATAGAGAATAGTAATTTTATGTTTATAGTCTGTGATTTGGGTTGGTTATGGCAACAGTTCTGTACAGTGAAAAAAAGCAGTTGTTCCTTTGATCTGCTTGTTGTAGCAAAGGTGATTTCAACTCTATCGTGACAAACATATTACCGTTCTCTCTACACATGGTATAAGCACCCTCACTAGTTACTCTCCATCTTTAAGTTTAAAAAGAAATGGTTAGGAGAAAACCTATTGCAATGTACTGGATTAGTGTGTATGTGGCTCAGTGCCTTCTGCTTGATGGTGTGCTGGCTGTGAGTATACGGCTAAGGAGGTTGCTTATATAATACCTGGGAATATACCATGAGTTCAAACTCTCAAACAACATCACTTATCCTTGCTAAACAACTAATCAAAATTCAGCTTCAGACAATCCATGTGTCCACGGTAATTTTATAATATGGAATTTGGATTCCTCCGTGTTTGAAATGTCCAGAGCATTTTTGTGAGGGCCTTGCCCTGTGAGGGGTGGATTTTCTTGTAGGATACTCCATGTCCACCACTCGCCACATTTCAGTGGAAATGTTGGAGGCTGAACACCTCATAGAACTGGACTGTGACTGGATTGCCTTCTTGCCTACAGTGACAAAATGATTTAGTTGACAGCTAAAGGCCCATTGAAAACGGGTGGGTAGAGCCGGAAGAATATTGGGGCCCTGAATTCAGAACTCAGTCAAGAGATTTGAAGTGAGTTATGAAGCTGGTTCTAAAGGAAATTGCCAGTGTGCCAAGGTAGTAGTTAAATCTAGTACTTGTCCTTAGAACAGAAGAGCTTGCTTTCAATAGTGGACTTTAGTTTCTTTGTTGCTTAACTGCCTTCCTAGTTCTTTTAAAGAACTTTAGTATTGTGTCGCAAGTACAGAAAAAGGAAAAAAGTACAAAGATAATGCTATATGGGCAGTGGCAGCAGAATTGCCTCATGGCTGCTAAGGAAACCTGAGCTCTGCAGTACACTTTTTTGCTGCTGCTTTGTCATCTACCTTATTGGCAGGGGAGGTTTGGCTGGCATATTGCCAATGGTAGTTGGCCAGCTGGTGATGCCTAGGCAGGTAACCAGCAGGGATTGCAATTGTTATTAAGAGCTATCGCTTATTTGTACCTTTAAAAAACAATATACAATTTTGTGCACCGAGCTAACCTATGCAGTCACATGCACCGATCATTGTTACTCTTCTTCTCCCTCCCCAGCTCCCTCCAGAGGCGTGTTACATCCACCTGTCATGTCGAGTTTTGTCTTAACCTAAACTGTCAGCTCTTCAAGGCAGGGACATTTCCTTACTATGTATGTATACAGCCCCCAGCACAAATGGACCCCAATCTGATTCAGGCCTCTGGGTGCTACTGTGATATAAATAATAAATAATAAATAATGGTTACTGCTTCTTTCTCTGCATAGTAAGGTATGGGGAGTCCCTGAAAATCACAGCTCAGCAGTGTGTATTTGGTCCATACAAAGCTCACTTATGGCTCTGTGCTCAGAAGTGTCGGGGATGCTTCCCATTGACCTAATGGATAGAGTATCAGACTGAGACTCAGGACTGGGACTAGTCCCAGCTCTGCTCATGGTTGCATCCATTTGCCCTTCTGTGTGGGAATAGTGGTACTGACCTCCTTTGTAAAGCGTTTTGAGATCTACTGATGAAAAGTGCTATATAAGAGCTAGATGTTATTATGATGGTTCTGTGCCCATGGAAAGGTAGGTAAAATTGACTCCTAAATGCACTAATAACCTCTACTGAACCCACCAAAGTGTGCCAGGGCAGATGGATACGGCTTTCGAACTCACCTGGCCAAAAAATCCCCAATTTTGATTTCATTCAACAGTAACAGCCTCACCCAGTTTTGTCAACATGGAACAATGACAATCTCTGGAGCAGCAGTTCACTGGGACCCAATAAATGTTTTGTGCCACTGCATAACATTCAGCTTTTCAAAACAAATTTACTTAAATGGAGACTATAAATAGACGTCTCAGAATCAAGAACAAAGGTGAAACCATTACAGGAGAAACAAAACCTGTTAGGAATGCAATGTGTATCTTAGTGTGTGTGTGACCTTGAGAGAGTAGCTTTTCCAATGCTCATTTCAAAACATGAAGACAAAGCTATCAGGATATATGAGGGTGGGGTGTGTGTGCAGAGTAACACCCAAAGCAAACCCTCCTCTGAGGGAAGAACTTCCTTTCCTACATTCCCACAGGATCCAAAGAGTTTGAAGGCTGCACTCCCATTACCTCTTTTTTGGTCCCTTAGGCTACTCTGTGGGGAGAATGAGTCAGAAACTGCATTGCTCTCAGTTTTCTATCCCTGCTTCTACAAATGTTACCAGGAGAAGATAACAGAAGGTCTTTAGTCTTTGACTAAGTTCTCACAGGACAGGATGATACTGCAGTATTTATTATATCAACAAATGTTGGAGGAAACAAATTAACGTGTATTGAACATCATTTATACTGCATGTTATGTATTTATAAAACAGGTGGTGCAACAGAACAGGATGAAATCATTTTGGTTGTTGCTCCCTTTCTTATACCATATTTACCCAAATTTTCATTGTATTTCTCTTGACCCTGCAGATAAGGGTACAGAATGGAAAAAAGGCCACAGCCTATCAGAAAGAAAGACTTTTATGATGTGACATTTTTAGTATCTTAATTAATTTTAAAGTATCTATCACTGTAGCAACTAAAGGGATACCTTGTATCAAAAAGTTGTCATCACGTCCAAGTGGCCCTGAAGACTGAGACTCAAGGAGCAGGTTGTTTGCATGTTGGGAGGACAAATGAGCATACACAGGGAATGTATTTTAATACTCCACATGCCGTGAAACCTTTCATCCCATCACAAGATAGTGGTGTTTGCAATAATTTCTGATGCTTTACCCTGCACACTTCCCTTTTTGCCGATGACATATCTGAGGATAGTTACTTTTAGCACTCTCTGTTATTTATCATTCATTGCCCATACAAACAGTTAATTACTACTGTTGAGGGCAACAGGATCTTTATACTATGTAGTTTTACCATCCATACTTTCTGATACCTCTTCCATAGTAAATATTGTAGCAGATAGTGCTATGCATAGCTTCTCCCAAGTTTCCCCTAGTTTATGCTCACCTTTCGAACATCTGCAGAATCAATGAGCATGGCATGTGTGTTCTGAGCCTTGCAGTGTGATTGTGAGAACAAAGAATACATAATTCTGTTTTCCTCTCAGCCTTGTTCTGTGCTCTTTCATACAGATCTTACAATTGTCCCTTTTGGAACGTGCTGCATAGCTATGTGTCCTATGCCTCTTAGTAAATAAGAACTGTAGAACTGGGCTCAAAGTGTTTTTATTTCACTCCGTAAAATTTGTTGTGTTTTTACTGAAATGGTTCGATTTCAATAAGTGCCATTCAGTAGGTAAATACTACAAGAGTCCTCAAGGACTCTACAGTATATTCTTGTAATATCATTCCAGAGGTATAGGTAAACATGAAGATATACAGATGAAGGGGGAAAAAAGTCATAGAAGTTGGTAGTTTAATAAAATAACCAAGAATATATCATAACATGCTCTTAAGAAAGGGCTTGTACTTTATCTGAGCTTGGCCTTGAAAATGGAGCTGTTCAAACAGTTCCAATGTGCTGGAGAGACACAAAAGGAAAACACAGATAGTGAAAATCATGAATATTTTTTAATAATCCTTTTTTAAGTGTTAGGATTAGTAAATTTAGCAGCATTGTTCTTAGGATACACCTGCAGTACTGTGTAGATATGTTTTCATAGTTCACTTGACAAAGCAGGTCTTGCAAAATGCCTAGAGAAAGATCAGTTGAACACTTATATGGAAAAATCAACACAAACATTTTAGAAAGCTTGATCGGTGCTCGTTGCTTTGTTCACTGGAATGGATGTTAGAGTTCTCTGACATTGAGAATTCAAGGTAAAATGAAGTGTGCAAAAGATACCTAAAGATCAGAGTTAGAATTTAAGGCATAGAAAATCTACCTGGACTTTCTTTGGCCTTTAAACTTAAAAATACTTTTATAGACTGTCCCAAAAGTAATGACACTAAAAACTGTTTGAGCAACCTGTAATCCATGCATAGATAAAATTGTACAATTTAGCTCAGACTTTTGCATTTTAATACAGTTTATTATAGAACAAACTCTCAACGGAAATAAAACATTAACAGGAAAAACAGATCTGTGCCAAATGATAACATATGCCACAGTACAGGTAAGTTAATAATTGAAAAAGGAGGGTTTTTTTTGTGGGGGGAGAGGGGTTTGCACTGAATCATACACATTAACAACCAGGAGATTTCACTTTTTATAACTGGTTAGAGAATACCTGCAAATGACCTTGGCGCTATTAATTTAAAAACTGAAACTAGAAAGGCTTCAGACCAGAGTCCATTAATCGTACAGTCTTTAGAAGTACATATATCCAAATACAAGTCAGTGTTCAGCAGTGGGAATACACAAAGCTGCTGGTTGCCATATGTTTTGCAGAGATGAGATATGTTTTGGTAATTGAGGGAGTAGTTTATTCCCAGTGTGGTAGAGTTTGGAAAACAAACTAGAAAACCAGGATCTATTTTGGATATGCTAGTATCTCCCAAGGGAATAGAACTGAATTTCATGCCAGTGAAGAGGGTCAATATAAACCCTAACAATGCATAGACTGCTGGTGTGCTGAGACCACAGCCTATTATGCTTTTTAATATTGTCTCATTGTTTCCTTCTCCTGTTGGTCATTCTGTATCCAGCTGTTGTCTCCTGTCTTTGGGGCAGGGACTGTCTTTGTTCTGTTTGTACAGCACCTAGCACAATGGGGTCCATGCCTGGGGCCACTGGGAGCTATGATAATACAAATAATAAATAATAATAAGGCCCCAAACACCGCTTGAGTCCCACATAAGGCCTGCATTAAAGGCTTATGTAATGCAGTGTGTCTTATCTTGACATTCTGCACCAGGGTCAATTTCACCCTTAATGAAGTTCACCCAAATTGATAGATCTGCTGTTTTTAACTGCTGCTAATCAGTATTCACTTTCCAAATAGTGGACTTGGATTTAGTTCCCTTTTAGAAGATTCCATCACACAGATCCTTTTTTATTCCTGTATGAGAAGTTCTGTAGTCTAAATTTAAAGTATTGTTTTTACAGAGCCAACATTGGGGAAATCAAGTCCTCCCTGACCCTCAACTACACATCTTAACAGTATAGGCTATTGTGTGGGTCTAGCCACCGTGATGACAATTACCACAAATGTTATGTTGTACAGTGGCATGGCATAGACTAATGACTGTGCTGATGACATCTCAATAAAGAAGGAAGCTCTTCAGCACCACCTCCTCCCCATTATCACCCATGGCACAATTTGCCTCCATCAGAAAGGGCTCTGTTATCTGTGTATCATATTTCAGAGATCTTTGGTTAAGGAACTTTAAGATTATTGTTAGGTGTGACTGTGTTAGATCTGTCAGCCATGAGTGCAGTTTAATATGTAAATAATCCTTTTATGTCATCCAAAGGGATCCATCTCCCACATATTTCTCTGTGAAATGAGGAAATATACACATATGCACATGCCACTACTTCCCTGATATCATCCACTTAAGCACTGGGTCAAAGGAAGGGATTGACAGCAGAGAAGATGCTATATGACTGTCCGGAAGTGGATTGCCCCAGCCTCCTTTGTGGGCTGGAGCAAGCCAGGCAATGGCTATGACCTGACTCCATATCAGAAAGGTGCAGGTGAGGATTCAGTCCCTTTTCTTCAATCTCATAAAAAAAGAACAGGGACTTGTGGTGTTGTTTTTTTTAACTTTGAATGGTAGAAGCTATTGGAACTAACAGTGAGGTGGTGGGTGGGAGACAGCATTTATAAGAGAGAGAAGCACGAATTGTCCCAATGATTTGTATAGTCTTGACATAGGGCTTGAATGGTTCATGTCTTGCACGGAAGGCCTTCTCTAATTTGTTTAATACATTAACTGTCTTGAACAATGTAACTTTTGGTCCTGGCATTTTTTTTCCCACAGGACCTTTTCCATGTATTAGATTTCTCCTACGAGGCTGAAGCATTACCGGTGGCTCCTACTTGATTTATGTCAGTCCTTAATGGGGGCTGATTATTTTTCTCTCTAGGGGAACATGAGAAATGCTCTTATCTTGCCTTTCACTTAAGTGCCTGGAGTGTAAAGTAATTTTAGGAAAACTGCCATCCCACTGGCATCTGTGCACCTGGGGTGAGCCTAACAGATCAAAACAGCCTTGTCAGATGTATGTGAACTATGGGAGATAAATACCTAAATGGGCTAGTTTGTGTCTCCAGTTCACTTTTACTTTACCCTAGTTTGAAATGGTCTTTTTGACACTTTTGTCCCTAGCCAGCACACTCAGAGAAAAGCATTTGATGCCCTCCAAGGGTATATAAATATTGTTGATTTCCTGAAAGTAGTTTCTGCCTGATTTACTTTACATATCATAATAATGTGAGCACTGAAACGAAACCTCTTTTCTGTGGTTTCACACTAACGATGTTTAAGTAGTAGGTGGATATTCAGCTATGGAAAATATGGCATGGTTAGGGCTGTAGGTTTGTCATGGTCCAGAAAAAAGTCATAGATATCCTCATTTCCCATTTGTCTGTGTCTCTCTCTTCTTCTTCTTCTTCTTTTTTTTTTTTTTTTGTATCTGTGACTCGCTCCCAAGTGGCAGCTCCTGTGACTCCTGTCCCACAGGATGGGGTTTAGCTGCCTGTGCCAGGTGTTGCAACCTGGCACGCGGGGTTGCAGTGCTGCTCCGGTTTGGCCTGGATGCCCCTCGCTCATGAAGGGATGGTGAGGAGGGCAGGCCAAACTGGAGCAGTGCTGTGACCCCATGTGCTGGGTTGCAACACTTGGTGCAGGGAGTCTGGACCAACGTGGGGGGTGGGGCGGGGATCCGGGAGCCACCCCTGCCTGCGGTGTGTGCAGGAAGGGCTCATTCTCCAGCCTCTCCAACTCGCTAGGCTTTCCCTCTGCGCCAAGCTGGGATTAGGGTTGTAGTGCTGGGGCAGAGGGTGCTGCTGTGGGTAGTTGGAGCCCCCTCATATGTCAGGGCATTTGTTACCAAAAATCATGGACCAATCATTAAACCTGTGACTTTCACTAAATTTACCATGACTGTTCTGCAGGGTTTTTTTGTTTTTTGTTTTTTAAAAGCTGTAACAAATCTTCAGCCCTGGGTATGGTATTTCATTAAAGAAATATAATTATTTCTTTAATTACATTTTATCTTGTTAAAATAATCTGGTCCTGATTCCTAATAATGCATTACAAATGAATTTGCTTTTACTTAATGTGCTTCGGGAAGACACCTACCAGATGGGGACAGGTTCTCTGCTGCACCTGGTACCCTGATAGTACAAGTGCAAAGGAGCCACTGATGGCTTCCTGGACATCAGGTCAGCTCCACCTTGGCTATGGTGTACTCTAGAGCCTCTTGAGGGAGGTAGTCTAGGATCTGGTTACGCTGATTCTGTGTCAGCTTAGAACTTTCCAACACTGAGGGAATCCTCAACCAGGTGAGATCTGTATAGGTCACAAACGTTTTGCACTGCCAGCATAGCAAAACAGCACACTCCCAGGGTGTGGCCTTGTCTTCTCACTGTAGCCCTGCCTGCTGCTGGGAATAACGGTGGAGGAAGGCCTTCCTTTTTTTTTTCTTAGAGAGGCGCTGGAATGGGGACCAATCTACTGTCTCCTTGCCAAGCCCTCTCCCAGGAATGGCAGGAAGGTCCCTATTCTCCTCAGAAGGCACAAGAGCTGTAGCAGGGGTCCCTTCTTTCTCCCAGAGGTGTAAGGTCAGTGACAGGGGGCTCCCAGTAACTCAAAAGCTGGGGTGATCCTGCTTGGGTGGATGGTCTGGGCCTGCTGCAGTCTTGTGCTGGTGTTGGAGCAAGGGGCCCAGACCAGTGAGTCTTGGAGTTGATATTGAAATGCATGGGGCAATTCACTCCGCTCAGAATTATTATTCAGGCTGGCTGCAGACTCAGGCATGTATTACTGCACCAATAACACTCAGTCCATGTTTGCAAACTTTTCTTTGCAACCGTGAGGGATAGAAACTTCATTTTTTCAATGAAACCCAAGATTCTGATGTAATCACACGACTCTTTGAGCTGAAGCTCTAGCTTTAGACATATAGTGCCTATCCCTAAATTTGGCCCTTTTAGTAAGGTGATCTTTATAGGTGGGGCTGGTAACATGACCTGTTACTAAGATTGCCTAATACTACCTATTAGGGACATGTCTACACCTCACCCCCCCCCCACTCTCCCACAGCACCAAGTCTCAGAGCCCAGTTCTACGGACTTGGGCTCATGGTGTGGCACTAATCAATCCAAGGCAGAACTACATGGCTATATTTAGCACAGGAGCGTAAGCCCTATGAGCCCAAGTTTGTAGACTCAGGCTTTCAGATTCACTACTATGGGGAGGGTTTTTTTTTGCTGTGTAGGTGTAACGCCGACAGACCCTGGGCGTTGGGATCAAATCTGCGACCCTCCCACTTATAAATTAAAAACACTTATTTTTTGTATTTAACACTATTATAAATGCTGAAAGTGAAGCAGGGTTTGGGGTGGAGGCTGACAGCTTGTGACCCCCCCCTCCCCTGTGTAATAACCTCATGACCCCTGAGGGTCCTGACCCCCAGTTCGAGAAGCCCTGCACTAGATGGCACAGAACAACACACCCAGAAGGTGCGTGGGTTATATACTTCCCCTAGCTGAGGAAGCATGCCCTGAGCTTCAGAGACTTCCCAGTTGAAATCCTTGATGAGCCCCCACTTGTAACACCAACAGACCCTGGTCGTCAGTGGGTGGGATTGAACCTGGGATCTTTGAAACTTAGTGCATGAGCCTCTACCACATGAGCTAAAAGCCAACTGGCTGTTAGCTAAGGTTGTAGAGCAGACTCATTTTATCTCACTCTCTAAGTGGTCTCGTTCCCACTAGATGGGACAGAACACCACACCCAGAAGGTGTGTGGGTTACATAGGCATGCCCTATAAGAGCCTGTTCTCAGTGGGTTATAACTTTGCCAGTTATAAATAGCTTTTTAAAAAATCTGGCCCTAAAAATCTGATCCAAAGCCCATGGGAGTCAATGGAAAGACTCCCATTGATCTCAAAAGGTTTTGGATCAGACCCAAAATACCTAGAAGAGAATTTTTTTTGACAAATCAACATTAATTCCGATTTAATTTGGATGCTGGCATTTTGGTGTTTGTCAGGCTGAGATTAACAATAGAATAGTTTTTAAAAAAATTAAATGCAAAGGCGTAAAATATTAATTGACCTTTGAGAATTTTGTAATGCTGCTCATTTTCATGAGTTGTGACCACAGTTTTATATAGTCTGATGTAAACTGCATGGTGTTAAAGTCATCTTAACTGAACACCAGGCTAATCTTATGTGCTCTGTAAACCCTTTTCTTATACCCATCAGGTCATGCATCAATATTACATCATATAAATTATTAGGGCTATGAATAATTTCATTTAAAAATACAGTCAAAATTGCTCAGACCTTCTCATGGTTCACATTTATCTGCAACTTCCATGTCTTGTGCAGAAACATGACATAATAAGTTAAGTAGTATCTAATGCAATATATTTCATAGGCAGCACTTAGTTGAAGATGGTTCAGTGGTTAGGGCACTAACCTGTAACTTAGGAGACCAGAGTGCAAGTCCCTGATTTACTACAGGCTTCCTTTGTGAGCCTGGAAAAGTTGCTGAGTCCTCCTGTGCCTTAGTTCCCCATCTGAAAAGTGGGGATAATCTCTATCTCACAGAGGTGTGTTCTGAGGAGGAATGAGGTGCTCAGAATCTACATTAATGGTGGCCATGTAAGTATCTAATCTAGAGAGATGCTGTAATGACAATTGCAAAAGGGGGGGGGGAAATCTTTGCTAGGGTTTGGATCTGATATGGATGCTTGATTCAGCCACCCTACTCATTATTTCTAGCCTACTCCATGGAAAATAGAGGTAATTAAAGTATAACTCCTGTCCTTGTTTCGGTGATGGTTTTCTTCTGTGACTTATTCCTGCATTCTGATCTGAAAGCTTGTAAAATAGAATATCTACCTGTGGTGACCTGCAAGCAATGACCCTCATATCTTTTTGTGGTTAAAGGACCTATGGCCATCTGAAGAAATCTTGCCTGCTGCAGCGACATAGGAGAAAGAGATTTTTGATGCCATCATTCAAAACATTTGCTTTAAGCTATGTCAGATGATAAGAAATGGGTAGGGTGAAGCAATTACTAACATGGCCATGGAGTACACTGCTAAGCATCCTTTGGTCTGGGAAGAGAGATTTTATGCACAATGGTTAGGATTTTCAAAAGCACCTATGCAATTTAAGAACACAGGTCTCGTAGATTTTTCAACGCACTTCACATTTCAAAGCATGTGCAGATATGAACTAATTAATTGTCAGCATATCCCTTGGAGGGAAGGTGAAAATACTACTACACAATTTTACAAATCAGGGAAACTAAAGTAGAAGAGTGAAGTGACTTGTTCAAGTGAATCAGTTGTACAGCCAGGATGAGAATGCAGATCCTCCGGAATATAAACCCAGCCATTAATCCTCCAAACCACGTTGCTTTGAAATATATCCATTTTTTTGACTTTGTAACTGTGCTGGACTGAAGGGTACAGTCTCTCTTAGCTTACTTTTCTTTTCCCAATGAGCAGTACAGACTCCACTTCTGTTTTATATTTTTTGTACTTAGTGAATTTTCTAATCTGACTAGTTTTCATGCATATTGAAAGTAAACTAAGCCAAAAGAGGTCTGAAAATGATTTGCATATTGATTTGGCAAGAGGCTGAGTTTATAAAACTTTTTTTTTCTCTAAAATTTGGATGAAAATTGTAAATAGATTGCCTTTGAGATTTGTTGCTTGATTAACAAGGAAGCTTTTCAAAATCATAATTTACAAAGGCCATGGAAAGAAAGTAAATTTATTTTAAATATGTGACTCAAAGTGTTATCCAGGTGATCCCCAGTAAACTCTCAGGGAACTGGGAGAGGCATAAATTGCTAGTTCTAAAATGTGACTTAGTAAGCAACACAGAGGACTGGAAAAAAATCCCAGGATCTAGTAAAATACTTTCTCAAGGAAATTAAAAATCTTTGAAAGAAGCTTTTCCCCCTCTAGAGTGTTTTATTTAAAAGGACACATTTTTATGGTACTCTGACAGGGTATACCAGGGGTTTGCTGTCTCCTGCTGAAGGCCTGCTGTCTTGGCATGGCCCACCTGAAGAAGGTGTCCTTTTGGAGAAAAAGACCAGTTAATTCAGAACTCTGAGAGCTGCCTAGAGACGTCAACGAGGATCAGCTGCTGGTGAAACCATCAAGAATTGGTCCTCCAGCAGCTAGAAAGGCCAAGAGCAGGCAAAAGCCAATCAGGGCCCATTGGGCAGGATAAAAAGGGCTGGCTGTTTCTCTGATGGTTAGTTCTCAGTAAAGCTGAGATAGAAGAGGAAGGATTTCCCCTGTTTTAATACAAGCTGGTCAGGGACCTTACTTTGATTGTCCCTTGTGGAGCAGCAAAGGACTGTTTCATGATACGGAATTTAAAGACTAGATGGCCATCCTCAGTTAAATATCAGTTTATTGTTGTAAAATTAATGTGAGCTTGCTTTGTGAGATGCCCCACTAGTGCAGGTGAGCATATCTCAGGTACAATATGAGTATTTTATTAAACTTAATTTTGACTCTTAGGAAGAGGCCTTCAATATTTTGTCCTACTGTGTAAAGGGAAGTGGCAGACTTCTCTAGACTCTAATGATAGTACACACAGAAGTGAGCCAAGCCAATTTTTATTTAATATAATGCAACAGTGAAGATAAGTAGGACAAGAAAAATGGCTAGGGCTGCTGGAACATATGCTTGCAAAAAGTTGTCCTACTTTGTGAGGGTAGAGCATTAGATATCAAAAGTATTTACAAAACCAGCGTACCATACAGACAGGTTCTCTACCTGTCTTAAGGTAGCTGCAGATATGGGCTAATATGATTAATGTAGGTTAAGCAAAAAGGTTTTAAAACAGCGTTAGAATGCCATTTTCCAGACTAAAGCCCTGAACCTTTGGACACTTTTATGCATGTACTTAACTATTAGGCTAGTCCTTTTGATTTCAGTAGCACTGTTCCCACTACTGCAAGACTGAGGCCCACTTATATTGGGCAGAACTTGGTTCAACATATCTAATAAACAGTTCATGGAACACAATGTTATAAGAGAACTGTATTTCAAGAAAGCAATTTTTGAGCATATAAGAACTTACTGAGTATGGTGTAATCAGGGGAAGAGATATTAAATCTGTGGAAGAAGGTTGGTGTGAAAATGTGAAAATGATTAAAGTACAATAGACTATATAATTCCCAAAGTAGCCTCTGTTTTATAAAGGACTGCTCAGTGATCTAAGATTAAATGAGAACAAAAGAACCAAACACTGTCACATATGACTTTCAGAGAAAAAAATAAGGGCAGCCAAAGAGAGGGAGTTAATGTGAGCAGTTTACAGGGATATAGGAGGAAGAAGAAATACTAGGAAGAAAATAAAACAATTAGAGGAGACAAAATCACCTATCATTCTAAAATGGCTGAGCTACTGACCTTTTAAAATTGGCCTTTAACAAGAAAAGTAAAGCAAAATGGGCATATGAACTATTAGGGCCATATCTTTTCATTGTTCTTTGCATAGAATTCTCACTGAAGTCTATGGGAGTCTGGCACAAAGATCAGTGACAGCAGATGATCCCTGGAGAATAATGGAAATCTTTTAAATAGAGTGTAGCAGCTGATTAAAATCAGGTAAGAGAATACTTGCAAATTTGCACCTGTTCTGTGGACAGCAAGAAGAATTTTGAATGCCAATTTGATATCACTTTGGCATGTTACTTCAGCACTAAGATCCAAATCCTCCCATCTAGTGCACAGACTGTGGGTTTTTCTCAAATGGACTAGGAGAAAGGAATCTGCTGACCTGGGCATGAGGCAGGTGGAAGTGGGATGGTTGAATCCATGCAACAACAGACCCTCCAGCCAGGTGCCTTTGTGAAGCTGTGGCAGTGGACAGCTGATTTCATTCTAATGCTTCTAAGTCCATAATAATATAAAATAATAACAGAAAATGTGGAAATGGCAGAGGTGCTTAATGACTTCTTTGTTTCGGTTTTCACCAAGAAGGTTGGTGGTGATTGGATGTCTAACATAGTGAATACAAGTGAAAATGAGGTAGGATTAGAAGAGGCTAAAAGAGGGAAAGAACAAGTTAAAAATTACTTAAGCAAATTAGATGTCTTCAAGTCACCAGGGCCTGATGAAATGCATCCCAGAATACTCAAGGAGCTGACTGAGGAGATATCTGAGCCATTAGCGATTATCTTTGAAAAGTCCTGGAAGACTGAAGAGATTCCAGAAGACTGGAAAAGGCCAGACATAGCGCCAATCTATAAAAAGGGAAATAAGGACAACCCAGGGAATTACAGACCAGTCAGCTTAAGTTCTGTACCTGGAAAGATAATGGAGCAAATAATTAAGCTATCAATTTGCAAACATCTAGACGATAATAAGGTGTTAAGTGACAGCATGGATTTGTCAAAAACAAATTATGTCAAACCAACCTGATAGCTTTCTTTGACATGGTAACAAGCCTTGTGGATGGGGGGAAGCAGTAGATGTGGTATATCTTGACTTTAGTAAAGCTTTTTATACTGTCTCACATGACCCTTCTCATAAACACACTAGGGAAATCCAACCTAGATGGAGCTACTATAAGATGGGTGCAAAACTGGTTGGAAAACCGTTCCCAGAGAGCACTTATCAGTGGTTCACAGTCATGCTGGAAGAACATAACAAGTGGGGTCCCACAGGAACCAGTCCTGGGCTTGTTTCTGTTCAATATCTTCATCAATGATTTAGATAATGGCATAGAGAGCACACTTATAAAGTTTGTGGATGATACCAATCTGGGAGGGGTTGCAAGTGCTTTGGAGGATAGGATTAAAATTCAAAATGATCTCGACAAACTGGAGAAATGATCTGAAGTAAATAGGATGAAATTCAACAAGGACAAATGGAATTGCAGCAAGGGAGGTTTAGGTTGGACTTTAGGAATGATACTTAGTCCTGCCATGAGTGCAGGGAACTGGACTAGATGACCTCTCAAGGTCCCTTCCAGTCCTTTGATTCTATGATTATCTAGACCATCCCTGACAGATGTTTGTCTAACCTGATCTTAAAAATCTCCAGTGATGGAGATTCCACAACTTCCCTAGTTAATTTATTCCAGTGCTTAACCACCCTGACAGTTAGGAAGCTTTTCCTAATGTTCAACCTAAACCGCCCTTGCTGCAGTTTAAGCCCATGCCTCTTGTCCTATCCTCAGAGATTAAGAAGAACAATTTTTCTCCCTCCTCCTTGTAACAACATTTTATGTACTTGAAAACTGTTATCATAGCCCCCCTCAGTCTTCTCTTCTCCAGACTAAACAAACCCTGCTAACTACTTTTCAAGGTCCCTTCCAGCTCTACATTTTAATGGTTCTATGATTGTGCTAGGTGCTGTACAAGTAACAAACAGATGGTCCCACTGCCACAGGTTCGTTTCCTAAGCAATAATTAATATTATTGCAAACAGTGTGGTAAGCACCTAAAAGATAAATTAGGACTAAATTAAATTTAATTGTTTGCTACTTCCCTTGAATCCACATTTGATTTAATGTTTGCTGCTTTCCTGTACTGTAGAGTAAAATATATTGCATTTGTCTCAGAGCACATTGTAAGCAAGCAATTGTTTAAAGGGCATTAAACAGCTAAACTAATAAACTCTATTTTAAAATGTTATTAAGCTGTTGAATACAACATTGAGCTTCCTTGTGCTTGTTTCTGCCTTGAGCTTGCTGTCAGGAATTGTTTGAAGTCAAGAGCAAAAAATGTTTGGCAAAAAGTGATATCCTGTTTAGATTTGGGGATTATGATAAAATTTGTTCTTAATGTAAACTTTAAAACTGTAGCATTTAATCTGAAAATGAAATAACCTAATCCAAACCCACATCTTAATTTATATTAATTCATTCTAAAGTAAAGCAGAGGCCTATTAATAGCCATGTGTGTAACAACAAATGAAGCACAGAGGAATGGATGTCGAGTGCACACACACTTGTACTTGTTTGTATTATAAATTAATGTGGATGCATTTGATTGGTTATATGGTAAAGCCACCATCTCCTATCACATATAATACTGGAAGCACTGGTGCAACTAATTATGCAGTCACTAGTATCTAGATGGAAAAGGATTAACTCTTTATGTGCTTCTTTTTTTCCCACTAACTGCAAAATACAGTGTCACTTAACATTTAAAATCTGAAGAAACTTCAGAAAAGAATATTCTGTGTGAAATATCAGAGAAAAGAGCCATGAAATATTAAGTTACATTGTTTTTATACTTTCTACATGATGAATAGATCAGTTTGTTGTAAATTGAAATTGCCCACTAGATTGTTTATATATTGATGTAAATACGAAGAGCAACGCTTCAAAGCAATTTTTAAGTATCAAAATGTGTTTATCAGCCATTTATATAATCCTGAACTTAAACATCAAGATGACTTGTGCCCTTAGCTTGTTTACATAGTTCCTTTAGCAATGCATAAACATTGCAATGAAAATCTTGAACCTTTTCTCTTTCTGTCTGGCTTCAGTTTATGAATTAATGAAAATCATCCTTACAGCATCTTGGTTTTCCAGTATTTTTGATTAAAAACAAACATGTACAATTTACATTTCATTTAATGTTGATCTGTTCAATATTCCTTTCTGATATTATTCAACAAAAATAGGGAATTCTTCTGTAGATGCCCGTAGATATACGGTAATTTTTCTATCCAAAACAAATATCTTTTTCCATAAGAACATTTCAAAATATATTCTTTAAAATATTGAACTCAACACTAAACGTGTGTAATTATGATTTTAATACCCACCACTGGCAATTTATGATCCCATTTGATACGTTGCTAAGAATGCTATAAATGCTGTGCACACTGATGGCAATTAGCAAATAATAAATGATAGTTATATTGTCTTTGTCTGTGCAGAATTCCATCTACACTGGGCAGTCAGAGTTAATCCCATGATACTTTTGGAAGCAAAGTATGGAGCAGATATGCAGCTGTGTATCTTGGCAAGGGAAAGATTGAGGATGACTAGGGGTACAATGTTTCAGAGTAGCAGCCGTGTTAGTCCGTATCTGCAAAAAGACCAGGAGTACTTGTGGCACCTTAGAGACTAACAAATTTATTTGAGCATAAACTTTCATGGGCTACAGCCCACTTCATCGGATGCATAGAATGGAAACATATAATAAGGAGATATATATACGCATACAGAGAACATTAAAAGGTGGGAGTTGCCTAAGAGGCTAATTAATTAAGATGAGCAATTATCAGCAGGAGAAAAAAACTTATGTAGTGATAATGACAAGAAGGTGTGAGGATACTTAACATGGGGAAATAGATTCAATGTGTGTAATGGCTCAGCCATTCCCAGTCTATTCAAGCCTAAATTGATGGTATCTAGCTTGCATATTAATTCAAGTTCAGCAGTTTCTCATTGGAGTCTGTTTTTGAAGCTTTTCTGTTGCAAGATTGCCACCTTTAAGTCTGTTACTGAGTGACTAGAGAGGTTGAAGTGTTCTCCTACTGGTTTTTGAATGTTATGATTCCTGATGTCAGATTTGTGTCCATTTATTCTTTTGCGTAGAGACTGTCTGGTTTGGCCAATGTACATGGCAGAGGGGCATTGCTGGCACATGATGGCATATAACGTTTTTTATTCTCCTGCTGATAATTGCTCATCTTAATTAATTGGCCTCTTAGAGTTGGTAGGGCAACTCCCACCTTTTCATGTTCTCTGTATGTGTATATATCTCCTTACTATATGTTCCATTCTATGCATCCGATGAAGTGGGCTGTAGCCCATGAAAGTGTATGTTCAAATAAATTTGTTAGTCTCTAAAGCGCCACAAGTACTCCAACTCCTGTTCTTTTTTTAGGGGTGCAATGTGTTTCTGGTGAGAGTGGCACCTGAGGCATAGTCACAGGCATAGATTCAGGTGGTCACAGCTAGCTAAGACACCCTTATGAAATGTAGTGAATGTGCAGCTGCTGAGCACTATGAGGGCCAAGTGTGAACACCATCAAGACAAGCAGAGAGAGAATATTTCTCTCAGATCCCAAACAGTAGTGTGTATATGCACATATCCCATTCAGCAGATACTGGGAGAAGTGGTCCTGTCTCTGTATTTTCCTTATTCTCACTGTAGCACAATTACACTCATACTCAGTGCTGACTGTTACAATACATTTATTTGCAGTAAATTATTCAAAAATTAGGTATGTCTGTGCAGAGTTTCATACAGGATGTGGTCTCTGGTATCCTCCAGACAAAGGATGGAATGCGAGCTGAGTGGAAGCCCATTTATATGTCCAGTTGCCCTTGCCTTGGTCTGCTACTAAATAAGTCATCATCATGCTCCTCTGCCTTCAAGCCTGGAATAACTTCTGAGACCTGCTTCATCCATTATACAGCCTGTAGTCTCCTGGCAGAATCATAAGTAGCAGCATTGAGGTGGTGGTCTGTCCACTTTCTACTTTGATGCTGTCTGTCTGGCCATTCATTTTTATAGCATGCAGGGTTTATTCATGTCTGAACCTGTGGATTAGTTACTCAGGAAATGTGCCCAGAAGCAATGTGCATTTGAACTACTTGAGATGTATGGGCACTCTGCCAATACAACTCATTAGTGAATAGAGCCCATAGTGTTATGTACAAACCATTCAGTGATCATGACTCACTGGATTGCAAAAAAGAGTAAGGTCCATATTTTCAATAGTGTCCACTAATTTTGGCCTCCTTTATTAAACTGCATGTTCTGTGGCCCTGATTCAGGAAAGGATTTAATTCCATACATAACATTAAGTGTGAGCTTAAATCCCATTGACTTGAAGTTAAGGTGTGTGTGTGTGTGTGTGTGTGTGTGTGTGTGTGTGTGTGTGTGTGTGTGTGTAAAAGTGTTGTCCTGAAAAATGATACTTTCCTGAATCAGCATCTGTGTTTGTGGTGATGAGCTATTTTTATTGGATCTCTCAGTTGCAGCAGAACCTTCACAATGCATAGCTTTCAAATGTATACTGAAAACTTAAGTTACTATGTCTTTGGCTGCAGCAGGTCAGCAGTGAAAGAGATGTTGCTTATTATTGAAAGTAGTATAGTATTTCCACTGAAGGAAAATACAAAACTGTAAGTGGAGTGGGTGGGGGAATACCTTATTTCGGACAGTACAGTTGCTGTCATTTTTCCGTACCTGTATGTCTGAAAGGACACAACAGTTTTAAATAGAGGATTAGAATACTGTTTATGGGAATTATTTGGAATACACTGCTATCTTGTGTCAAAAGGGAGAACTGCAGTCTGAAAAGACTTCTGAAAAAAGGCTTTAGTGCTGAAACTGTCAAAGCCCAAATGTGTGTGATTTACCAATTAGCTTTCAGTGATTAAAGAAACGTTTATTGTGTCACAAAAGATTTCTAAATATTAATATTATCTTGCATACAGAAGTGGAGTTTTAAAAGTCTATATAATTATTAACTCCTTAGTGCCAAGAAGACATAAGCTAACTCTCCTTGTGATATTTTGTCTGCTGAGATGAACTGGAATGCTTGGGCTTACAGTACTATAATTGTTACATTAGGATCTGAGGCCAGAATGTTCTCCATGAAAGGCCTTTATCTCTGGAATTTGCTTTTCCTTCTAATCAAGCAGAGCTTCAGTATATTTTGGCCAAATAAATAAATAAATCAGATTTGGTAATGTTAAAATGTTTCTAGAATTTGTGTTGGTTTTGTCACATTTTTTGGGTTAAAAAAAACACCTCCCCCCTGCACATTCTCCCTCTTTATTTTGACACTTTTAAATGAAATATTTTGATTTTTTTTTAGTCTGAAACTTTTTTTGTTTCAAAATTTCCTTTATTTTTATTAAATGGTTGAAACTAAAAAAAGTTCTGATTATCAAAAGAAAACATTTTGTTTGACTTGAAACTGATTTTTTTTTACTTCTTGATTCACTGAAAAATTCACAAGTTTTCAGTTATGGGTCAACCCCAAACCATTTTTTAAATTTTTTGTATTGACACCAAACCAAAAAATTCCATTGTTTGCCCACTTCTAGTTCATAGTATACAATATGCATTGTGGAGACTAACAAATTTATTTAAGCATAAGCTTTTGAGGGCTAAAACCCACTTCATCGGATGCATGCAGTGGAAAATACAGTAGGAAGATATATATACCCAGGGAACATATTATATCTTCCTACTGTATTTTTCACTGCATGCATCCGATGAAGTGGGTTTTAGCCCATGAAAGCTTATGCTCAAATAAATGTGTTAGTCTCTAAGGTGCCACAAGTACTCCTCATTCTTTTTGCTGATACAGACTAACACAGCTACCACTCTGAAATATGCATTGTGTAGATCAGAGATCATCAGTGCAGATCAGAGGAGAAAATTATGCCATATATGTGCATTCATTATTTCTCACTTGCTCCATGAGAGAAATGTAGCTTTTTTTCAGAAAATGATCTTGAATTATTGTGGTTCTTGGATTCTCTCTATAACAAGTATCCGTTTTCTGTTTGATAACTTGTTCTTTGTCAGAACCCTAACTGAGTCTTCAAGTCATAAAGCCTCCTGGTTCACTGATTATTATCTTTTTTTGTAATGAGATCCATTTGGAGGATACTTAGAGATCTTTGGGACTTGACATTTGTTTCTGTTCTGTCTGGAACACTTGCACCTTTAAAACAAAGGAATTGGAAAGCTCTAAAATGCGGTGTTATATAATTATCTACTCTGGATTTCCTGGGTAGGTGAGTCTGACCTCAGGTGGCTAGCCTCCACTGGTACAGCAACATCCACACTGCCATTTTTAGCAGGCTACCTTGAGCCCTGCTAGTGCAAATCAGTCTACTGAGGCTGGGAGGCTCGCTCCCGTGTAGACATATCTTTACTATAGCATCTGAGTGCCTGTTTTCTGAAGATATGCAGTGTTGTTGTAGCCGTGTGGGCCCAGGATATTAGAGAGACAAGTTGGGTGAAGTAATATCTTTTATTGGACTAACTTCTGTTGATGAGAGAGAAGGTGACCTGAAGGAGAGCTCTGTGTGACTCAAAAGCTTGCCTCTTTCCCCAACAGAAGTTGGTCCAATAAAAGATATTACCTCACTCACCTTATTTTCTGAAGAGTCCGTTACATTTTCTTCCTATCGATTTAATTTATACATTTTTTCTTAGTCTTATTGATAAAAGTTCTTGAACCAAAGAAGACTGTCTCTCCTAAAGTTATTGTACCATTCATATTGCTCCAAGCAGCACACTAGCATTAATACTCAACCTTAATGTTATAATGAAGTATTCAGAACATTGAAACTTTAACTCTGCTCTGTTAGATTTAAAGTATTGTCCTCTGAGCCCATGGAAAATATTACACAGATATCAAAATAAGTCTGACACTTTTAAAACATATACAACGGCGGCTGTTTACTGACTATTAACTGAATGGAACTGTACCATTAGTCTGTGTCTGTGAATACAAATAGAACCTGCCAATACATTGGCTGTCAGAATGTCTGTTTCCCTGAATGAATGTTTGCTTCTATTTAATCCCTTCCTGGGGTTGTTATAGGGGGAGCACTGCCACTGCTTGTTGCCAACATTCATGGTGCAGGTAGGAAAGGGTTATGGCCTGAGAGCTAAAGTCAGCTGGGGATCGTCAGGCAACCAGGCCCAAGTGCTTTCTTATACCTATGAAAAAAGGTTGAAAAATGGGTATGTTTAGACTATGACCTGGTCACAGTGTTCTAATATGTTAAGGGCTGTTATAAAGAGGATGAGGATCGATTATTCTCTGTGTCCACTAAAAGCAGGACAAGAAGTAATGGGCTTAATCTGCAGCAAAGGAGATTTAGGTTAGATATTAGGAAAAACTTTCTAACTACAAGGGTAAGTAAGCTCGGGAATAGGCTTTTGAGGAAGGCCATGGAATCCCCATCACTGGAGGTTTTTAAGAACTTGTTAAACAAACACCTGTCTGGGATGGTCTACATTTATTTGGTCCTGCCTCACCATGGGGAGCTGGATGTGACCGTTCGAGGCCCCTTCCAGCCCTGCATTTCTGTTAATTTGTAAAGATTTGTATATCATTTTATCCCATGGTGAATATATGTTATAAAATTCAATCTCATTTATTGTGGTGAAATTTCTAAAAGTATCAACTGAGTTTTTTTTTGTTTTACTTTGTTTTGAATAAGAAATTGACAATAAGGAACCCACTTCAGTCTTGTGTGTCTGGGGTATTGCAAGGTTGTAGACAACACGCTGTACTGGGATAGGTTCTAGAGAGTGTCTGGAAGGAGCAGCTGGGGGGATGGGCGTGTCTGAGGATGAACTGGGCAATTGCATGATAGCTGGCTGAGTGAAGGCGTTGTGAAGATGGTCTGTGGAAGAATCTGGGGGAAGCTGAGGGACAGCAGTGTGGGCCAGACTGCCCAAGGGAAACTGGGCAAAGCTGATTTGTTTGGGGTATCTGAAGAGGAATCTGGGGGATAACATGGGGGAGGATCTGAGGGGAAGCTTGGTGAGTGAGTGTCTGGTGGAAAGCTGAGGGATAGCTGGGTGCCTGGTGAGGGGAAAGCTGGGGGAGTCAAGATGCCTGCTGGTTAGGGGAGAGGAGTACAGCTGGGTGTCTGGTAGTGGTGGGAAACTGGGAGATAGCTGGGTGTGTGTGTGTCTGATGGACCCTTGGGAATACTTAGATGAGTTGAGATAGCTGGAGGAAAAGCTGAGCAGGTGGGAGGGTTTGGGGAATGTCTGAGGTGGAGGGAAATCTGGGAAGGTAGTGGGGTGAATGGAAGAACTCTATTTGGGGGAGGGTCTGGAGGAAAGGGGTGGGGAGGGGCTGTCTGGTGGACCTGAGGTAGGTGGGCTGCCGTGGATGGTGTTCGCTGGGTGAGTCTAATGAATGGGAGCTTTGGACCAGTATTGGGCCCTTTAATTTGTACCTTCTCCAGCGACTGCTGCTGATACCTCTCCCAGGCTCTCCTACCTGGCTGGGATGCTTCAGGGGGAGCAGGAAGAGAGGAGGAAGCACATATGCCTCTGCCTTCCTACAGCTCAGTGGAGCTTGTAAGGATCCAGTTGGGCAGCAGGAATGCATAAGTTAAGGATATGATTTGATCATGGAGGTCACGGATTCTGTGACTTTAACACATCTCTCAGACTTCTTTGGCTTCAGTCCCCTGCAGCAGGTCTTGGGCTTGGGCTTCAGCCCCCCGTGACAGGGCTTGGGCTTCAGCCCTACCGTGACCATACCATGATTTAGTATATTTTTACCATGACTGCTCCATGAATTTTGCCTAATTTTACTGTGACAAAATCATATCCATAATTAGGGCCCTACAAAATTCACAGCCATGAAAAATGGGTCATGGACCATGAAATCTGGTCTCCTGTCATGAAATCTGGCCTTTTGTGTGCTTTTACCCTATTCTGTACAGATTTCAGGGCGGAGACCAGTGTTTCTCAAATTGGGGGTCCTGACCCAAAAGGGAGTTGCAGGGGGGGGTCACAAGGTTATTTTAGGGGGGTTGTGTTATTGCCACCCTTACTTCTGCACTGCTTTCAGAGCTGGTCTGTCAAAGAGCAGTGACTGTTGGGCGGGTGCCTAGCTCTGAAGGCAGCACCCCACCTGCAGCAATACTATACCATGCCACCCTTATTTCTGCACTGCTGCCTTCAGAGCTGGGTGGTCAGAGAGTGGCGGCTGCTGACTGAGGGCCCAGCCCTACAGGTAGCAGCGCAGAAGAAGCATGACAATACCATACCATGCCATCCTTGCTTCTGCGCTGCTGCTGGTGGCAGCTCTGCCTTCAGAGCTGGGCTCCCGTCCAGCAGCTATCACTCTCCAGCTGCCCAGCTCTGAAGGAGGCGCTGCTGCCAGCAGCAGCGCAGAAGCAAGGGTAACAGTACCACAACCCCCTCCTACAATAACCTTGCGACCACCACACAACTCCTTTTTGGGTGAGGATCCCTACAATTACAACACTGTGAAATTTCAGATTTAAATAGCTGAAATCATGAAATTTATGATTTTTAAAATCCTATGACCATGACATTGACCAAAATGGACTGTGAATTTGGTAGGGCCCTATCCATAATCATAGTGCTTCCAAATGCATGAGTGTCATGTGAGATGCCTGACATTTGGCAACCACAAAGAACCTGCCTTGATCACAGGAGAAAAGCAGTTGATTTTCATCCTAGAGCAATTTCCCTTAATTTGAGGACTGTATTTATCCCTTGGATGAAGAGCCTGGGAGGACCAGAATGTGGACTTGGATGAGCACACACCTTGATATGTCCCATTTGCCTGAACTCCTTTAAGCTTTGTTTCTTCTCTCACCCCCACTCTCTCCTCTGTTCTGTATTCTGTTGCCACAAGATGATGAAAGTTGATGCATCACCACATAAAGTTGAGTCCTGTGACAACAGTCAACAAAATTGTTGAGTTCACCTTCTATTCTGATCTGCAGTAATCACTGTAGTCATTTATTCATGCTGGAGAGCACTTAATATCAGTGGGACTGTTCACGTACAACATTGGTGCGAGAAAGGGTTGCATAGTGGCCCTTAGTTTGGATAAGATCCCAGTTGAGTTGATGCTTATCAGAAGTGCATCCAAACGCTTCCCTCCTTCTTTCTCCCTCCTTCTTCCCAATCCTCCACTCACCCTTGATGCCCCGTGGAGTCACGGAGGCACTCCTCTATCCCAGGGTCTGAATAGTGCTCCTTTGAGTGGAGGCAGGCTAGACCCTGGATCTCTGGCTAGGTCTGTGCTTCAAAATGCGACAGTGACAAGATGTGGCCCAATGTTGGGTATTATGATGTATTCAGTTCATTGCAGCAGATATGTTTTTTCTTATTGCCATTTTCCCCCATTATAAATCCCACTTGCAAAGTATTGAGATCAAATGTACATACATTAAGGCTTAATGGAGCTTTTTGGGGTTGTGTCATGGGGTGTATAAGCCCTACATGGGGGAACCAAGGGTTAACAAACAATTCTGTGCCCAGAAGGCCCTGCTCAGCTGGGCATGCTCACGATGAAAGTAGCGTTCAAAAGGAAGGGGCCCAGGTCAGTCAGGGCAGTCAGAGTAAGGGAGCAGTCCTCCACTGGTATTCCTTCAGAGAGGCCACACAACTTGGACCAGATCTTGCTGCTGAGCTGCCAAATGCTCCCATGGAGATCAGGAATGGCAGGCCGTGACTGACAGAGTAAGCCTCCAGATAACTGCCAGGGAGAATCCCCCACTTGGTGAGTCCATAAGGAGATTCTGCTGTGACTTTGGAGGGGCAGAGGCCATGGTAGGAAGTGATCCAGGAATCAGACTTGGGGGCGTCCACCCTAGGCTGCATATCTGACCTGCCACAGGGCCCTAGGTTAGAACCCAGTGGAGCAGGGAGGGCCTGGGTTCTGCTATTGCTGTCCCCACTGACTCTTGCCGCTGGGTGATACCATTGCAGACTCTCACTACTGAGCCATGGTGCTACAGACTCTTGCCCCTGGCCATGCAGTCACAGACTGTCACCACTGGGAGACACTACCAGGCTCAGACACCGAACCCCCTGACAGGTTGGCTTATTTTTGGTCTTTCTGATATTACATTAGGTTCTCTCATTACTTCCGGTCTGTTTAATCTTTGTAATAAATTAAAACATATGGCTGATGTGCTGCATTTCTTGATCCTGGACTCATTAGTTACTATGCTTTTATTTCCTTGGCCTGAAAAAAAGATACATATTTTTTTCCTTTTAAAGCTTGGTTGTCTATATTGTACTGGTTTTCAAATAAGATCTATTCTTATAAACTTGGCTCCATCTAAAGAAGTATACCCACACTCTGTAGTTACTGGAACATTACACCAAAAGTTTGTGTATTTAAAAGATCTCTGGGTAACATTTACTGTACATATATCGTTTCCACAGTAGCAGTATTTCAGCTGTTTCATTGCTACTTTCCAAATTAGATATGTATAAAGCAGATGGCAGGTGGTTTGACATTTCAGTTTGAGTTATACCAATTGAAATTGACAACCTCATGTCAAAGTATGCTAATCCTTAATTGGAAAGTATATCCCTCTTGGACTACTGAATTTGTTTAGCTTTAATTGAAGAAGACTGCTTGAGAATCTCTGCAGAGCTCCTCTGACATAAAGCAGACTAGACAAGCTAGGCAAACAGTGCCTTTCTTTGAGAAGATATTTGAGAAGAAATTGATGCTTCCCTTTTTTTAAAAAAAATCATGTAATATTTCATCCAGCGGCAACATATTTCCCAGACTCTGAGATAGAAGTAATGATGCCAAAGACATGCTTTTTAATTGCAAGTGGTTTGGAGGGTTAGCTTATGCTGACCTCTTGGATTTGCAAAATTTGGCTGGAAATATGGGTGTTAATTTCTCCATAGCAGTGCAATGGAGGTCCTTACATCCAGAAGATTAGGGGGCTTTGTAAGGGCTACTGCTGCTGCTTGGTTCTTTTATCTGATTGGCCTGTAGGGAAATGAATCAGAAAGGAAGCAGCAGGGGATACCAAAGAAGAGGACCAGCTGGGATTACGTCTGTTCCCAGTTATCTGGGGATCTGAGAGACAAGCTGGGTTCTGTTCCCAAACATCATCACCAGTAATACTAATTCTATAAGCGGAATTTTGTACTCAGTTACAGCTGAGAAACTCCCATTGCCTTCCATGTAGAGCCAAAAGCTTTGAGGGGGAAAAGGTCATATAGCCCTGGTCTACACTATGAGTTTAGGTCGAATTTAGCAGCGTTAGATCGATTTAACCCTGCACCCATCCACACGACGAAGCCATTTTTGTTGACTTAAAGGGCTCTTAAAATCAATTTCTGTATTCCTCCCTGACGAGGGGATTAGCGCTGAAATTGACCCTGCTGGGTCGAATTTGGGGTAGTACGGATGCAATTCGATGGTATTGGCCTCTGGGAGCTATCCCAGAGGGCTCCATTGTGACCGCTCTGGACAGCACTTTCAACTCAGATGCACTGGCCAGGTAGACAGGAAAAGCCCCGCGAACTTTTGAATTTCATTTCCTGTTTGGCCAGCGTAGCAAGCTGATCAGCACAGGTGACCACGCAGAGCTCATCAGCACAGGTGACCATGGAGTCCCAGAATCGCAAAAGAGCTCCAGCTTGGACTGAACGGGAGGTACTGCATCTGATCGCTGTATGGGGAGACAAATCCGTGCTATCCAAACTCCGTTCCAAAAGATGAAATGCCAGAATATTTGAAAAAATCTCCAAGGGCATGAAGAATAGAGGTTATAAGAGGGACCCGCAGCAGTGCCGTGTGAAGCCTACCAAAGAACCAGAGAGGCAAACGGCTGCTCAGGGTCAGAGCCCCAGACATGCCGCTTCTATGATGAGCTGCATGCCATTCTAGGGGGTGCCCCTACAACTACCCCACCCCTGTGTTTCCCTCCTCCCCCCACCTCTCCTGGGCTACCTTGGCAGTTATCCCCCCATTTGTGTGACGAATTAATAAAGAATGCATGAATTTGAAACAACAATGAGGTCGGTTGGCTTACAGGGAAGTAGAGTTAACCAAGGGGGCGGGTTTTCATCATGGAGAAACAAACAGAACTTTGACACCGTAGCCTGGCCAGTCATGAAACTGGTTTTCAAAGCTTCTCTGATGCACAGCGCACCCTGCTGTGCTCTTCTAACGGCCCTGGTGTCTGGCTATGTGTAATCAGTGGCCAGGCGATTTGCCTCAACCTCCCACCTTGCCATAAATGTCTTCCCTTACTCTCACAGATATTGTGGAGCACACAGCAAGCAGTAATAACAATGGGAATATTGGTTTTGCTGAGGTCTAACTGAGTCAGTAAACTGCGCCAGCGAGCTTTTAAATGTCCAAAGGCACATTCTGCCACCATTCTGCACTTGCTCAGCCTATAGTTGAACTGCTCCTTACTACTGTCCAGGCTTCATGATCCATGGAATCAAGGGATAGGCTGGGGTAGATGCGACCGTACAGTGCTGCCGACTGGGAGAGCAGCCTGAGCAGAAGCCTCCAGCTGGCATGATATTCCAGGCAGGACTGAATCTCCATTAGACGAAACTTAAAGAAGAGAATGACCTGGAGTTATTCCTATTTTTGACCAGGCGCCCCCAACCAACCTTACCGAGGCCAGCCAGGACCACCCATGTCTGCCCAGGCGCGCCCGACCAACCTAACCAAGGTTGTCCAGGAGCACCCATGGGACAATGATGGCTAGCAGTCATATTGTACTGTCTGCCGTCTGCAAGGCAAGGCAAGGCAAGGCAAGGCAAGGCAAGGAGATGCTGCTGTGTAGCACTGCAGTACCGCATCTGCCAGCAGCACCCAGGAGAAAAATGGTGACAGTGAGCTGAGTGGGCTCCATGCTTGCTGTGGTATGTTGTCTGCATGGGTAACCTAGGAAAAAAGGTGAGAAACAATTTTTTGCCATTGCTTTCATGGAGGGAGGGAGGGAGGCCTGCCAACATGTACACAGAACCACCCACAACAATGTTTTTGCCCCATCAGGCATTGGGAGCTCAGAATTCCAATGGGTGGCAGAGACTGCAGGAACTGTGGGATAGCTACCACAGTGCAACGCTCTGAAAGTCGACGCTAGCCTCGGCACTGTGGACGCACACTGCCAACTTAATGTGCTGAGTGGGGACACACACAATCGACTTTATCAAATCGATTTCTCAAAAAATTGACTTCTATTAAATTGACCTAATTTTGTAGTTTAGACATACCCTTAGTGTGTGTGTGTGTCTGTTTTATTGGGGGGAGGGGAGGAATCATGGAAAAAAATGTGGATCCCTTCCCCTGCTTCCTTCCTGTGTGTTTTTTTCCCCTTCCCCACCTTATTTATTCTCTTTTGTCATTTTCTTACTAGAAAATGAGATGCACAAATCCTGTTATCTCAAATGGAGTTTTCCAAACACTTCAATCCAAACACACTTGTGTAGATAAAACAATAAAACACCACAGATAGATTTTATGTGACTACAAGTGATAAGGCACAAAACTCAGAATTGGTTACAAGAAAATAAATACAACTAATGCATCTATTGTATCTAAATACAACTAATACATCATTTAACAAGCTAAGTGAATTCAAAGCAAAGGTCTCTCTCACCACATATTTCAGCAGTCTCACTAACTAAAACTCTTTCAGTCAGGATCCCTCCCCAGTGATGCTTCCTTTGTCCTTCAAGTGTTGCTGATGCTGTGAGCAGAGATGAGGAGAGAGAAGATTTGGGGCCTTTGTTCTCTCTTCTTATATTTTTTTCTCTTCTTTGAGAATCATCTCCAGCTGAGGTTCAGGAGACAGAAAATCTGTGTGGATGGGAACCCCCAGCTGTTTCGTAGTCAAAATGTAAATCTTTGCCCATATCCTTTTCCCTGACCAGGAACGACCACTTAATCGGGTGATAGCTCATTTGATTTTGTTGAGGCGTTGGCTAGTCTTTGCGGCTTTTAACATCTTACAACTTTACATAAAATGTTGTCATACATATTTTACCAGAACAATAATGATCAGCAAATTGAGTTTTTAAATATCACCTCACAAGGCATACTTTGCACAAGATTTTTCATAGTCCTATAAAAGGGGTGAACATAGGGGTACAGGCTGCCACAGTCTCTTGACTGCCCTTTTCTGTAGCCTCTTTGATTTCTATCAGCTCCATTGCTGAAACAGAGAGATGGAATCCACTAGCATGCTGCAATATGTCCTGATCCCCTTTCTGCAACTTGTGGATGCTGGGTATATATGCCCTGCTCAGGGTGTCTGCTAACACTAATAGTCATCTTGGACAATATCTGATCTCTTCCCAGTAGCGCTGGAGGTGCATTAACATGAACTTCAAGTTCTTTGTAGTATTAAGAGGGGGCTGTGCCATGATTGTCTCTATGAGTTTATAGTCTAATTGCACTATTACTGGGTGGCCATAGGTATACCGATGGAATTGGTTCATTCCAAATACCACAGCCAGAAGCTCCTTTTCTGTTTGGACCAGTGGCATGTGAAGGAATTCAAATGTCACTGCTTTTGGAGGGGCATGTTCTGTGTCTCTGCCGCGGCCCCAGGGCTGGCAGAGCTGTCAGCTCCTACCGTGGTCCTGGGGCTGGAGGAACTGTTAGCATCCTCCATAGCCCCAGGGTCAGAGGAGCTCATTTTCCCTGACGTGGCCATGGGGCTGGAGGGGGTCGCTTTCCCTACTCTGGTCCCAGGGCCAAAGGAGTTCGGTGCCCCTGCAATTTGGGGGGTGGGGGTGGGCTGTGCCCCTGCTTGCCCCCCCGAGTACACAGCCCTGGTTTGGACACACCTGTTCAGTCTCTGACATGGCTCTTCTGGCATAAACTGCAAGAGAGCTACACACAGTCCTTTCTCTGATGCATCACAGTGGAGTGTCAGTGACTCTCCTGCCTGGTAGTAGATCAGGACAGGGACATCTGTTATCCTTTATATCAGTGTGTCAAATGCTTGCTATTGGCAACCTGCCTAGTCCCACTCAACATCCTGCCTTGTGATCTGACATATGGGTTCTGCTGCTGCAGCCAGGTGTGGACAAAATTTGCTCAGCAAATGTATCATTCCTATGAAGTGCTGTAGCCCTTTCATCCCTGTCAGAACTGGCAGGTCTCTGGCTGACTTGATCTTGTAGGAATCTGCTTTCAGCCCTTCTGCTGTGAGTAGATGCCTAATGTATTTCACCTCAGGCTGTTTGAATTGCATTTTTTCTGGGCTTTGCATGTTCTTGGCCCTGCATTGCTTTAGAAAAGCTTGTAGTTTTCTGTAGTGGTCTCATTCAGCTTCTGTATCATTGCTCCCTTCACCTAAAATAAGGATATCATCTGCAGTTATTTTCACCACAGGCAGTCCTTCCAGTGCTTGGCTGAGTCTTCTCTGGTGCTGGGCTTATGTTCATGGGCATGCACAGTCATCTGTAGCAACCAGATGATGTGGCAAAGGCCCTCAGCATGCTGGACAGTTTATCCAGACTTATGTACCAAAACCTGTTTCTCACATCACAGACCATAAACATTCTGGCTTTGGAGAGTTCTGGCAAGATGTCCTCAGTTGTGGGCAGTGGATAGGACTTTTTGTGTCTGTTTAGATGGCTTCTTTACCGCTACCAGGCTCCTTACCCAGGCTATACTGGTCTCTACAGGTGTAATGATACCTCTGCCTGCAGACTTTCGAGCTCCTTATGTACTGGATTACATAGTTCCACTAGAATTTTCCTTTGTGGTAAGCACATGTGTTCCACTGTGGGGGGTCTACTTCTGGATGCAGCTTTCCTTCAAGGCATCTGTCACCTTTGAAAACATCCCCATACGCTTTTAACATTGTCTCCATTGTCCACAGGACTCCCCCTTTTGCTTTTTGCATTGCAGCTATAAAACTTGATGCTGCACCAATCAGATCTGTGACCTAAGTAGCTGTATTCCCTAACGGAGATCTCTGGTGCTTACCATCTACCACCACAAACTTCAGTTGGTCCTGTTTTTTATTTTCAGGTTAGTTACTATGAGATCACATTTTCCTGTGGGCTGCATTATGCTCTTATTGTATGTTATCAGATTGCATATGCTCTTTGGAATGAGTGTGTTCGAGTCCAATTCACTCCAAGGAATCACATTGCAGGAGGCCCTGGTATCCAGCCGAAATTGCACATGGTATTTCCCTATTACCATTGTTGAATGCATGGAGGTTGGTATTGTCCAACAGCCTGAACAGATATGCTCTCAGACACAAGGAGAGAGTCATGATGTCATAACCGCCGACTGATGTGCCATCTCCCTTTTCTAAAAGTCTGTCTGAATCTTTGAGATCTTAGAATCATAGGGCTAGAAGGGACCGCAAGGGTCATCTAGGTAGGATTTTTTGTGTGTCTAAACCATCCAAGACAGATGGCTATCCAGACTCCCTTGAAAACCTCAAGTGAAGGAGATTTCACAGCCTTCCTAGGCAGTCTGTTCCATTGTCCTACTGTCCTTATGGTTAGGATATTTTCCCTATAATTTAATCTTAATTTGCTATGCTTTAGTTTGAACTCATTGCCTCTTGTCCTGCCCTCTATGGCAAGAGAGAACAGCTTTTCTCCCTTTTTATGGCAGCCTTTCAAGTATTTGAAGACCACTATCATGTCCCCCCTCAATCTCCTCTTTTCCAAACTAAACATACCCAGTTCCTTCAGCCTTTGCTCATATGGCCTGCATTCCATCCCTTTGATCTTGCTTGTTGCTCACCTCTGGATTCTTTCCAGTTTCTCCACATAGTTCCATACCAAAATTGAACACAGTACTCCAGCTGCAGCCTAGCCAGTTTTTTTGCTCTTCCTCTGCTCTTGCACACTGCTAAAATAGGTTCACTTCCCACTCTTGGCAGCCCGCCTAACGAAATCATGTTGCACACGCGCACACACACACACACACACAAACACACACACACACACACACACACACACACACACACATACACTCTGCAGCAATAATTTTAGCAACGTACAGACAGGCAGAATTAATCCTCTCGCTCAAGGGCATCTACCAGTGTGACCGCAGGCTGAAGCTGTAGAGTCAGTCATATATACAACTTTCAAAAAAGAAGAAAGTGCTGGGAATATGAAGCAAAAGCTGGCTTAAACCCTATCAGACCAATTTGTGTATCAGTCAGTGTAAATATTTTATGTTTTGTTGTCTAATAAAATGTCTGCTCAGTTTTGTAACAACATTTGCTGGATAAAAAATGAAATATTCATTAGTTCCATACACACTCTGCATTCTGTTCATTTTGTTTGTATCTATTGGACTGAAAACAGAAAATCTGTATACACAGATGAAATAGTAACAAATACTATATTACATATAAATTACATATTAATAAATAGCCAGGAATATGTCAATTTCCTTCAATTTATCCTATTGTTCATTTATGTGGAATTTTCTAATTCACACAGTCACATGTACCAGTTTCTAATGTTAAGCCTTTAGATGCTTTTTCATTTTTGAAAGCTCAATCTTTTATCTGTTCAATTAACTCTTCACCCAAATTGTTCCAGTGCTTTACTAATGTAGCTATATCACTTAGAATCTTTTGCAGAAAAATGTTAGAATCTAAAGAGAACCCTGCTGTTCAAAAGTGCATTAGCTCTTTTAACTCCTTTGTCCTGGAATTTATGTACAAATGGACATTCCAAAAACATACCATAGGCATTAAAATCATATTCAACGCATCACCACTCCAGCACTTGTCATTTGCTTTGATCCCTACATTAGCTATCCTGGATGCAGTCCAGTAAATTCTAAGAAGTATTTAGCCATTTTACTTCATATCCAAGAGTGTAATCCTGGTTTTCCTTATGTCAGTGGCAAAATTCCTGTTGACTTTAATGGGGCCAGGATTTCACTCTAACGCTTGAGTCGTATAGAAATAAAGGACATCTGCTGGAAATAAAAATACAGGGGGAAGAAGGAATTTGTGAAACTAAAATTACTTAATGAATAAATATTGCACAGAGATAGTTTGCTAGTATCTAGTGAGATCATTTTAGAATTCTCAGTAAATGAGAATCTTGAGAGCAAGATCCTGCAAATAGCTAGGTATATGCTTATTGTGTGCAAAGTTAAGCCTGTGCATAAGGGTTTGCAGAATCTGACATTAGTTAGTAATTCATGTTGTTCAGGAAAGTTTTTTTTTTTTAAAGCTATGTGCTAATACTTCTGCCTCCCGTCCATTTATTGCCAGGCACAAAGATTATAATCAAGAAACGATTGATATCCATTGTTAAGCAGAACATTAGCCTAATGAGGTTTGTAAATGTAGCACAATTTTTAACTTCTATACAAGTTGGTTCCTAAAAGAGTAACTGAAGTTGCCTTATTCTAAATCCAGATAGATTTATAACTTGTCCTTTGGCTCAATCTTCTTCTGATGAACACTCAAATACAGTTCATTCAACCACTTGACATCTGACGTCAATCAAAGCCACATCTTGACTCTGTGCAGAGGGCCGAAGGAATGTTAGATTCATCCATGTTTCTGACTGGAAGATCAAGATGGTCTACTAATGGCTGAGTAAAGATTGGTGTGCTCCAAAATGTCTGTCTAATTTATGTTGTCTATGTCTATTCCTTTGCCAGGTCAGTTGGTCCATTCTTCAACTAAGTGGATGCTTCTTTGAAAATATGGTTGAATGAATACATAGTCTGAATATTTTTCAAAGTTTCTTGAAAGCCATTTAGTTCCATGGGAGAGAGACTGCTTTAGCAAGCTGAATCCTGTTTTTCCTTCAGGGACCTTGTAATTCAAAGCTACAGTAAGAGAGTCCAAATAAAGCACATACAGACTTTGTCTACACTTGCAGCGGCATGTAGAGTATGTGTAGTTACATGCCACAGTGAAACACAGGCTGCTAAAAATAGCAGTGTAGACATGGGAGGCAGTGCTTGGCCGTGTAGAGCCATGGGACTGGAAGGGACTTTGAGAGGTCTTCTAGTCCAGTCACCTCAAGGCTTATAACACTCCTGCTAATACTTCCCAGAATGATGTGTGCTTTTTTGAAACAGTGTTACACTATTGACTCAGTTTTAAAGAGCAGTGTAGGGTACATACTGTAAGATTTTGGCATGTCTTTACTTGCTTAAGCACTACACTCCTATTTATACCTGTGCTAGGTGGGCGTGCAGTGTATGTACTCTACACCCCTCTGTAAGCATATATGTAGCCACAGAGGGAAAAGCAGTGAAACTAAGGGTGAGGTTAAATGACTACAAAGCTGGTTTCTAGCTCTGAAGTCAAGTTCCAAAATGAAGTTTAGAATAGTGTGAGCTGGAATAGGTATTGCTTTCCATACTACAATTAGTGTCTGGTATGTCCATTTACTGTCTTCCATCAATATATTCATTGTAAAAACATCTGGGCTGGCCCACTGGTTCAGCTTCCAACAAAAAGCCCTGGATATATATGACTTTCTGACATGTCATAAACTGGAAGTGCTCCTGTCTTCATATTGACATTGGCACTGAAACCACAGTATCAAAATAGTAAAAAGTTAGACCCAAAGGAGATAGTAAAGCAAAACCAAATATTACAGCAAAATTCTGAGAAAACTATTTCTAAGACATAAAGCATTAACTCTTCTAAGTTTACAGTCCTTTGAAGAATAATTAAGAGGACTATTCATGTGATCTTCCTTACCCCTCTGGTCAAAATCTCACTGGCTTCTTCAGGGATAAGACTGGCAAGTATAGCCGTGTGAACTACAGATTTTTCGTTTTGCTGGCAACTCTGAAAAATTGAACAAAGCTAATTACAGATCGAACTGAAAAATATACAATATTTTTCCAGACATTTTGTCAAATGAAAAAGTGGAATTTTTTTTCAGCTGAACAAAATGTTTGGCTGAAAATTAAATACAGTAACTCCTCACTTAACATTGTAGTTATGTTCCTGAAAAATGCGACTTTAAGAGAAATGATGTTAAGCAAATCCAATTTCCTCATAAGAATTAATGTAAATGGGGAGGGTTAGGTTCCAGGGAATTTTTTTTTTACCAGACAAAAAACTATATTATTATATATATGTACACAGTATAAGTTTTAAACAAACAATTTAATACTGTACACAGCAATGATGATTGTGAAGTTTGGTTGAGGTGGTGAAGTCAGAGGGTGGGATATTTCCCAGGGAATGCCTAAATGAAGAACTAGCATTTGGCTGAGCCCTCAAGGGTTAATACATTGTTGTTAATGTAGTCTCACAATCTACAAGGCAGCACTAATGGAGGGAGGGGAGACAGCATGGCAGACAGAGAGACACACCCTGTGGGTGTGAGAGATGTGCATTGTCCCTTTAAGTACGCTGACCCCACTCTAAGTATATTGCCTTTTTAAATACATCAGCAAGTTGAGACTGCAGCTCTGGCAGCAAGCTCCCTCTGTCCTGAGCCCTGTTGTATTCCCTCTGCTCTATGGAGATGGAGTAAGCGGGGGGCAGGAGCAGGGGGGAGGGGGACACCCTGACATTAGCCCTCCTTCTCCCCCCTGCCCTGCACAACAAGCAGGAGGCTCCTGGGAGCAGCTGCAAGGCAGAGGGCAGGAGCAGCACATGGCAGTGGGGGGAGGGCAATTGATAGCCTGCTGGGTGGCTGCAGCACAGGGAACTTAGGGGAGTGGGGAGCTGATGGGGGAGCTGATGGGGGCTGCTGGTTCACCCTGGTTCCAAGCCCCCACCAGCTAGCTGCAATGGGCTGCTCTTCCTGCAAGCAGTGGGCAAAGAAGGCAACTGCCAAACAACGTTATAAGGGAGCATTGCGCAACTTTAAATGAGCATGTTTTCTAATTGATAGCATCGTAACAACGAAATAACGGTAACCAGGATGACTTTAAGTGAGGAGTTACTGTATTTTGTCTTAATTTTGAGCATTTTTTAACATTTTAAAATTTATAAAAAAAGGAAATTTTAAAACAAAATCATTTGGAATAAAAAAACTTGAAATCTTTCAGTCTGAACATTTTAAAATGAAACATTCTGATTTTTTTAAAGGTTTTTTTGATTGAAACAAATTGGTAAAATCAATACGAATTGTGCCGCTGGAACTACATTTTTTTCTCTGAAAAAGGTTTTGATTAAAACTTTTTGCCTAGCTCTATGGGCAAATCCTGTCAATCTCCCCTCCCCCAATAAAAAAACAAAACAAAACCCTCTCTCCTCCTCTCCTGTGACTATTATTGAGGTTTGTTGCCTACTCTGCACCTCCCCTATAACACCATCTCCTTACATCCCTTGCTCCAGCTTCTAAACCCTCCCTTACCTTTCTTTTAAATTCTCACTATCTTCTGACTCCTCACTACAAAAGCATGCCCTAGTCTTCCACAATCTCAAATGTTATCCCTTGATCTCACCGATCTCTCCAACTACCATCCCATCTCATATCTCCATTTTTCCTTTA